>NC_057799.1:394157477-394480440 GCF_018294505.1 Triticum aestivum
GGTCCGTTTCGTCCGTTTTGCGGTATGCCATGCCCCTCCCGATCAACAGGACCCCTGTTTCGACCGTAGGAGGTCCGTTTCCTCCGTTTTGTGGTACGCCACACCCCTCCCGATCAACAGGACCCCCGTTTCGACCGTAGGAGGTCCGTTTCCTTCGTTTTGCGGTACAACACTCTCCTCCTGATCAACAAGACCCACGTTTCGACCGTAGGAGGTCCGTTTCCTCCGTTTTGCGGTATGCCACACCCCTCCCCATGAACACGACACATTCCGTTGCCTCCCCATGAACACGACGCATTCCGTTGCCTCCCCATGAACACGACGACGACACTGTTTCTCCGTTCCAACCCAGCCATGTACACGAGCCCTCGCCGTACGTATGCGCGAGTAGGTGTTCGAGACCCTGCCCGTATGTACGTACGTGGCCGTATTTTCTTTCTTGCACCCTGGCCGCTGTACGTACGTGTACATGTTACGTGCGCGCCTCTACTACGACACGTGCGCGCCTCTACATCGACCAGTATATATGTACGTACACGTTCGCGACCAGAATGACAATGCTATGTACGCTTCGACCAGGTGGGTCCCGACTATCAGGCACTTCCTTGCCTGCAAAGATGTAGCTGGTGGGTCCCAGCAGTCAGGGGGGCGAATCGTTTTGGTTTTTTTTGCTCGGACGCACTTCCTTGCGTGCGAAGATGTAGCTGGTGGGTCCGAGAAGTCAGGGGGTGAATCATTTTTTTTGCCCGGACGCACTTCCTTGCGTGCGAAGGTGTAACTGGTGGGTCCTAGGAGTCAGGGGGGAAACGTTTTTTTCGCGAAATACAGTGGCCCGTCTGGTGGGTCCCTGCTGTCAGGTGGAGGAATCATTATTTTCCCACAATAAGGAGACACTTCCTTGTTGCCGCCGTGGACCCAGCTATCAGCCTCTCCACGTACAGTCCACGTCCAATGGAAGTCGTTCCTTGACCACGTTGACCACGCCGCGCCGAGAGAACCAGGGCGGTGGACGACGGCGAGGCCTAGGAAGGGGACGACGTGGAGCCGGTGAAGACGCGGCAGTGGATGCCCACGCGGAGAGGAGTATGAGGGTTCACTCGTTCGGCTGCGGTGTGAGGCTGCCGTCGCCGCAGGGCCCGGACAGCGGTGGGAATAGTAGGGGGCGGTGAAGCCTCCGCGGCAGCACAGCCGGCCACGGGAGGCAGGAGCCGGCGGCACGACCGGCGCTGCTTTGGGCGGCTGGAGCAAGAAGACCAGAGGTTGAAGAAGCACTACGGCTGTTGGATGGACATCGTACGGTCACTGGAGCTAGAATCGTTCATATTGACTAAGTTGACAAACCCCTCCGTCCCCGTCAACTTAGTAGGCCCACAAGTGAGCCTCCCACCAAGATGGGTCCCAGGTAGCAGGGGAGTATTCATTTTTTTGTGCGTAATAAGGAGGCACTTCCGGTGGGTCCGAGCTGACAGCGGGGGGAACGTTTTTTTTGCGAAATACGGTGGCCCGTCCGGTGGGTCCCAGCAGTCAGGGGGGAAACGTTTTTTTCACGAAATAAGGTGGCCCGTCCGGTGGGTCCCCGCTGTCAGGTGGAGGAATAATTATTTTGCACGTAATAAGGAGGCACTTCCTTGCGGCCGCCGTGGACCCAGCTATCAGCCTCTCCACGTACAGTACTCTTCCGATGGAAGTCGGTCGTTGACCACGTTGACCACGCCGCGCTGAGAGCACCAGGGCGGTGGACGACGGCGAGGCCTAGGAAGGGGACGATGCGGAGCCGGGGAAGACGCAGCAGTGGAAGCCCGCGCGGAGAGGAGTACGAGGGTTCACTGGTTCGGCTGCGGTGTGAGGCTGCCGTCGCCACAGAATAACAGGGGGTGTGGGTGAGTGGAGGGATGGCCTGGCCAGCGGTGGGAGTAGTATGGGGGCGGTGAGGCCTCCGCGGCAGCACAGCCGGCCACGGGAGGCAGGAGCAGGCGGCACGACCGGCGCTGCTTTGGGCGGCTGGACCAAGAAGACCAGAGGTTGAAGAAGCACTACGGCCGTTGGATGGACATCGTACGGTCACTGAAGCTAGAATCGTTTATATTGACTAAGTTGACAAAGCCCTTGGTACGCTCCAACTTAGTAGGCCCATAGGCCAGCCTCCGAAACGGTGCGCCCCAGATGTCAGGGGGAGGAATCATTTTTTGGGCGGCCGAAGCTAAGAATATCCGAGATTGAAGAAGAAGCACGACATCCGTTGGATAGACATCCAACGGCCACTGCTGCTAGAACCGTGTGTTGACTATAATAAGTTGACAAAGCCTTGCATACACGTCAACTTATTTTTTTAGGGGACGCGTCACTTAGTAGGCCCACAAGTGTGTGGCAGAGAACTTATAGCCCATTTGCGTTTTGTAAGAATGTACAACCCATTTTTGAATTCTAATGGAATTTACAACAGCCCATTTACAGTTTGTTAAAAGTACAACCCATTTTCTAGCTAGGACAACGATTAATAATTTCAACCAACCGTTGAAGACAGAATTCAATAAATTTCCCACATTTTGATGGGATCCGAAATATTTTTATCCCGAAATTTCTAGTCAGATTAAATATAAATTTGCATTACGTAAAATCCAACGAAACATTGGCGCGCAACAATGAAAATTTAAGATTTTCAAAATCCATAAATAATATTTTATAAACTAATTTCGTGTTTGGTGCATTTTTTTATAGTTACTGCCCAGTTTTTATAATTACATCCCATTTATTATTTTTTAAAGCCCATTTTCCTGTTAAGCCTAATGCATCCCTCCTAGGAAAGATTTGCAGCCCAGCGGGGCGGAGAATAACAAGTTGACCTTGCCTGGGTATTCCTCAAAAAGACGTATAGCTGGGCTAGCCATTTTCATCTTGAAAAAAAATTAGTATCTGGGCTGGATATCTGGCCTGGGCTAGACGGGCCACAGCCCGCCCATTTAATACCCTGCTCTCCTCTGAACAACAACGAAATCATCGCCAAGAAAAACTCTGCAGTGCTCACGCCTGAAAAACACAAATACGGCTCGAGCTGCTTGGTCCCAGCTGTCGGCCGCACCTTGTGCAATTCTCTCGTTTATATTGACTACATAGGTTGACAATGGTGTGGGACCGTGATGTCAGGAAACCAGGAGAAAGCAAAAAAAAATAGTTGTACATAATAAGGAGGCACTTGCGTACGTACAGCTATGGCCCTAGTGGGTCCCTAGTGTCATCCAGTCAAAATAAAGTCATCTCCTGAATCCTCATGTTCGTTGACGATGTTAACAATGCTCGGCGCCACGGCGAGCGCAACAACTCGAAGGACAACGGAGAGGGCCTCGCGGGCCCTATGGATGGTCTGATACAGCGCCCGCTGCTCATTCAGGAAGCCAGGATCATCGGACACCTATGAGCACCTTTGAGAAACTGAGACGGCATGAAACGGTAAGGCCGCGCTTGGGAGCTCTAGTTTATTTCAAACCTGTATTAACATACAAGTGTAATTTACTTGTCATCGGAAACAACGCGTAAAATACAGGCGTAATGAAACCGAGGGCCCGAGGTCTGTAAGTAAAACCGGTGGGTTACACGTGTAATTTGAGAGACCAGTGTATATTTTACGAGCACTGCTATATGGACGACATTACCAGACGATAGATGCACGACGTGCGTATCATGCCATCCATGGGCAAGGCTGAAACAACACCTAACGGCTGGATTAGCAATCGTCCGAGTGTCGTTCAGCGTTTTTATCGTGTGTGAAGTACTTCCGATATTTTACTAGTCGAAATCGACCAACCAAGCGCCATCGCCCGAGACCATGTGCTTTAATTTACAAGCGTCAGTTTTACAAGCGGTTTTGGTTGGAAAACGACGATCCAATCACGGCCTAATATCATGAGTTGGTCGGAAGATTGTATGGTTTCATGTCTGACCTACACGACTTGTCGTATAGGCTATGAATGAAACATCAGACGATGAACTTCTTAAGCACGGAAACAACAGAAGAGGATGATCTTCTTAACCAGCAAATCACTGGCATTAGATCGACATGCAAAACAATACGAAGCATTATTCTGAGGAGGCATGGTGAACAGCTCGTGATGCCGCATGCCACAACATTCCAAGCTCAACTTTGCAATCAAACACAAGGCCTGGCATTACATAGACAATATTCAGAACAAACTCTTAACACAGGAATATCTCAGTAGAGTAACTATTTACTTCTAAACTGAACACAGGAATAGGAAAAAACACTCGACGCTGCTCACAGCAAGGGCGTCCCACTCAAAAATATCAAATGCATGTCTTCTGGCTAACATCAATGAGCAAATTTTGACAAGGTTTTCCAATTCCAATATATTAAACTAACATCTTCTTGCTAACATCAATGATTAAACTTTGACAAGCTTTTCCCATTCAGAATATGTAATGCCTATGATCGTGGAGTCCTGTTGTAGCTTCTTGTACTTGTTTGGGCACTTTTTGCCCAGGGCACTCCACGTGTTGTTAAATTGCCAATGGTCTGTGCAGACTAGTCATGTCACCGGTGTCTAATAATACTCTGTAAAGCTTCTCGGTCATTCCTTCTGTAAGTAGCGCAAACAGTGACTGCTTGTTTCTGCAAAGTGGAACGACCAACTGGACCCAGTAATGCAGCAGTTTGCCTTGGACACATTGGCTCCTTTTGTGCAGTTCAACTAAAATCGAAGTCGGAATAAAACCGAGCTTTAATTTTGATATCCCTGTAAGCAACAATAGGTATAAGGGAAACAATTACTGAGAAATAATGGTTGATGACTTGTACTCCCAGAAGAAAAGCATCTACTGATCTACTTTATCTTAATGGGAAACAAAGCAGGAGAGTAGCAATTCTCCATCAGTGTGATTCATTCATATTGACTGAGACATTATCTTAACAATGCCTTGTTTCAACATGTATAAAGAACGACAAAGCAGAAAAGTACCATTCCTAAAACAATGCAACTGATTCATTTTAACAGAGACATTATCTTAACAATACCTTGGTTAAACATGTAGAAAGAACTACAAAGCAGGATAGTACCATTCCTAACAAGTGTTGCAGTTTTGAACTAAGATTCAGTAGTTAATTAATTCTGAGAGTGGCATTGCTTAATTTTACCAGCGGCATTAGATTAAAGAAAAGCATAAACAGTTCCAGGGGAGAGTGGGCGCAACAACAGTATGTGATTCCATCTACTTATAAAGGGGGTGATGCAGAGTTTGTTGTAACAGAGCAACAAGCATCATGTCTGGGTTGGTCCCATTTTTGTTCACTACTTAATGGGAAAAGACAGCAATACAATAGCTTCAATTCAACATTTATTTAAAACAATACCAATACAAGTAGCACAACATCTCAAAGCACACTGCACAATCATGTGGATGAAGGCATGTACTGACCTTTCATGAGACGGACAAGATAAAATACGAATCTGCCAACACGAATAGGAAATCCAATCTCGTTTTGTGCAGTTGCACTGAAATCAAGCAAAGTGTTTCGCGTAGCGAAGCAAAATGTCGCAATAGCAACAAGTTGAATAGATATCCCTGTTTAAACAGAGGCAAAAAAAGGAATCAATTACTGGCTAATAAAGGAGGATGAAACATGCGGCCACAAAAATGGTAATCCCGCCAATCCCTAACAAGTGTTGCAGTTTTGAAATAAGATTCAGTAGTTAATTCTGAGAGTGGCATCAATTACTGGCTTATAAAGGGGGTGATGCTGAATTTGTTGTAACAAAGCAACAAGCATCATGTCTGGGTTGGTCCCATTTTTGTTCACTACTTAATGGGAAAAGACAGCAATACAATAGCTTCAATTCAACATTTATTTAAAACAGTACCAAAACAAGTAGCACAACATCTCAAAGCACACTACACATCATGTGGTTGAGACCAAGATTTGAAACAACTCGCCACGAAGACTGGAAACAAATCTCAATCTCCTTTTGTGCAGTTCCACCAAAATTAAGCAAAGTCACCGGTGTGACATTCAACTTGAACTGCACAAAACACTCTTAAAACATAAGTGTTTTGAGTAGCGAAGCAAAATGTCGCAATAGCAACAAGTTGAATCGATAGCCCTATTTTAACAGAGGCAAAAAAGGAAACAATTACTTGCCGATAAAGGAGGATGAAACAAACGGTGACAGAAAGAAGCATCTAACTTATCTTGGATGGAAAACAAAATAGGACAGTAGCATTTCTAAAACGGTTGCATTGATTCATATTAACAGAGACATTCTCTTGAAACAACATTCGTAAAAAAATGTAATTTACTTTTAATAGTGGCATTGCTTCAATTTTCCGGCGGCATTCTTAGATTAACAACAGCAAAATAGCTGTATGGGACATGCCAGCACCATGTGCACCCACACGTATAAATGGGTGATGCAGAGTATGTAGCCAAGCAGCATATATGCGCTGGTCCCATATTTATTCTCTTTGAACCTTCTTCCTATGTGAGGGCAGCAAATCTAGTCCTGCACAAACTACCCGACCCCCCAGTTTATTTCCCTTTTCAACAAAGAGATCGGTTCCTTACAGATGTGTGTACTGGGTTACCCCTTTTTTCCCTTTTCGACCTACAAAGCGGCTGGATAGCCAGTCTATACTACTTTCCGCCCCTCCTTTCCTCATTGAACCACGTCCTAGATTCTTGCTCCAGCCCACGGCACCCTCCTTTCCTCTTTGAACCAAGACCTAGATTCGACTACAGATCGAAAAAGATCGACATGCAGCTAGACCAACGACGGTTTCAAAGAAACTTATACCTTAGGGTCGTCGGGATGTGGCAAGGCGTGCGGCGGGAGGCCGGATCTGCCCACACTACGTACGACAGCGAGGAAGAAGGGGTCGGTGGCCCTCCCGCACAGGCGCTGGGTGAAAGAGAACAGCGCAGCCGGCAGTGGATTGCCTCCCTCGCAGAAGGCGATAGAGTGAACGCTGCACCTCCTCCCCTTCCCGGTGCGACGGGATACTGACGCCTCCTTCACCAGCTGTGAGGGGGGAGAGAGAGACAAGTGGCCAACGCAGTCTTGTTTAGATCTGGTGAAGAGAGGGTGAGAGACTGTGAATATAGCAAACCCTAGCAAATGAACGCTGAGCCTCCAACGTGTAACATATATGGAGAGGGTGAGAGAGCGAGACGCGAGAAACTCTATCAAACAAGAGGCTATAATGGAGTAAAAAAATCTCTCCATAGCAGTGGTTTTAAATAGAATACGCGCGTTCTTGGAAAAAAGAAACGAAAACTGGCAGACAATTTTTTAAGGGTCTGTCTAGGACACATCTAGATGTGACATAGTTATGTCACATCTAAGTTGATGTCCACTCTGTTTGTGGTCTATTTTTTTCCTAGTTTTTTTTGTTTCTTGTTGCTACATTATATACTTGTGGGAGCTTAGATGTGATATCCTTAAATAACATCTAGATGTGAATTAGACAAGCTGATTTTCTAACGTACCAAGAAAGAAAACTCGATCAAAAACACGCCCCCGCTTCCAGGTCGCGAGTCATCGCGCACACACACATAGACATAGACATGCATATCCGTGTTTACGTAAAATTCCATTTCCATCTCCATCTCCAATCATATTTGTCCAACTGGCACATTATTTACGTTGTTAATTATATACGCAGCAATATTAACGTACATCATCTCTTGTTTGCGCACGTCCGGACCACTGCCACGGCCGGTCCTGACCAACCCGAACCCTCTTCATCACCCGCGCGTGCTTCCCGCCCGAAACGGTCAGTGCCGCATTCATGCCCGGCCAGAGCGGACGCGACCTCTCACTGGCGCCGGCATTGAAGCGGCGCGCCGGCCAAGAGAGCGTCGCCCGCGCCGCTTCCGGGTGCACGCGGCTGCTCCGCGTTCAAAGGTCG
The DNA here is from genome assembly GCF_018294505.1 of Triticum aestivum. Lineage (NCBI taxonomy): Eukaryota > Viridiplantae > Streptophyta > Magnoliopsida > Poales > Poaceae > Triticum > Triticum aestivum. The sequence continues at coordinate 394,165,392 of NC_057799.1, forward strand.
CAATAGCTGGCTACAACATGCATGTAAAAAGTTCTTGGGAGTCCGTGCTACAGCTAGCTGTCCTCCCCCAAGTCGTCAATCTCTTCCAGTAGTGCTAGTACTCCATGGCGCGATCCATCGACAAGCAGGCGGGAAAGTTATCGTATACTCGGTTTTCGGTGAGTGGCATGCCGAGCGACCGTGTGGGGTCGAGCCGTGGAGGAGGGTGAGACACGAACACGACAGACGTGATTTAAAACATTGGTTTTGCTCGATGGCGCGATCCAACGAAACAAAACATTGGTTTCTCTCCGTTTCCATTTTTTCTCCGGAAAAACGGAAACTTTCCACTCCATTTTCATTCCTATTCCAAGGTTGCCCCGTTACAACATTCCATCAAATACAAAGGAAAACTAACACGCATGCTGATGCATCTCAATGATTCACAAATCATAGCCAATATTTACTTCACAACTAAAGAAAAAAGTTGTGAGAGCGTGTACGAAAGAAAAACTACTGATGGGGTCACTACGACTTAAACCCTAAACCCTAAACATGATTTAATCTCCTGGCCAGGTAGAACCTGTCGAAGAAAAGACGGCTGGCACCCTCGGATCATACGATGCTTTTGTGCAGTTCCACTAAAATCGACCTGAGCATCCCTGATGGCAAAGATATTGAAGAAGTGTGATTAGAATAATAGTACTGGCACTAGTTCATGAGACATAAACTCATCACAAGTAGAAGCCGGTAGAAGTAGAGAAAGATCGACATGGAGATGGAGCTACGGCAGTGGAGCAAGCCGACTCCAAAAGGAAGATGGACTACCTGGGACGTCGGGCTGTAGCTAGAAGGGCGGTTGGGACGCGGCATCGGCCCATACCGCGGTGACCCCCGATTGGGACACACCGACTGTGGGTTTTCTCCCTCGCCGATGTTGACCGCGTCTACGCAGAACATTGTTCCCTTCCCCCGGCTGCGGGATCAGGCCCGTCGTTCTATGCTTGTGAAGAGAGCAACCTAAGCAAGCAGGCTTGTAGCTTAGGCTCCTGCTAGTGTATATATAGTGGTTTTCTTTTTCTCTCCATATCAACCATTTTATATTGCGTACGTGTCATTCAAGAGTGAAATGATGGTTGCTTCTTCCGACTAACTTACTGTGTGATTTGACTGCTCCTTAGTGGCCCCTACACGTACTCCCCCTACGTGTATGCAACAGTCACACATACACATGGACGCAAAAACGCGCGCGACGCCCTAATGCATGCATGTCCGAGCACACGACGGAACACACACGGTCACGCTCAAGTGCTCAACCTACACGTGCATGCACACACATACTCAGTCAGGGTGAGCTAGTGACCGTATAAACACCGAAAAATATATATATTGAGTGCAATGAGCGTATTATGAAGTCCACTGACCGTATTTTTACAAATATACAGTGACAGACAATGTATTTATCTTGTTTGAAATTAAGCCATATTAACCGGAGAGGAGGCAGTATGGACTAGCATTACTTTGCTGTGTCCCGTCAACTTGCCGAACAAGGAGAAGGTTGCAGGACGGGAGAAGCTTGCGCGCGGTGGCTCGCAGGACAAGGAGAAACTTTTGACTAATGCAAGCTCTCCCTCGCTCAGGCGGTGGACGTGCAACAGTTAATTCGGTGTCAGATTGCTAGAAGCATACACTATACTACTAGTGCTATTATTGTTCGACTTCCCGAATAGGCGAACAGCCAAGCACAAAGTTTACTAGTACTACTACTATAGTGTGTAAAGGTACGTACTATACTAGTACTAGGAACCGGATGGAGGAGCGTCTGCACTCTTATTATAATTTTAAAATGTGATAAAGCAATCTTCAACACATTTGGTTCTCTTCGAGGGTTCTCGCATGTGATAATGGAAGTTGATTGCATGGAACACTCGCCACAATTCTCGCTTAATTCTGGCTCCTATCCTGTTACAAATAGTAGCACTCGGTAATATTTCCTCTTTTTTTGTTATTCAGCATGTAAACAGGTCAGCAAACCTTGCGGCACATCTTTGTGCGAACCGTGCTTGCTGCACTTTGAATGTGGCCGAGAGCTGGCTTGATGAAACACCTCGCTTCCTACTTCTTTTTTGCGGGGTACCTCGCTTCCTAGTGACCAGTGTCTTGGCTGATCGTCCTAAGAATGCTTATATATGAATAAAGCTCTCTCATTTACCCGCAAAAAAGATTAAGCCATATTAACCGGAAAGGAGGGAGTATGGACTAGCACTACTTTTTGGTGTGTCCCGTCAACTCGCAGAACGAGGAGAAGCTTGCAGGACAAGGTGAAGCTCGCTTACGCCTTTTGACTAATGCAACCTACCCTCGGTGGACATCCATCAGTCCATTCGGTGTTAGATTGTCAGAGGCATACACTGTAGTACCCAAAATGCGGAGTACCATCATTGTTCGACTTCACGAAGAGGCGAATACCAAGCGCAGTAGTACGAGTAGTACTACTACTAGAACCGCATGGTGGAGCGTCTGTACTCTTATTTTTTATCTCTGATAAAGTACACGTTTATTCCGTAGAAGGGCGGAAAACGGCAGCCCAACATGTAATGAATGATATCGATCAACCAACCATGCTCGAATATATCTTGGCCTCCGTGCGAGCCCGTCTGTGTGTTCTCGCTCCTAGTCTCTCTCAAGGAACGGCGGGTTGGCTCTTTGCCGTCAATTGAGATCGGTTTGCTCACACTCCTGTCCCACATGTCAGTGATATGCCAAGAGGAGGTGCGTTGACCGACTGGCCATATGCGTACTTGGTTTTGCACCTTCATACTACTCCTCCCTGCGTCACAGTTTACAGGGCGCGCTTCAGTATGATGCATTTCTCTCAATGCATTTCCACCACCAGAGAGACTTTAGACGCGTTTGGTTTAATGCTCAATTAATTAGGGCGTGGTAACCGCAATCAAGTCCACAATTTTCTCTCCATGTACTGTACTACTACGGAGTGGAGTAAGTGCATGCTGTGTGTACGCGGGGTGGAAGCACTGCATGCATGTGTGTACGCATTATTCCCTCTAGTAATAGACGCCGTGCTATAACTACCAATGCTATTTTTCAGGCCGATCGCTAGTCGCCTTGGTCCCATAGATTTTTTTTCTTTTTTCTGAAGCGCGCTGTATAAACAATGACGGATGGAGTAGTATGAGCGGATTCAAAGAAGAGCGTATTGATGGTTGCTTCTTCAGAGCAACTTACAGTGGGAAAGGTGGGGCTTATGATTTGACTGCTCATTACTCACTATTAATGCGGCGCAACGACCGGGCTGAGTCTCCCATGCGGTTGTGCACTACCCGCTCGGTTCTTAAATATACTCCGGATTATTTGTCTTTCTAGAGATTTCAACGAGTGACTACTCAAATATTTGTCTTTTTAGAGATTTCAAATGGACTGGCACATACAGATGTATATAGACATATTTTAGAGTGTAGATTCACTCATTTTGCTCCGTATGTAGTCACTTGTTGAAATCTCTAGAAAGACGAATATAATATTTAGGAACGGAGGGAGTACACATACGAAGCAAAATGAGTGAATCTACACTCTAAACTATGCCCGTTTGAAATTTGTAAAAAGATAAATATTTAGGAACGAAGGAGTATAATTTTGTGCATGGCACATGGACCCGGATGATGAAGAGGCTTCTGGCAATGCTATCAAGCTTCCATCATTTGTTTACATAATTGACGTACTATACAAATAATTTTCCAGCGACATGAAATTGTACAATGGTGTGAGCTTTCAGCTTTTGTTTCGCGTGTCTTGCCATCAATGCTCTTTCGGAAACAATAAAAAACTAACTTCCTTGCTAATGCATGTCAATTATTAGAAGATCAGAGCTAATAATTACATCACAACTGAAGACAGAGTTGTGAGAAGGTGTTAAATTAAAATTGATCCATGCTTTCGTTGGCAGCAACGTCCCCCCAGCTCTGTCTAAATCAACAAGGCATGTTGGGAAAAAAAGTAGCTGTCTGGAGCATACAACATTCCGATCATTTTGTGCAGTTCCACTAAAATAGAGCTGAGCGTCCCTGTTCCAAAGATATTAAGTGTGATAACGATAATAGAGGACTGCTGATGAAACAATAAACACACAAATAGAAGTCGGTCACCTTTGCAGTCTCTCTTAAGACTAACTAGTTGGAGAAGATTAGGCTCGGAGTTGGGTGAGGAGGATAGAGCAAAACCAATCTCCCTTTGTGCAGTCGCACTAAAATGTAGAGATGTTGCCCGTGTGACATTTTAGTACAACTGCACAAAACACTCTTAAGAAAAAAGTGATTTGTGCAGTTCACCAAAAGGTCGCAATAGCAACAAGTAGAAAGGAAACAATTACTGGCCAATAACAGTTGATGACACATGCGACGACAAAAAAGAAGCATATTCCTTGTCCTAAGGGAAGATAACAACACGGTTGTGTTTGTCTAAAACGGTGTGAGGACGAGAATACAATATGGAAAGTACGCCGGACGAGCTACGTTTTCGGCAAAGAACTATGGAAGATCCACATGCAGCGACGTGGGAAGACGGGCAATGGAGCAAGGCCGGAGGGGATACCTGGAGGTCATCGGGATGTAACTAGGTGAGCGGCGGCGGGCGGAATCTGCGAGCAGGTGGCGTAGGCCCTGCCGCGCCGGAGCTTGGTCAGAGAGAACGACGTGTACCGCAGATCGGGACGTGCTGCCTCGGCGCCGTCAAATGGAGAAACGATGCACTTCCTCCCTTTCCCCCGGTGGACGGGATGCGGCCGGATCAGTGACCAACGGTGAGAGAGAGAGGGGCCACCGCACTCCCTTTCCACCGGCGGACGGGATGCGGCCGGATCAGTGACCAACGGTGAGAGAGAGAGAGGCCACCGCAGCCTTGTGTGAGATACTCTGAAGAGCGACAAACCAGGCAGGCAGGCTCCATTGTATATAGTGAGCGGACTACCTTTTTCTCCATAAAAATCGTTTTAAATTCTGTGTACGTGCCATTGAGCGCTATAAGTTTATTTAAAAATAACGCGACAACGCGTCAAGTCGAACTTTGTTTTGTGCACGCGTGGTACACGACCTCCCTAGGTAAACAACCGCTACAGGCGTTCAAATTATCACATGGGCTGCCATTTCGTAAAGAAATGAGCTCCACCGTGTACCCACGCGGGTGTGGCTGGGCACGAAGCGTGAGTACGTGCACGGTGCACCTATTCTCTTCTTGTATACGTACACCACGTACGTGGGGTTGTGTGAGAGAGATACAAACCTAGAGAGATATAGTGTGTGAGTTCTTGAGAGTTTTTTTTTTGGGGGGGGGGCCAATCAAAAAATGTAACATATGCAATGTGTGTGGAATAGAGTCCTGGATATAACATATATATAGAGGGGGCGATCCACGAGAAGAGAGTGGAGGTATCATTTGCTTGAGGTGTCCATAGAATCGAAGAGAGGGATGATGTGTGTGTGTGTGCGCGCGCGATCGATAAAGAGTGTCATCGAATTTGTGTGTGCCCACGTCAAAGATATAGAGTGGCTGGCCTACTGGAATGTGAGATGGGACATGTGCAGTTTGTCTCTGTGGCATGGATACCTTCCTGCAGCGCTCGACTATCGGTGTGTGGTGGGGGAAGATGGAGGCCCAATTAACTATAGAGGTACAATGGCTGGTATATGTGTGGAGGAGGAGAGAGGCCTACCTCATGTATTAAGGAGATCGATCTGCCTCATGTATTAAGGGAGATCGATCGACATCCATGCATATGTGCAGGAGAGGAATAAGGTTGGGAGAGAGACAGAGGTAGAGTGTTGGAGGGGGTGGTAGTGGAGTTGCTTCTAACAAATGGTGGGATATGCTTGCTAGACAAACGGAGGGCACGCCCACAATATCAATAAGAGAGGAGATGGCTGCTTGTTGTCTGTGCACGTGCGTGTGAGGGACGGGTCAGGAGGCATGCACGAATGATGAGGGGGGACGATGTGGCTGTGGTAAGCAGACGTAACTACATAGGAAGATCAATCGCCCTTTGTTAGAGAAAGGAGAGACATAACTTGTGAGGTACGTCGATCGATGGGGGGGGTAGTTAAAGTCGATCTAGGTATATGTTGGGAGATCGATCGGTATACATGCATGTGTGTGTTAGAAGCAAATGAGGCACAAGGAGAAGGATAGAGAGAGAGAGGGATGCATGTAGGAGGTGGTACGAGAAGCATACTATATCGAGGGGGAGGAGTGTGCGAGTACGAGAATGATGAAAAGAGTGGTGGGAGTGAGGCATGGACGGTGACAAGAGAAGAGGGGAAGCTTGTGTTTGTGCTAGGCACACCTGGTTAGAGAGGCATATCGATCGATGTGTGCCGTAAAGAAGGAGCTGGGGGGCCTACACACACCGTGGGTGAACGACCTAAAGTGAAAAGACGAATTTGCACGATGGAGCAAGAGAATGCTGAGGGAGGGTGAGAGGGATGCGGGCGTGTGCATGCACAAGAGAAAGTTAGCGCTAGCTACAAAGATAAGAGGGTTGTGTGGGTGTAAAAGACGAATAGAGATCATATATACTTCATTATAAAAAGCGATTTCGGATATTTGAAGAATTTATCATAGTGTTTCAAACCGACGCATGTGTGAATATATATAACGGTGATACACATGGTGTGGTTATGAACATGTTATACTACATTTAATATATTTTATCTCTACTCTTATAAAAAACGGAGTTGTTGATGATGGTGTGCCTGCCATCCTGCATTATAGGCCGTCCGATTTATATCTGGCGGATAGCAAGGAAACTATGATGGTTGAAGTTGGCAACAATCATGATTGTAGATTCTTATTGAAATAGAGAAACGAATTCAAATTTAGTTCGAATTGCAGTGGTAGTATAGACATTTGGAATGCACTAAAATGTTGGTATGAGTAGGTTACATGCATTATACAGCAAGCGAAAAAATTTAATCGGACATAACATGGATTCATACTCCCTCCTTCCATCTATATAGGGCGTAATGAGATTTTTAAGACCGCCTTGGACTATTGACAAGATTAATAGTACATGACATGCACAATGTGAAAATTATATCATTGAAAGAACCTTTCACAGACGAATTTAACGGTGTGCTTTGTGTAAGTTGCATGTCATATATCATTGCTCTGATATTTGGTCAAAGTTAGCATCGAAAAACGCATTAGGCCCTATATAGATGGAAGGAGGCAGTAGCTTTGAATAGCATTTGTATAGTAAAATGGGGCAAGACTCTCTCTTTGTGTGGTGTGAATAGTTTTATTTTGTTCGTTTTCTTTTTGGTTGAGGGAAGTGCGAATTGATTTGGTACGTACAATTACAATATTACTACACGGTAGGCTTGTCCCTAAAATTCAACCCGCGTCTTGTTATATCCCGAAAATTCAGATATCGTGCTCCCAAAACTGGCGCCTTCACAACCCGCGCCTTGCTATCCCGAAATTACAACGCGCGCGAAAACTCCCTCCAGCTGCCAAATCCCGACATGCGAAATCCCCCTTCTAACCCTGAGCCGAAAGGGCCGCTAGCTCAAATTGGTGGGAGGTACTTTTGTAACACACCCTACATTTTGGACAAGCGCGTCCCAAAGTCATGCTTCACCCCCTCCCATCGCCCCCGTTTCGCCATTCGAAATCCCAGGCCGCCATAACCTCTCCGCTCCAGCCGCGAAACCCCACCCTCCTCCGTCCGCCACGTCACCGCTGCCCAGCCGGAGCCTCTTCCCCGACGACGTCGTCCACCGCAACAGCTCGACGTCCCTCGTCCACTTCCCCGGATGAGGATCCGTCGTCCATCTCGCCGTCCCGCCGGTTCAGCCGCCTCGTCCTCCACCTCCAAGGAGCTGCTCCGACGATCGGCTCGTCTATCGCGGCTGCTCCATCCCCACAGCGCCGCCTTAACCTGCTCCACCGGAACCGCAACATCCTCACCGACTCCTCGAACGAAGCCGAGGCCTACTCGGCGCCACCAAAGAGGTTGTACACTCATCACATCGCACCTTCTCCTTAACTCGACCTCCCGGCGCCGACGGTGCTACATCCTGCACCCCCGTGGAGCGGCTACCTTGAAGCCGGCGCCGCGGGCGACATCTCCATGGCGGCTCTCCCCCAGTGCGAGGCCCCTTCGGAGGCGGCGTCCATACCAGCCGGATCTGCTGCTGCTGCTCCGGCTCTCGCTCACTCGCTCGCGCTGCTGCTGCTGCTGCTCCGGCTCTCGCTCGATCGCTCGCTCGCCCAGCTGCTGCTGCCGCTCTCCCCCTCGCTCGTGCTACTGCTCTACTCCGATTAAGCCACACTTCAGTCGACTGAATCGACTTTTGGGTCAGTCAATTTTCAGGGGTTGTGGGGGCTTGCCGGAGTTAAGGAAGAACCACCCGCAGTGGGGACGGGGGCTCGCCGGAGAGGTACCCCACTATCTATCTTAGGGTTCAGGGTGGGGGCGGGGGGCCTAGAGGGCTGGCTGGGGCGGCGGTGGCGAGTTGTTTCGGGGCGGCGAGGCGGCGCTGGGGCCGGCGGTTCAGCCGGTGGTGGCTGGCGGCTCAGGGGGGTGCAGGTTGAAGATGAACTGCAGGCCCTCCCTAAACTACATGTCAAGTGCCTCTCTGCTACCATTGCGTTCAGTTTCGACAGTAGCATTCAGATTCCACAGTAAATTTCAGTTTCGACAGTTAAGTTCAGAGTCAACAGTTTTTACCTCATCTGTTGTAGTCAGGTGGTTTTTGGTGATGTTAATTTTACATCCATTTTACATCATCTATTGGAGATGCTATTAGAATCCCACTTGAGATTGACGATGTCTGTCTTGTGCTGCTTCAGCCTTGACGTCTTACGGCTCACCGGAGCTGCTCCAACGACAGAACGATCCGTCACAACAGAGCAGTGCCCTGGACGCCGTCTACAGATTCCTCAGATCTTCCTCCACACCTCCGACAGCCACCTCTACCTCAACTGCTTCAGCGACCAACCCAATGATGCTGAGGTCGACACGGCTACGGCAAAGAGGTTGTACACTTGTTGCATCACTTATTACTATACATTCACGTCGATCCACTGGTTGTTACCATCACTCTAAATTTCTGCATGCTCTCCTTACATAATCTCACCATATTTTGTTCGTATGCATGTCAGATATTGTACACAGTCATGCTGAACATGTAGAGAAAAAGAGAAGAGTTTTGTGCGGCAATACAATGTCATGCAAACATCGCTCCATGGTGGGTTCAATGGCAAACCCTCCCCACCCCTCTCCAGATTGTAATCCAGAGGAAGATATCTGTTCTGAGGCGGATTCAGACGCCGCTGTCCACTCCTATTTACCCCCTAAGGTGTTTTCTCTACCTTGGCATGATGATGTTAGTCATATCATGCATATGTTGCCTTGCAGTGCCTACTTTTGACATCATATATGTCATCTGCTTAGTTTAGACATGTTCTGTAATGCCACCTGTTTAGTTTCTATATCATATATGGGAATTATGCAGTCTCATGTCTTTTAGCCAGCCATAATATATGTGAAATGTGCAATGACATCCTGTTTAACCAGGCATCATATATTTGAATGATATCTTGCCCATCCTTTTCTTCATTACATTTCCATTTGTCGACAATGTTTGTACATTAAACTGCTCTTCCTATGAATCGGCCATTTGGGTGGGAGATGGAAAAATATGGAGTGAAAACAAGGCCTTCAGAGCAGACAGTGCTACCTGTCGAAGCAAATCTCTTGTTGGGTTCCGATAGCTCCTCAGAAATGGATTCAGAGACAGATGACCAGCCCTATTCCCCCACTGAGGTGTATGCTCTAACTTGGCATGGTTATACTGCTCATATCATGCATACAGTGTCTTGCATTGCATAGTTTAGACATCATATACACAATATTCAACACCATGTTCTTAGTTCAGACATCATATCGAATGCCCTCTGTTTAGCATATAAATCACATATGTGAATTAAATGATGCGATCCTGATTACTTAGATAACATGTAGGTGAATTATGTCATGCGATCCTGTTTAGTTATTCATCATATCTTTGAATTATGTTATGCTATGCTATCCAGTTTAGATAGACATCATATATGTGAAATTATGTCATGCTATCCGTTTTTTAAACAATATACATGTCAACTATTTCATGCCCTCTTTTTTCCACACTATCTATTGCATCTGTCTCTCATACAATGTCTGTACATTCAACTATGTTTCCTGTTTATCAGCCATTTGAATTGGAGCGGGTGATGCCAGTATCTAGCGGACTAAAAACACGGTCTTCAAATAAAACAGTGCTACCTCTTGGTGGAGATAGCACCCCGGTTGTACATGCACAAGAACCAGCCCTACCACACATAACCCAAACTCTCGCAGATTGTACCCCTACTGCGATGGATAGAGAACCAGCTTCACCCCATCTAACCCCAACCCCAGCCAATAGTAACCCAGTTCTTGTTGACACATCACCATCTCCAGCACAGAGCTCCCAAACAAGAGCAGTTAGTAAGGCAGCTCCAGTGCCCAAAGGGCTAGTACTATCATGGCGAACCCCAACTCCACGAGTTAGTACGCCTATTCCTGTGGAGGAAGCACAACCAGCTAGTCGTAGTTTAGCATCTATCGCATTTGATGTTGTTAAATCGTATGTGCGTATATTCTCATCTTGGAAATATTATACTGAAGATGAAGGAAAATGCCAGTTGCAGGTGTTTTTCCAGGAGTTATGTGTAAGTAATGTTATTCATGGCAATTACTTTGCTTCGTCCCATACATCCTACCTCCATGATGGTTATAATACAGCAAATTTTCCCATTTTTCTCTATAGAGAAGGACCGATTTGGAAACTCAGGATGAGGTAACCTGTGCTAATACCTCTGCTATCTTCAAGAATGCATGGTGTCAGTATCGGAATTACCTGAAGAAAACGTACTTCACCGACAAAGAAACTCATCAAATTCCCTTACGTTCTCCTGAGACACATTTACTGGACGATGACTGGGAACGCCTTGTTCTGTACTGGTCCCGAACCAAGAATGTGGTAAGGTCTATGAGCTCATTTTCTATTTTTAAGTATTATATTCTTGTGTCTTACTGTACTCTGTTCATGTAGAACAAGTGCCTAAACTTGAAGAACAACTGTTCTAATTTAAGATTCTATTGCTATCATAGTTCAAAAAAGCGCTAGGCGTTAATTGTGCGTTTTGCCACCACCTTGCGCTTTACTGACCAAAGCGCATGCTTATGCGCAGTTATGCACAGATTATGCGTAGTTATGCGCAATGCGTTTTGCCAACGCCTAGAGCCTAGGCGCGCTTAAGCGCTCGCTTAGGCGCGCCTTTTTTAACTATGATTGCTTTGCTCTTGTATCACTGTATTTACTCATACAAACTTATTTTTAAATTAAAGGATCCAATCGAAACTCCAATGGCACAGCAGGTATGTTCACGCATGTTTCTTTAACAGGTTTGCTCTTATCTATAGCTCTGTTGATTTCAATTTCAATTATGTATACAGTTGACTTTCATATCATGCACATTACTAGCATCACAACAGAGCCAATAGTGTTGTTGTACATGTAGACCCGTGGTACCCATCTGAAATCTTGTTGTGCCGTGTAGTTTCCCACGCTTTGTATTCTTTCACTGCTGCTTTGTCTTGAACTGATATGATTTGAACCGTGTCTCTATTTTGATTTGGCAAGACAATGCAGTGACCATAGGACATAGATATAAGTTTGTTTGATGCTTTTATTATGTACTAGTACTTGGCAACAGAAGACTTGGTAGTTTAATCCTGTCCACCTTACTAATGAACTGGTTCACCGAAATGAGTTTCATATACTGGTACATGCTAAACTTGTTATGTGTCTGCTTTTTTCTTCTTTTAGAATGCTGACAGAATATTGGGGAAGAGTGCCTTATTAAGCAATGGTAAAGGAAGTAATGCAGATAAGGTTCAGGATAGTGACACATCCTTGTTGGTCTCCAACAAAGCTAATAAAACAGCTAAGGAAGACTATCTTGAAGACAACGAGACAACCCCAAAGTCCTGTCTTGGTTTAGTGTTCGAGTTACTGGCCACTACCGCTTGCACAAGCTATTCAAACTCACTGTCTGAATCAGTTCGGTTTCTTGAGTCTCAACTACAAGCTGAAAGACATCGATGAGCTGTGCTGCGACAAGAAGCGGAAGGACTGCGGAAGTCCCTGGAGCATTCAGATGCATACTTTCTGGTGCAACAGCAAGCGTTGGAGGATTTTAGCGCCAAACAGGACAAAGCTAATCAGCTTGCTAAGCTTATTGCCAGCATGGTGGATACCCAGGATAACGTTTCTTGAGCTCTTCTGAAGTTGTTTCAGTTATGCTCTCGTTTTGCTGCCGCGTTTATTGCACTGGTGGCCAATTTTGACGGCCAGTGTATGTAATGTGCTGCTTTGTTCCCTATATTTGCACTGGTGGCGAACTTTGATGCCCAGTGGATGTAATATGTGTAATAGCGGTAATAGGCTAGCGTTAATTGCTTGCTTATTTATTTCCTTATTGTCTTGTTTAGTTGTTTGCTTGTAGTCACTGCAGTTCTTTTTCTGTTTTTTCTAGTGGCCACAATAGCCTATTTTTGGTAACTAGGCCAAAATAATCATGGCAACACACGGACTGTTGTAACCATGGGCCTCCTGCAGGCCGTATGATCCATGGGCCTTCGTCCGGCTGTAGGATCCATCGGCCTTCTATACGGGCCTTAGGGTCCATGGGCCTTCTACGGGCCGTAGGGTCCATGGGCCTTCTACGGGGCGTACGATCCATGGGCCTTCTACGGGCCGTACTATCCATGGGCCTCATATGGGCCGTAGGATCCATGGGCCTTCTACGGGGCGTATCATCATTTCACCAATCATGGGTCGTACTATTCATGGACCATAACGGGCCATTAATAGGCCGTATTTGATAACTCTATGAAAACAGCCCAACGGGTTAATTGACATGAAAACGGCCCAACGTATTAACGGTCCGCAAACGGGCCGACTGTAACGATGGGCTGAATTTGGCCCACAAGCAGAAAATGACAGTAACGGGCCGTATGTAACCGAATGCTGCAAATGAGCCCAAGAATCAATGGGCCCTGAGAAGGCCGAAAGATAACTTGGGCTGGAAACGGCCCAATGGAATAACGGGCCGTTAATGGGTATAAAGTGATACACTGTTCATTACGGGCCAGTTTCACCACGGGCCGTTAATGGGCCAAGAGTTACAAAGGTCCTCATATGGGCCGAAAGAAGTCATGGGCCACACATGGGCCGGAAGTTAAAACAGGCTGAATCATATTGGACGGCCCAGATGATGCTACTGGGCCTAATTCGGATAGGGCGTAACGGGCCCTGGGTTAGCGGGCTGTAAATGGGCTATATGCGAACAGGCCGTTAACAGGCCTTCCGTGGGCCGGCCCGCCACCTTTTGACCAAGTCAAACGGGCCGGCCTTTTCACAGGAATGGGCCTCTGTTGGGTCGTGCCACGTGTCGCCATATCATAGGCGCCTTCGGTCCAATGAGTGGATGACATCTGTCTCAACGGTGAGCCGATACGTGTTTCCTCCAGCCAATGATGATTTTACACGTGGAAAAGCCCCATTGGTCGGGGCTGTTAACGGGTTATTGGATCCAAAACCCGACCCGATAGCTTAACGGCGTTCCGTTACGGTGGATGCCACGTGTCGGTCACCCTTGACGAAAGCACTTCTATGACGTGCGATTTATCGTCATGGAAGTGGACACTTCCGTGATGTTAATTTTGGTAATGTCATGGAACATTTCTACGACAGCACAGGTATGACTATCTTGATTCTGTCATAAAATCGTCATGGATGTACATGCATGACAAAAACGCGACCTACTGTGACAAACACGTATCATCACGGAAGTGTATTTTTTTTGTAGTGTAACCTATTGAAATCTTGCAATGGGAAGAGGTGCTTTGTAATGGGTTCGATCTTACGGTGCTTGATCCCAGTGACAGAAGGGGAATCGGCACGTATGTATCATTGCTATTAAGGATAACAAGATGGGGTCTATTTCTACATAAATAGATCTTGTCTACATCATGTCATCGTTCTTATTGCATTACTCTGTTTCTCCATGAACTTAATACACTAGATGCATGCTGGATAGCGGTCGATGTGCGGAGTAATAATAGTAGATGCAAGCAGGAGTCGGTCTACTAATCTCGGACATGATGCCAATATAATGATCATTGCCTGGATATCGTCATGATTGTTTGAAGTTTTATCAATTGCCCAACAATAATTCGTTTACCCACCGTTTGCTATTTTTCTCGAGAGAAGCCACTAGTGAAATCTACGGGCCCCAGGTCTCTTCTTTATTATATTTGCCTTTGCGATCTATTTTATTTGCTTTTATTTTCAGATCTATTAAACCAAAAATACCTTGATGCACTTTATTTTATTTGGTGATCTATCTATCAACTATTTACAACTTTCTCACGTCCTCTTGCCAATTTCTGGCGCCGTTGCCTGAAAGGGATTGACAACCCCTCAATCACGTCAGGTTGTGAGTATTTGTTATTTGTGTGTAAGTACCATTCACGTAGTGTTGCGTGATTCTCCTACTGGTTCAATAACCTTCGTCTCATCATTGAGGGAAATACCTACCGTCGCTGTGCTACATCATCCCTTCCTCTTTGGGGAAATATCGATGTAGTCTAGCAGACATCAAAAGGAATTTCTGGCGCCGTTGCTGGGGAGACATCATCAACATCTACCAGTTCCTAATAAAAAATCTTATCTCCTTGCGATTTACATTATTTTCCATTTGCGTCTCATTTTCCTCTCCCGCACTTCACAAAAATTTGCCATTTTATTCGCCCTCTTTTTCGTTCGCCGTTTTCTTGCCGGATCTGTTTTTGCATGCGTTCTTGTTTGCGTAGTCATGATGCCTTAGAGAAAATATTATGATGTTCCTTTCCCAATATTTTTCTTGAAATTGAGAAAAGTACTAAGGAAGTTATGACTACACAATTTGAGCATAAGTATTTTACCGAAGAACTTAAGGAGCACTCTGTTGTGCTAGATGCTATAACAAAACAACTTGATGATATTAGTAGAGAAGTTTGCAATCTCCAATCTAAGTATGGTTTTGCTGAAAGTTTGCTAGGAAAAATATCTGATGCACAAGCAACCCTAGTAAAACAAATGGCCGCCAAACAAATCTCGCTAGAAGATCAAAATGATAAAGATCTTAAAGTGATTGGTGTTTCTTCTATTGATTCCTTGTTTAGTAAAATTAAGATTGATGAAAAACGGACTGGAGAAGAGTCAACTTTAGCTAGAAGGCGTCCCGATAATTCGGAGGGTGAAAATCTTGTTGAGAAAATTGATAAAAATGGGTTTGAAGAGGTCAAACTTTAACTAGTGATGTGCCCACTCTCTTGGATTACAAAGACTTTAATTATGATAGTTGCTCTTTGATTTATTGTGTTTCTTTGTTGCAATCCATGATAAATTCACCCCATGCCTATGAACAAAATAAAGCTTTTACTAAACATATTGTTGATGCTTTGGTGAAAGCTTTGGAAGAAAAGTTGGAATTAGAAGTTTCAATTCCTAGAAAATTACATGATGAATGGGAACCTACTATCAAAGTCAAGATTAAAAATTATGAGTGTTTTGCTTTATGTGACTTGGGTGCTAGTGTTTCTACAATTCCGAAATCTTTATGTGATGTGCTTGGTCTTACCGCTATTGAGGAGTGTTCTTTAAACTTGCACTTGGCGGATTCTACTATTAAAAATCCTATGGGAAGAATTAATGATGTTCTTATTCTTGCAAATAGGAATTATGTGCCCATAGATTTTATTGATCTTGATATTGATTGCAATCCGTCTTGTCCAATTATTTTTAGCAGACCGTTTTTACGTACTATTGGTGCCGTGATTGATATGAAAGAAGGCAATATTAAATTTCAATTTTCACTAAGGAAGGGTATGGAACACTTCCCTAGAACAAGAATTAGGCCACCATATGAATCAATCATGAGGGCATCTTATGGATCTAGAAAAAAGATGACAATACTTAGATCCTTGCTTTATGCCTAGCTAGGGGCATAAAATGATAGCGCTTGTTGTGAGGCAACCCAATGAATAAAATTTATTTTTGTCTTTTGCTTTCTGTTCTTGAGTGTTTGCACAATTATGCTACTGTTATGAGTGTGTTTTTTGTGTTTTAGTATAGTTTGCGCCAAGCAAAGCCTTCAGGATCTTCTTGGGTGATAGTTGATTTGATCTTGCTGAAAAACATAAACTTTTGCGTCCAGAGTTACAATTTAAAAAAATCAAAGAAGCGACGAAAAATTCTGAATTTTTTACAGTAGATTCATATACATATTTCTCAAGTTGTCCTAATTTTTCAGAATTTTTGGAGTTACATAGGTATTCGAAATATCCAGATTGCTACAGACTGTTCTGTTTTTGACAGATTCTATTTTCTTTGCGTTGTGTGCTTGTTTTGATGATTCTATGGTTTGCTTTGAAGAGTTTTTGCCATCGAAAAGTTGTAATACAGTATATATAATGCAAGAATAAAATATGAGTGGGTTGCAACAGTACTTATTGTAGTGATTTTCTTTCTTATACTAACGGATCTCACGAAGGTTTTGTTGAGTTTTGTGTGATTGAAGTTTTCAAGTTTTGGGTGATGTTACGATGGATGAAGGAATAAGGAGTAAGAAGAGCCTAAGCTTGGGGATTCCCATGGCATCCCAAGCTATTATCCAAAGAGAAGCAAGCAACTAAGCTTGGGGATGCCCGAGTGGCATCCCCTCTTTCTTCTAACGACCATCGGTATTTTACTCGAAGCTATATTTTTATTCGTCACATACTATGAGCTTTGCTTGGAGCGTCTTGTATGATATGAGTCTTTGCTTGTTTTGCTTTTTATTTTAAGTCATGAATCCTTGCTGGACACACCTATTTGACATAGCCAAAATTATGCCATGACATGTTAGAATTGCTCTCTATGCTTCACTTAAATCTTTATGAGCTATGGAATTGCTCTGGTGCTTCACTTATATCTTTTGGAGCACGGTGTGCTTTAGTATTTTTGAATAAATGCTCTCTTGCTTCACTTAGATTTATTTGAGAGTTAGTAATTTTTTTAAGAAATTCTCTCTTGCTTCACCTAGATTAATTTGAGAGAAAGAAATATTATGCTCATGATCTTCACTTATATTTGTTTGAGCTTATCAAAAGCAACACATGAAAATTAGTTCCAAAGTGATAGATATCCAAGAAGTATATAATAAAAACTTTCATGAAGATTATTGGACAAAATAAACTTGATTCCTTGTAATAGTTTTGAGATATGATGATGTGATATGTGACTCATGTTGATGAGTAATTATGCTTCAGTAAGAATATTGGTGTTAAGGTTTGTGATTCCCTATGCAAGCATGAAAGTCAATAGTTATGCAATGAAATTACATCCTACTTGTGATGCATTATTCAGTGTTAATTATGCTCAATGCTCTCTTATGAGATTATTCGTTTCTTGGTTGGTCGCTTCTCAATATTTTGCTAGCCTTCATTTTGCACTAAGTATGATCACTACTTGTGCATCCAAAATCCTTTAAACCAGTTTTGCCACATGAGTCCACCATACCTACCTATATGCGGTATTCTTTTGCCGTTCTAAGCAAATTTGTATGTTCCATCTCTAATTTTCAAAATCAATTCTCTTTTGTGTGCTCGTACCGCTCATGAACTGGTAGGGGGTGGCTAATATATTTCCATGCTAGATATGTTATTCTCACGATGAGTGTTTATTCACTTGTCATTGCACGAGAGTAAGGCAAAGGTATTACGGATGGCCAGTCCCGAAATGAAAAATGAATTTACTTTATGTTGCCAAATAATATATTCCTTGGAAAGTGTTGGTATGGAAGGCACCCGTGGATACGGCTAGCCATGGAAAATGAAAGTATGGTTAAAAAAGGAATAAACTTTAATTTCTGTTTGGGAACCGCCTATGATATATCTAGCATGGAAAGTATTGGGAACTACTCGATCGTTCTCCTTGACAGGAAAAGCATGCCACCCAAAATGTTTTTATCTCTATCTTTTTCGCTTTGAGCTCTGGCACCTCTACAAATCCCGACTTCCCTCCGCGAAGGGCCTTTCTTTTACTTTATGGAATTTTTTATTTTTATTTGAGTCTCCATCTTATCTTATAAAGCACCAACTAAGGGGCACTATGATCATACTTGAGCATTGGGTGTAACTAATATGCGAGTGTGTTTCATGAATGGATCAATGATTGAGCATAATGGGCTAGGGATAACTTATTTTAGCGTTGATATTTTGAAAGACATGGTTGCTTGTTGATATGCTTGAGTATTTAAGTCCTCATGTCAAAACTAGACAATTGCTTTGAACCATATAAATGTCCAAATGTCCATGTTACAAAGAAAAGAATATGTGATGAGCATGTTAAGCAGCATTCCACATCAAAAATTCTATTTTTATCATTCACCTACTCGAGGACGAGAGGGAATTAAGCTTGGGGATGCTAATACGTCTCCAACGTATCTATAATTTTTGATTGTTCCATGTTGTTATATTATCATTCTTGGATGTTCTACAATCATTTTATAGTCATGTTATATCATTTTTGGTAATAACCTATTGACATAGTGCCAAGTGCCAGTTGCTGTTTTTTACATCGCATGAAATCAATACCAAACTGAGTCCAAACACAACGAAACTTTTTGTGGATTTTTTGGACCAAAAGACATCCAGTGGGCCGGAGAAGCACCTTGGGAGTGCTCCGAGGGGAGCACAACCCACCAGGACACGCCAGGAGGCCCAGGCGTGCCCTGGTGGGTTGTGCCCACCTCGGTTGCCTCCCGAACCGCCTGTTTGCTCTATAAATACCCCAATATTGTAGAAACCCTAAAGGAGTCGACGAAAATCAATTCCACCCGCAGCAAGTTCTAGTATCACCAGATCCAATCTAGACACCATCACGGAGGGGTTCATCATGTCCATTGGTGCCTCTCCGATGATGTGTGAGTAGTTCTTTGTAGACCTACGGGTCTGTAGTTAGTAGCTAGATGGCTTCCTCTCTCTCTTTTGATTCTCAATACAATGGTCTCTTGGAGATCCATATGATGTAACTCTTTTTGCGGTGTGTTTGTTGGGATCCGATGAACTTTGAGTTTAAAATCAGATCTATCTTTTTATCCATGAAAATAATTTGAGTCTTCTTTGACCTCTTATATGCCTGATTGCTTATAGCCTCGTAATTCTTCTCCGATATTTGGGTTTTGTTTGGACAACTTGATCTATTTATCTTACAATGGGAAGAGGTGCTTTGTAATGGGTTCGATCTTACGGTGGTTGATCCCAGTGACAGAAGGGGAACCGACACGTATGTATCGTTGCTATTAAGGATAACAAGATGGGGTCTATTTCTTCATAAATAGATCCTGTCTACATCATGTCATCATTCTTATTGCATTACTCCGTTTCTCCATGAACTTAACTACATGCATGCTAGATAGCGGTCGATGTGTGGAGTAATAGTAGTAGATGCAGGCAGGAGTCGGTCTACTAATATTGGCCATGATGCCTATATAATGATCATTGCCTGGATCTCGTCATGATTATTTGAAGTTTTATCAATTGCCCAATAGTAATTCGTTTACCACCATTTGCTATTTTTGTCGAGAGAAGCCACTAGTGAAATCTACGGCCCCGAGTCTCTTCTTTATTATATTTGCATTTGCGATCTATTTTATTTGCTTTTATTTTCAGATCTATTAAACCAAAAATACAAAAATACCTTGCTGCACTTTATTTTATTTGGTGATCTATCTATCAACTATTTACAACTTTCTCACGTCCTCTTGCCAATATCTGGCGCCGTTGCCCGAAAGGGATTGACAATCCCTTTAACACGTCAGGTTGCGAGTATTTGTTATTTGTGTGCAGGTGCCGTTCACGTGGTGTTGTGTGATTCTCCTACTAATTCGATAACCTTGGTCTCATCATTGTGGGAAATACCTACCGTCGATGTGCTGCATCATCCCTTCCTCTTTGGGGAAATATCGACATAGTCTAGCAGACATCACAATTCATCTTCAACCTCCACCCCTGTCACGACCGGTTTTTCAATAAAATAATTATTGAGAGACCAATCCCTTTTACGGACCAGTAAAGAAGAATTCCTTCTCACTGGTAGACAATATCTTGGTCACAGAAGAAAAATACCAGGAGTACTGAATATAATACAAGGTTGAGTGGAGACTGCTCAACAATTTATTACATGAACGCCGATAAAACATAACGGCGGATGGGGTGGCATGACTACTAACTCACGATAACAGCGGTGGTGGAAATATCACCGCGAAGTGGGTGATATGACTCCTGAAAACTACAGCTCTTCGAGCGTCGGAGTGAGGCTCGAGGAGACTTATTGCGGGTGGCGGAAGCGTATATGAAACAAGTGACCAATATCCAGGATCGCACGGGACTGACTGGGACTCCTCTAGGCGTCGGACGCACTATCAAACTCTTCATCCAAGAGATCGCCTTCGTCAACATCTGGCCAAATCAACAAGCCAGGTGAGTACTATGAAAGTACTCGCAAGACAGTTCGGACATAAGATATAACAAATGTAAACATGAAGCATATGAATAGATTAACAAGCGCGTTCAGACATAGAGATAATAATGCATGGGAAAATAACAGAGAAGTCGGGCGGTAGTCCTCCCGAAATCCCAAAATAAATACTGGGTGCCAAACGAGGGTCTGAATGACTCCTCGAGAGGAAACTGCAAGAATAATAATACCGCGGGTGCCAAACAAGGGTCTGAATGACTCCTCGAGAGGAAACTGCAAGAATAATAATGCCGCAGTCGGGCGTCGGGGCGACACCACATAAAGGGCTTATAACAGAAAATAAAAGACAGTGCGTGCCACAGTCGGACGTCTGAGCGACATCACATAAAGGGCTTATATTGAAATTAAGAGACAAACATGCCACAGTCGGACGTCTGAGCGACATCACATAAAGGGCTTATATTGAAAGTAAGAGACAAACATGCCACAGTCGGACGTCTGAGCGACATCACATAAAGGGCTTATATTCATAACTTAGTAACACATGAATCTTAAATCATGTCAAGAGAATAATCAGACATGAGATAAACAACAGGGTTAGTCCACTCACAGGAATAACGTTCAGCTAAGTTTACTACTCATGCTCGCTTACCGGAAAGAAGAATATACCACGAGGCTACAACATAGACATAGATACGCTGATCACGTTACTGGACCATGGATACGATGACTCGGAAGGATTTGACTCTGCAGAGTTTGTACTATAACCACAGCCAACGGATTTCAGTAGTCACGGGGACTAGTTCCGTTTACGGTATTTTGGAAGAAACACGTCTAACCAGTACACACCCATTCAACATTCCGAAGCCAGGAATCACCCTCGGCAACGTTCAAGAAAAACCTTGAGACGGGGAGGCTACAACCTCGCGTAGCATGGGATCAAAATTTCTATACGCGCGCTCTAAGGGGTGCCCCCCTCTCGGTCCCAACCGGAAACACCCATGCCCCCTGACCGGATGACTGGCTTTAATCCAGGGCCATGGAACCATCATCCCGGCCCCTCTGTTTGGTGTGTACATGGAAAGAGGTTACCAACTTACTAAACCGCATTCTGGCAGAAAACATGTGGTAGCACAGAAGGGGGAAGAACGATAACGTGACTCCGTCCACGTTAACGTCGGAAAGTGTCGGATGATGCAAGGCTGGCATGCTACAACAGTACCACCTTGCTGCCCTTCATGTCACCACATGATTAGGCCATCTCTCATTAGAGATCATCGCAACTTTGGAACACACGGGTAGTTGCCTCACAAGCAACGAGATACTCACTGATACTCATATGCCACGCACAACCTTTCACGCAAACATGCAAAACACCTATCATATCAAAGGTTCAAACATGCTTGCCTGGTTCGGAGAAGTCGGAGTCTAGCTCGGCGAAGTTCGCGGCTCCGTCACCTCTTCCGGAACCTACGGTATAGCGAAGAAGCATACTAACGTGAAAACCAACGCGTGCATAAAAGTTGTTCCAATTTTTTTCCAAATAAACCCATAAAAAACTAGACAAAATTATAAGTCTGTCAGAAAAAGAATCACTCAAAAATCACTTTTTATTAAAAAGTTATAAGGGTTTCTGTCCAGGGACTCATCTGTAATGAAACAGAAAAGTTCCAGGGGCTTAACTGAGAAAACAGAAAACGCTTCGGAAAGAAACGCGCCAGCTCAAAGAGAAAACGTATTTGCC
This sequence comes from Triticum aestivum, assembly GCF_018294505.1. Lineage (NCBI taxonomy): Eukaryota > Viridiplantae > Streptophyta > Magnoliopsida > Poales > Poaceae > Triticum > Triticum aestivum. The sequence continues at coordinate 394,187,778 of NC_057799.1, forward strand.
CGACGGCGCCAACAGAAAACGTTTCGAGGGGGAAGAGAATAGAGGTTGACAGGGGGGTCCACATGTCAGGTTTAAAAAGTTCGCCGGCGCCCGGAGACTGCGGTGGTCGCCGGCGTCGAACCACGGCGAGACAGGGAGATCGGAGTGTACCAAGAGCTTCAGCGTGTCCTTCCGCGTCGGTGGGTGGTGGACTCGACCGACGGAGAGCACCACGTCGACGGCGACACTTTCTCCGGCGGACGGCGGCTCGGGTGATGGTGGAGAACTCCGGTGGGTGCTGCAAACTCTGAATTGACGCGCGGGTCAGAAGGAGGGATGCACTAGAGAGCTACTGGCAAGAGATGGGAGGCAGAGGTGCACGCACGGGAGCGAATCAAGCTGGATCCCGTGGCGGGTCGCGGCGGCCGGAGTCGGGGAAGAAAGCTCCCTCGGGGCTCTTCCAGTGGCTTGGTGTGGTCTAGGTGGAGTGCAGAGGTGGTGTGGGTACTAGCTGGAGCTCGGGGCCTCTATTTCTAGGCGGATCGAGGGGGTGGCCATGAACGGATAATCTCCGGCGAGCAATTACGGCGAGGCAGTGGATTGGCAGGGGGTTTAGGTGGCCAGGCAGCATCAGTGGGAGTTACTTGTCCCGTTCCCCCTCTAATCCCGGTCGGTCTTGGCGTAATGGCGCCGGTCCACGGTGGGGTGGCCGCACGGGCATGACGGCGGCAAAGAGCGTGCTCCGCGCCCAGGGGTTCACGACGAGGGTGGCAGCACGCACTGGGGAGTGGGTGGCCACGCGGCGGTCTCCGGTGGCTTGGGCGGCGCTGGGTGGCGCCATCTGCGCTGCGCCTCTCTCTAGCAGCCGCAAAGCCGCCGCTGGCGTCGGTCACGGGGCGGCGCACCTTCTCCTGCTCGTCGCCGACGTCCGCAAGGTTCCAGGGGATCGTGCGGCGCAGGAACAAGGGGGAGGGGACGGGGAGCAAGGCGACACTGGGGCACTGGCGACATTGAGATCGAACACTGAAGAAAACGACAGTGGTTTTAGCCACTGTTAACTGAACTTGACTGAACTTGATTTTGACAATGCTCTGCAGGTGTTCGACAGAATGATTTGGCAAGGAGACAATTTTTCCTGGGGCTGGGACTTGGTGAGGTGACCTCTCAATGCACCCAGGGGTTGCCTGATTTTTCTCAGAATTTTTGGAGAAAGATTTGAATGAATTTCATCAAATTTGGCAAATCTGGTCCAAACTTGCAGCAAGTATAGTTTGAAAAATTTGAACTGGAGACCAGTGGATCTTCATGGATCTTGGTTGAGGGCTCAAAGGACTAGGAAGGGAAATTGGTTTGGGGGCAAAAATCAAAGCAGAAGGAGTAGCTCCTTTGTAAATCTCCAAGGGCTAGAATAGAAGGCAGAAATTGTTTTGATAAGATTTAAATGGAAAATAATCATATGGGGAGGTTCAACTTGCTGGATTTGATGCAAATCATGATCCTAAGATGAGGGGAGGTTTAGGAGAGTGGATTTGCACTAAGGTCATGGCATGAGAGATTTGTTGAAAGTGGTAAAGGATTATTTTAAAAGCCATAGGGCATTTTCAAAAGACATTTTTCCAAGAGAGAAGTATTTTGGTTTGAGTCCAAATAAAAAGAAAGAATCTCCAAGACCAAAATCAAGTCTTGGGTGGAACCAAATAAAACTCTTGCCATAAAAATATTTTGAAAGGGAGGGTTCTTTTGAAGGAAAAATTTAAATCACCTCCCTCAAGTCAAATAAATTTTTTGAAAAATCCAAATGAAATTTTGGGTGTCACAACCCCCCTGAGCCGCCAGCCACCACTGGCCTCACCGCCGGCCCCTGCCGCCCGCGGCCGCCGGCGCTCCCGCGCCGCCTCGCCGCCCCGAAACTACTCCCCACCGCCGTTCCGCCGCCGCCCCGGCCAGCCCTCTAGCTCCCCCTCGCGCCGAGCTTTTTCTCTGGCAATCCCCATGCCACCGCCCCACCACCGCGCCCCCCACCGCCGACGACCACCGCCCCCACCCTGAACCCTAAGATAGATAGTGGGGTACCTCTCCGGGGAGCCCCCTCCCCGCTGCGGGTGGTTCTTCCTTAACTCCGGCGAGCCCCCCACCCCCTGAGAATCTACTAACCCAAAAGTCGATTCAGTCGACTGAAGTGTAGGTAAATTGAAGCACATCAACAACACGAGTGAGGGGGAGAGCAGCAGTAGTAGGACGAGCGAGAGCCGGAGCAACAGCAGCAGATCCGGCTCGTATGGTCGCCACCGCCGAAGGGGCCTCGCACTGGGGGAGAGCCGTCGTGGAGATGTCGCCCGCGGCACCGGCTTCGAGGTAGCCGCGCCATGGGGGTGCGGGATGGAGCACCGTTGGTGCCGGGAGGTCGAGTTAAGGAGAAGGTGCGGTGCGATGAGTGTACAATCTCTTTGGTGGTGCCGAGTAGGCCTCGGCTTCGTCCGAGGAGTCGGTGAGGATGATGCGGTTCCGGTGGAGCAGGTTAAGGCGGAGCTGTGGGGATGGAGCATCCGCGATAGACGAGGCGATCGTCGGAGCAGCTCCTTGGAGGTGGAGGACGGGGCGGCTGAACCGACGAGACGATGAGATGGACGACGGATCCTCACCCGGGGAGGTGGATGAGGGACGTCGAGCAGTTGTGGTGGACAACGTCGTCGGGGAAGAGGCTCCGGCTGGGCAGCGATGAGGTGGCTGACGGAGGAGGGTGGGGTTTCGCGGCTGGAGCAGAGAGGTTATGGCGGCCTGGGATTTTGAATGGCAAAAAGGAGGCGATGGGAGGGGGGAACCATGACTTAGGGATGCACTTGTCCAAAATGTAGGGTATGTTACAAAAGTACCCCACCGATTTGAACTAGCGGCCCTTTTGGCTCATGGTTAGAAGGGGGATTTCGCGTGTTGGGATTTGGCAGCTGGAGGGACTTTTCACGCGCATTGTAATTTAGGGATAGAAAGGCGCGGGTTGTGAAGGCGCGAGTTTTGGGAGCACGATATCTGAATTTTCGGGATATAACAAGGCGCGGGTTGAATTTTAGGGACAAGCCTAACATGTAATATTGTATGTACCAAATCAATTCGCACTTCCCTCAACGAAAAAACAAAAAAAACTATTCACACCACACAAAGAGAGAGTCTTGTCCTGTTTTACTATACAAACGCTATTCAAAGCTATGAATCCATGTTATGTCCAATTAAATTTTTTCGCTGGCTGTATAATGCATGTAACCTACTCATACCAGCATTTTAGTGCATTCCTGATGTCTATACTGCCGCTGCAATTCGAATTAAATTTGAATTCATTTCTCTATTTGAATAAGAATCTACAATCATGATTGTTGCCAACTTCAACCATCATTCGTGTATTACCATAACAACACACCACATGATTACTATATGAACTCGAATTTAATTTTTTGAATACACTTGATGTTGATTCCAAATAATAGTACATTTGATGTACTAACTAGATATTCATAATCTAAACCATGTTCCATATGTAGACTGTGTTTATCACACAAAGTATAGTGCCCCGCCCCCTACATTATGACAAGTATTTAGCCTTGAGCTGCAAAAGCCACACATTATCCCAAATTATAATCAATGTTCTACATATTATATGTAGTATAACATGTTCATAACCCCACCATGCATATCACCATTATATATATTGATTCATGCATGCGTCGGTTTAAAACACTATGATATCTTCTTCAAATATCTGAATCCACTTTTTTATAAGGAATTATGATCTCTGTTCATCTTTTACACCTTCACGATCCTCTTCTCTTTGTAGCTAGCTAGCACTAACTTTCTATCGTGCATGCACACGCCCGCCCCCTCTCACCCTCCCTCAGCATCCCCTCGATCACACACATTCGTTATTTCTCTTTAGGTCGTTCACGCACGGTCTATTACTCAACTTTATTCTTGTAGACACGTGTTGGGCCTCCAAGCGCAGAGTTTTGTAGGACAGTAGCAATTTTCCCTCAAGTGGATGACCTAAGGTTTATCAATCCGTGAGAGGTGTAGGATGAAGATGGTCTCTCTCAAATGACCCTGCAACCAAATACAAGAAATCTCTTGTGTCCCCAACACACCCAATACAATGACAAATTGTATAGGTGCACTAGTTCGGCGAAGAGATGGTGATAAAAGTGTAATATGGATGGTAGAAATATATTTTTATAATCTGAATAAATAAAAACAGCAAGGTAGCAAATAGTAAAGGGGCACAAAAATGGTATTGCAATGCTTGAAAATGAGGCCTAGGGTCCGTACTTTCGCTAGTGCAATCTCTCAACAATGCTAATATAATTGGATCATATAACCACCCCTCAAAGTGCGATGAAGAATCACTCCAAAGTTGCTATCTAGCAGAGAACATAAGAATAAATTGTTTGTAGGGTACTAAACCACCTCAAGGCTGTTCTTTCCGTTCCATCTATTCAAGAGTTCGTACTAAAATAACACAAAGCTATTCTTTCCATTTGATCTATCCTAGAGTTCGTACTAAAATAACACCAAAGCAAAATTCATATTCGTAACACTCAATCCAACACAAAGAACTTCAAAGAGTGCTCCAAGATTTCTACCGGAGAAACAAAGACAAGAACGTGCATCAACCCCTATGCATAGATTACCCCAATGTCACCTCGGGAATCCGCGAGTTGAGTGCCAAAACATATATCAAGTGAATCAATATGATACCCCATTGTCACCATGAGTATTCAATTGCAAGACATATATCAAGTGTTCTCAAATCCATAAAAGGATTCAATCCGATAACAACGAAATCTCAAAGGGAAAACTCAATTCACAACAAGATAGAGAGGGGAAAGCACCATATGGTCCGACTATATTAACAAAGCCCACGATACATCAAGATCGTGACATCTCAAGAACACGAGAGAGAGAGAGATTAAAGACATAGCTACTGGTACAAACCCTTAGCCCCGAGAGTGGACTACTCCCTCCTCATTGTGGTGGCCGCTGGGATGATGAAGATGGCCACCAGTGATGATTTCCCCCTCCGGCAGGGTGCCGGAAAGGGTCTAGATTGGTTTTCGGTGGCTACAGAGCCTTGCGGCGGCGGAACTTCTTATCTAGGTTAACCTTTGATGGTTTCTCTATTTATAGGATTTTTTGGCGTTGGTTGCACGATAAGATGGGCCTCGAGGTGAGCATAACCCACTGGGGCAAGCCAGGCCCACCAGGCGTGCCCTGGTGGGTCGTGCCCTCCTCGTGGCTCTTCTGGCCCTCCCACAAAGCTTCGGGGGTCTCTTTTGTTCCAAAAAAAATCCTCAAAAAGTTTCAGCTCATTTGGAGAACTTTCATGTCTTTACAAAAAACAATACCACGGTAGTTCTGCTGAAAACAGCGTCAGTCCAGGTTAGTTCCATGCAAATCATACCAAAACCCTATAAAATTGTTGTAAACCTGGCATGAATACTTCATAAATTATAGATACGTTGGATACGTATCAGTGTGTAGGCATCCTGGCTCCTTGTTTCCGGCACACACACCGGTCGATGTACCTCTCTAGCCAAGTGTGCCTACCACAAACACACACTTACCCTCTTCTCTTCTCATCGTCCATGCCCCCCTATGTCCAATACGGTTCCACGCAGGTGCACACTCCCGCCCCTCTTTTCATTGATCTCATACTCGCACACTCCTTTGCCCTCGACATAGTAGGCCTCTCGCACCACCTCCTAGCTGCACCCCTCTCCCCCTGTCTGTCTCTCCGGACCTTATTTGCATCTAACACATGCATGCATGTATACGTACCGATCTCCCTACATATAGCTAGGTTGACTATAATTCATTTTCCCCATGCACCGATCGACTTACCTCACTAGTTATGTCTCTCCCTTTCTCGGACACACGACGATTCATCTTCCTATGTAGTTATGTCTGCTTACCACAACCATACCGTCCCCCTCATCATCCTTGCATACTGCCCGACCCGTCCCTCATACGCACATGCATAGACAGGCATACATCTCCCCTCTCTTATTGATATTGCACTCGTACCCTCCGTTTGTCTAGCAAGCCTCTCCCACCATTTGTGAGAAGAAACTCCACCACCAACCCTCCGACACTCTACCTTTGTCTTTCTCCCAACCTTATTCCTCTGCTACACATATGCATGGATGCCGATCGATCTCCCTCAATACATAGCTAGGTCTCTCTCCTTCTCCACACATATACTAGTCGATCTACCTCTCTATAATTAGGTCTCTGCCCCCTCCCCCCCCACACACCGATAGTCGAACATTGTAGGTAGGTATCCATGCCACAGAGAAAAACTGCACCTCTGCCCACTCGCATTCCAGTAGGCCTGCCACCCTGTATCTTTCACATGGGCAAACACAAATTCGATGGCACTCTTATTGATCACACACCCACACACTTAATCCCTATTTTTGATTATATCGATATCTCACACCGATGATCCCTCCACTCTCTTATCGTGGATCGCTCCCTCTGTATATGATATATCCATGACTCTGTTTCAGACACATTGCATATGTTACGTTTTTTTTGTTTGAGATATCATCGACACGTTGCCTCTGTTTCGCACAAACCATCTCTCTCACACCCACCCATGTATGTACCTGCACCTAAACAAGAGGTGCACACACGACGCACGTACTCAAGTTTCGTTCCCGGCCACACCCGCGCGGGTACACGGTGGAGTTCATTTATGTACGAAAAGGCAGCCCACGTGATAATTTGACGCGTGTAGTGGTTGTTTACTCGAAGGAGGGTCGTGTACCACGCGTGGATGGAACAAAGTTCGACTTGACGTGTTAGTATTAAATAAATTTATATTCCTCAATGGCACGTACAGAATATAAAACGATTGTCGTCGGGAAAAAAGAAAAATCCACTCCACTATATACAATGGAGCCTGCCTGCCGAGGTTTGTCTCTCGTCACACTATCTCACACAAGGCGGCGGTGGCCTCTCTCTCTCATCGTTGGTCACTGATCCGGCCGTGTCCCGTCCGCCGGCGAAAAGGGAGGCTGTGCATCATTTCTCCGTTCGACGGCATTGAGGCAGCATGTCCTGATCTGCGGTACCCGCCATTCTCTCTAACCAAGCTCCGGCACGGTAGGGCCTTCGCCACTTGCTCGCTGCCGCAGTATGGGTAGATCCCAGCCGCCGGCGCCCTCCTAGTTACATCCCGTCAACCCCCAGGTACAGCTTCCTCCGGCCTTGCTCCACTGCCCATCTTCCCATGTTGCTACATGTGGAAAATCCTGCATGTGGATCTTCTTTAGTTGTTTGCTTAAAACGTATCTCGGCCGGTGTACTTTCCATCTTGCAATCTCGTCCTCAAACCGTTTTTGATAAACCACCATGTTGCTATCTTTCCCTTATTACATGGAATATGCTTCTTTTTTGTCGGGGTATGTGTCTCCAACTCGTGTTATTGGGCAGTAATTGTTTCCTTTCTACCTCCTTTTGCAAACATGGCTATCCATTTCATCTTGTTGCTATTGCGACCTTTTGGTGAACTGCACAGATCACTTTTTTCTTAAGAGTGTTTTGTGCAGTTCCGCCAAAATTTCACACGGGCAACGTTTTTACATTTCTGTGGGACTGCAGAAAGGGAGATTGGTTTTGCTATCCTCCTCATCCAACTCCGTGCCTAATCTTCTCCAACAAGTAGTTAGTCCTAAAGAGAGATCGCAGAGGTGATCGGCTTCTATTTGTGTGTGTTATGTTTCATCATCTAGTTCCACTATTATTGTAATCGCATTGACTGAATATCTTTGCAAACAGGGATGATCAGCACGATTTTAGAGGAGCTGCACAAAATGATCGGATTGTGATGTCCTCCATACACCTATTTTTTGTCTACAGAGTTGGGTGAAACTAGATGCCAACCAACGAACACTATGCCCAGGAAATGGAGCCATGCCTATGAACAACATCGATCAATTATATATTTTTCTTTATTTGTACACCCAGGCCCGGCCCTGAGGGGGGCGAACGGGGCGACCGCCCCGGGCCCCCGGTGCTAGAGGGCCCCCAAAATGCGGAAGTTAATGTATTGTCTTTGATTCCCTTTTTCCATTTTTCGACGATGTCCTTCCATAATCTGTGATTTCTTTCTTTAATGTACGATCCTATTAAATAGGGGCACTGTTTACTCATAATTTCCTTCCTTACCAGTGAAGCAGTGATTAGGAAACATGTAGCAGTTATTGTATGTGATTATTTAGGGTAGTTATGAATAAAAATATCTTAATTTCCTTCCTTCCACTAGCCTACAACCATGCGAATAGAGGCCAGAAGCGAGGGAACGGATCAGTCCCTGCATGGCGATTGATATTCATCTTTTTTCTGAACTGGCGATAGATATTCGTCTCCTGTGAGTGCATGGCGCCACCGCCTAGAGTTATAGCAGTCCTGAGTCGGAGGAGTACATGACTGCCGGAGATAATCACGCCGCCGTCTCCTGTGCGATCATGCTAACTCTCTGGAGACAAGTTACAAAGACCCGCAAAAAATGTATAGAAGTTACAATCTATTTATACATGTAGTCTATCCCCTATAAGATTTTAGCATGATGATTGATCAAAATTTATAAATCATTATCATCATTGCCTCTTCACTGTGGCAATTGGCCGCTGATAATTGTTTTATTAGATAGTGCTTATACATAGGTATGATTAGGGTTATTAATTTTTTAGTTCGGCGACATGCTTATAATTGAAATGGAGGAATAAGACAAGAGGCTTTACATATCAAAGCAGTGATTGTGGGCATTTAAATCATCTGCTAGTCTTGCCGATGGACGCACTTCTAGATTGTGATCAAAAAATTAGGTTAGTCTCAATTGGATATATTAGTAAAGAAAGCGACTTATACGAGAAAAAACTATATTTTGTTTGGCTGAAAATTCAACATATTTTCTCATATTTTTTCTATGTTTATGTTAAGGCCTTTGGGATTGGCATCTAGTTTCGCCCCGGGCCCCTGAAATCTCAGGACCGGCCCTGTGTACACCTTCTCACAACTTTGTCTTCAGTTGTGATGTGAATATTGGTGTTGATCTGCGAACCATTGAGATGCATTAGCAGCCATGGTAGTTTCATTTGTATTTGATGGAATGTTGTAACAAGACAATCTTGAGGCAAGAGGACACATGAATCGTAAGTTGAAACTTTTTTCCTACGGGAACCAAAGTTGAAACCTTCATAGCATCACAGTACAATTTCATTATGCTGGAAAATTATGCGTACATATAAACAAATCCTGAAGGATTGATAGCAATGCCAGTAACAATTCAACTTCGTTTCACCGACATGTGGGACATCCTTCATCCGGCTCCACCTGCCATGCAACAATATTGAGTGCACAACTGCACAGAAAGATTCACCCCGGTCGTTGCGCCACAGTAATAATGAGTAGTGAGCAGTCAAATCACAGAGCCCCACCTTCGCCACAGTAAGTTGCTCGGATGAAGCAACCATCATTTCTCTCTTCGTTGAATCCGCTGGTACTCGATTCCCAGAGTAATAAGTTGCTCGGGTGAAGCAACCATCACTTCACCTTTCCCACAGTAAGTACTACCTACTTTTTTTATTCTAGAAACAAACACACACGATTATAGGATGGTAGTAGTACAACAACTGAATCAAAAATCGAAACCAACCAATGAACTACTACTAATGGTGAGCGTTTGCTAGTATCATGTACTCCGTCTGTCCATGTATATAGGGCTTAATGTGTTTTCCAAGACTAACTTTGGCCCTGTTTGGATCCACGGGTTAGAGTTAGTTTGAGCTAGTTGGGGCTCAAATAGCCCTAAAGTATCCAAACATGAGGGTTAAATTGGAGTAAGTTGCACCAAACCCACCAAAAAAATATCCCACCCAAGAGGTGCTAATTGGAGATAGTTCTCATTGGGCCCACTGAAAAATCACTTTTCTCTCTCTATCCCGCTAGCCAAGTGGTGCTAATTGGAGCAAGTTCTCGTGGGGCTCACTGAAAAATCACTTTTCTCTCTCCATCAAGTGCATTTATTGTCAATCTAACCCTGTCATCCGAACACCTCTTTGGCTAGAGTTAGTTTAGCACTGGTACAACGACATCCTAAACAAACAGTTTAAAACCCCTTTCCGCGACGGCATTTGGAACCGTCGCCAAGTGAGTGTGGGCGATAGGGGGGTCCTTCCCACACGACCCAGAAATCGTCGGGGATAGGCCCTCGTGGGACCCAGGCTGGGGCCGTGTGCGATCGGGCGAGGCATGGAAACCCAATCATTTCCGTAGGTATGTACATGCCACACGGTGAATCCCAGAAATCATTTCCGTAGGTATGTACATCCCACACGGTGAATCCCAGAAATCATTTCCGTAGGTATGTACATCCCACACGGTGAATCCCAGAAATCATTTCCGTAGGTATGTACATCCCACACGGTGAATCCAGAAATCATTTTCGTAGGTATGTACATCCCACACGGTGAATCCCAGAAAATCATTTCCGTAGGTATGTACATCCCACACAGTTCTTTGTGTGGAAACGTTTGTGCAAGGTGGCCTAACGCAAACAGTTCGCTGCCGGAAGCCGTGTGTGATTGTTAGTTGATCGAACACGCCTACTTTCTAGAAACCGTGCGAGTTGTTTGAGTTCATCGCCCACGGTGCTGTCTGTGTAACCGTTTGCAATAGAAAACCCCAATAAGAAGGGTAATTAGCCTATTATTGATAATCCATGTACTAATCAAACTGATATTTCTTATAAAACACGCCAGATATTTCATATCCGTATAAAAGCAACCAGGATTTCATAATCGAATTACATCAGATAGCTTCGGCACTCAGTTACGCCATTACACAACAGCACCAAGTTTCACATGCAGCATCAAAAACCTTTGGAAAGTAGCATCATACACGGTAAATAGACAGATGAATCTCATCTGGGAAACTGCAGAAGCGGAAGGCAAATATTGAGCCTTCAGTGATGTTGAATGTCCTTGCAACTTTAGGCCAGTGGCTATGGATAATTGCCCGCCCAACCTTCGTCCTCTTCAGCAAGACTTCAATATTGTACCGTGGGTGTTGAATGAATACCTTCCTCGCCTCTTGACCATGCAGGTGGTTTGAGAGGTAATCATCGGTGAACTGCTTTGAAAAGTACTGAAAACAAAGCTATGCATAAATCGTTGTTGTAAATTTTGAAATGGCGCAAGGGGTAAAAACAAGGTAAAAGAGTTGGTACCATCCTATAGTTGACTGATGTCTTCTTCATTGTGCAAACAAAGATCTTGCTGTTATTCGTCGCAAGTTTCTTCATCCTAACAATCTTTCTGAGTTTCTTGACTTGACTGATATTCATGGACATCTCATTTCCCCATATGCAAAATGGGTCGAACAGTGGGTCTAAGCCTCTGACAGCAGGACCTACATGTGCAAGACCAAATTGTAAGAAACCTAAATATTAGAATGATTCCTGCAACTGCACAATAATGTGCTATTAGCCAAAGGACCCTGCTTGAACAAACCTCGATGGTAAACCGCAGTGTCTCCCATTGTTTCCCTGCAACACACATAAGGAAGATCTTGATCAGGTTAACTGAGAGTTGCCATACTATCAGTAGAATATGTATTGAGTACAGCCAAATTCGATTGGTGTCACATGCATAACAATACAAAATTGTACCCACAACAAATGAAAATCAAATTGCAGAACTGAACCAAACAGTTAAATGGACAGCAGACCAAATGAACCAAAATAGTTAACTGAGCACGACATTGCAGAATAGAAACATGTACTAGAAGATAAGACAGTTAACAAAACAAAGAATGCTTGAGAACAGTACTACGAAATGTAGCAATTGTTGGACCAAAGTGTTAACTGAACATTACATTTCAGAGGACCAAACTGTTAACTGAACATCAGATTGCATATTAACATTACAGAGGACAAATCACTAGAAGGCACTGGCGGTGGCCTCGAGAAAACATCACGAACTGTATTTTAAAGTAGACAACCACGCGGCGGTGTCGACGGTGGCCTCGAAGAGGAGGTGCTCCTCCAAGATCTGGCGGTCGACACGCATGTCAGCCATAGCGACCTCGTTCGCGCGTGCAGCCGCATGCTACTCTTCTCGATGTTATACTGTGTGTAAAATGGCTGTGGGTGGCGCTTAATTGGAGGAGGGGTGCAGTGATTTCGGTGGAAGGTGTCGCTCCGTCAGTCGGGGCATGTGGGACGGGAAAGGAGGAGGATGGTGTGGGTGGGGTGTGGATTACCTGACCATATCGACGAGGCCGCGCAACAAGAAGAAGGGTCAGTGGCGAGGAGGCCACGCAGCAAGAAGAAGGGTCACCGGCGAGGAGGCGGCGCTGCAAGAAAAAGGGTCGCCGGCGAGGAGGCGGCGCTGCGAGAAGAAGGGTAGCCGGCAAGGAGGCGGCGCTGCAAGAAGAAGGGTCGCCGGCGAGGAGGTTGAGCTGCCAGTAAGAAGCAATGAAGGTTTGAACTTGGAAAGCAAGGAGGAACGGTGGAAATGTGGCTCTTGGTAGGAGGGAGGGGGCGGGGAGATAGATATTTCCGCGGTGCCAAAAAAATTCGCTCGGTGCCGCGAGAAACTGGCGCGCAAGTGTGCTTCAAGCGGGGCGGTGGACTGTAGATGACGAAGCTTCCTGCGTAAGCCAGACAAGACGGTGCGCCAAGATATTTTATATCGCATCCCACATGATTCTTTCTAGTAAACTATTTGTGGTATACCTGATTTTTTCATTATGTTTTGAAAGACAAAATGGTGTTACGGAGGGAAAGGATGGTGTTTGAATTGCTAGAACATTTACGTATAGTGAACATGCAACTAGTACAAGAGTGTCGTGTTTAAATTTAGAATTATTCCGGGTTCGTTTGGAATTTTTATGCATTAATTGAGTTTCTGGGCATTTAATGTGCATAATTCAAATTTGAACACAAGCACATGCTCCAATGCACCAAAGTTTGCTGAAAAATCACATGTGTGTCTTTGGGTGAATTTATAGGTCCCATGCAAGAAATGGGAATAAAATTCAAACATCTGGGTGTCGTGGCTCGGCCGGAATGATTGAGAAACTTGGTTTTTTAATTCCTGTAAATCCAAAACACGGCTGAAAATCATGAAACTTGGCATGGTGTCATGACATGGCACCAACATGCTGCAGTAAATTTTTTGGCCGAATTGGGACAAGCTTTGGTGTAAGCTTCTTGCAAACCGGAGCTTCCCTCAAGAAGGCTCCTGGTTCCGAGAGGGAACGTGTCACCTCCGTGTGCGAAACGACATACGTACACTGCCTTCTCCCGCCTTAATTTTTTTACACAGGCAGATTAGACCAAATAGAAGTATCGTGCTAAATTTTGGAATTATTCCGTGTTCGTTTGGCCTTTTTTATACATTAATTGAGTTTCTGGGCATTTAATGTGCATAATTCAAATTTGAACTACAAGCACGTGCTCCAGTGCACCAAAGTTGTTTGAAAAATCACATGTGTGTCCTTGGGTGAATTTCTAGGTCCCATGCAAGAGATGGGAGTGAAATTCAAACATCTGGGCGTCGTGGCTCGGCCGGAAAGATTGAGAAACTTGGTTTTTTAATTCCTGTAATTCCAAAACACGCCTGAAAATCATGAAACTTGGCATGGTCTCATGACATGGCACCAACATGCTGCGGTAATTTTTTTGGCCGAATTGGGACAAGCTTTGGTGTAGGCTTCTTGCAAACCGGAGCTTCCCTCAAGAAGGCTCCTGGTTCCGAGAGGGAACGTGTCACCTCCGTGTGCGAAACGACATACGTACACTGCCTTCTCCCGCCTTAATTTTTTTACACAGGCAGATTAGACCAAATAGAAGTATCGTGCTAAAATTTGGAATTATTCTGTGTTCGTTTGGCCTTTTTATACATTAATTGAGTTTTCGTGCATTTAATGTGTATAATTGAAATTTGAACTACTAGCACGTGCTCCAGTGCACCAAAGTTGTTTGAAAAATCACATGTGTGTCCTTGGGTGAATTTCTAGGTCCCATGCAAGAGATTGGAGTGAAATTCAAACATCTGGGCGTCGTGGCTCGGCCAGAAAGATTGAGAAACTTGGTTTTTTAATTCCTGTAATTCCAAAACATGCCTGAAAATCATGGAACTTGGCATGGTCTCATGACATGGCACCAAGATGCTGCGGTATTTTTTTGGCCGAATTGGGACAAGCTTTGGTGTAGGCTTCTTGCAAACCGGAGCTTCCCTCAAGAAGGCTCGTGGTTCCGAGAGGGAACGTGTCACCTCCGTGTGCGAAACGACATACCTACACTGCATTGTCCCGCCTTATTTTTTTTACACAGCCAGATTAGACCAAATAGAAGTACCTTGCTAAATTTTGGAATTATTTCGGGTTCGTTCGGCCTTTTTTATACATTGACTGAGTTTATGGGCATTTAATGTGCATAATTCAAATTTGAACTACAAGCACAGGCTCCAGTGCACCAAAGTTGTTTGAAAAATCACATATGTGTCCTTGGGTGAATTTCTAGGTCCCATCAAACATCTGGGCGTCGTGGCTCGGCCGGAAAGATTGAGAAACTTGGTTTTTGAATTCCTGTAATCCCAAAACACACCTGAAAATCATGAAACTTGGCATGGTGTCATGACCTGGCACCAACATGCTGCGGTAATTTTTTTGGCCGAATTGGGACAAGCTTTGGTGCAAGCTTCTTGCGAACCGGAGCTTCCCTCAAGAAGGCTCATGGTTCCGAGAGGGAACGTGTCACCTCCGTGTGCGAGACTACATACGTACAGTGCCTTCTCCCGCCTCAATTTTTTACACAGCCAGATTAGACCAAATAGAAGTACCGTGCTAAATTTTGGAATTATTCCGGGGTCGTTTCGGCTTTTTTATACATTAATTGAGTTTCTGGGCATTTAATGTGCATAATTCAAATTTGAACTACAAGCACATGCTCCAGTGCACCAAAGTTGTTTGAAAAATCACATGTGTGTCCTTGGGTGAATTTCTAGGTCCCATGCAAGAGATGGGAGTGAAATTCAAACATCTGGGCGTCGTGGCTCGGCCGGAAAGATTGAGAAACTTGGTTTTTTAATTCCTGTAATTCCAAAACACGCCTGAAAATCATGAAACTTGGCATGGTGTCATGACATGGCACCAACATGCTGCGGTAATTTTTTGGCCGAATTGGGACAAGCTTTGGTGTAAGCTTCTTGCAAACCGGAGCTTCCCTCAAGAAGGCTCGTGGTTCCGAGAGGGAACGTGTCACCTCCGTGTGCGAAACGACATACGTACACTGCCTTCTCCCGCCTTAATTTTTTTACACAGCCAGATTAGACCAAATAGAAGTACCGTGCTAAATTTTGGAATTATTCCGGGCTCGTTTCGCCTTTTTATACATTAATTGAGTTTCTGGGCATTTAATGTGCATAATTCAAATTTGAACTACAAGCACGTGCTCCAGTGCACCAAAGTTGTTTGAAAAATCACATGTGTGTCCTTGGGTGAATTTCTAGGTCCCATGCAAGAGATGGGAGTGAAATTCAAACATCTGGGCGTCGTGGCTCGGCCGGAAAGATTGAGAAACTTGGTTTTTTAATTCCTGTAATTCCAAAACACGCCTGAAAATCATGAAACTTGGCATGGTGTCATGAGATGGCACGAACA
Organism: Triticum aestivum; assembly: GCF_018294505.1. Lineage (NCBI taxonomy): Eukaryota > Viridiplantae > Streptophyta > Magnoliopsida > Poales > Poaceae > Triticum > Triticum aestivum. Next base: position 394,203,471 of record NC_057799.1, read on the forward strand.
TGATGCGGTAATTTTTTGGCCGAATTGGGACAAGCTTTGGTGTAAGCTTCTTGCAAACCGGAGCTTCCCTCAAGAAGGCTCGTGGTTCCGAGAGGGAACGTGTCACCTCCGTGTGCGAAACGACATACGTACACTGCCTTCTCCCGCCTTAATTTTTTACACAGCCAGATTAGACCAAATAGAAGTACCGTGCTAAATTTTGGAATTATTCCGGGCTCGTTTGCCTTTTTTATACATTAATTGAGTTTCTGGGCATTTAATGTGCATAATTCAAATTTGAACTACAAGCACATGCTCCAGTGCACCAAAGTTGTTTGAAAAATCACATGTGTGTCCTTGGGTGAATTTCTAGGTCCCATGCAAGAGATGGGAGTGAAATTCAAACATCTGGACGTCGTGGCTCGGCCGGAAAGATTGAGAAACTTGGTTTTTTAATTCCTGTAATTCCAAAACACGCCTGAAAATCATGAAACTTGGCATGGTGTCATGACATGGCACCAACATGCTGCGGTAATTTTTTGGCCGAATTGGGACAAGCTTTGGTGTAAGCTTCTTGCAAACCGGAGCTTCCCTCAAGAAGGCTCGTGGTTCCGAGAGGGAACGTGTCACCTCCGTGTGCGAAACGACATACGTACACTGCCTTCTCCCGCCTTAATTTTTTTACACAGCCAGATTAGACCAAATAGAAGTACCATGCTAAATTTTGGAATTATTCCGGGTTCGTTTGGCCTTTTTATACATTAATTGAGTTTCTGGGCATTTAATGTGCATAATTCAAATTTGAACTATAAGCACATGCTCTAGTGCACCAAAGTTGTTTGAAAAATCACATGTGTGTCCTTGGGTGGATTTCTCGGTCCCATGCAAGAGATGGGAGTGAAATTCAAACATCTAGGCGTCGTGGCTCGCCGGAAAGATTGAGAAACTTGGTTTTTTAATTCCTGTAATTCCGAAACACGCCTGAAAATCATGAAACTTGGCGTGGTCTCATGACATGGCACCAACATGTTGTGGTAATTTTTCTGTCCGATTTGCGGAGGCCCACACATTAACAATCAACAAAGACATTTTGGAACAAGTGCTGTCACATTACAAATCGCAAACACTAGTATTATTGAAACCGTTGGCGTTCGACTTACCAATTACGTGTGGCCACGCGTCCCCTTTTTTATTGGCTAGGAGGTGCCGTGCGGGGTAGCTATTTGAGTAAGGGAGGTGTGCGATCAGACCCCTGCGCGTGCTCATTTGGAGGAGAGCCCTTTGACCGCTACCCGTCGTGCACCTCCCTCCCAATGTCTCCATTAAAAAAAAAGCCACATGCGGCAACGCCCGAAATACACAAGGGCAAAAGAAGAAGGAAGACAACGATCTGGCTCGCTGATCTCTACTTTCTTGATGTGTTGCTGCAGGCCGCGGGAACTAGTCTTCGCGGCGACGAGCTCTTTCTTGTCCACTAGATGCTGCTTGAGAGCATCCACGGATTCCTCCACCAGCCTTCTGCGCTCGATGCGCAGCATGGCATTCTCGTCCATAAGTCTCTCGACGATGACGCTGGTCCTCTTCTACAAGGCAGTGGTCTGCTCCTACTGGTCCGCACTTCCGACAATCTTCGCCCTCAGCAGGTCGCGCTCGGCCCGGAGCTTCGCATTACTCTCATTTAGTTGCCGGATGACGTCGGTAGACTGTTCAAACGAGGCTTTTAGGTCATCCTGCAACCTCTCCCACCTGGAGATCTGATCCATCTGCCTAAGGAGGAGGGCACGCATGCGCCTGTAAGTGTCCTCGCCTGCCCGCGAGGCATTTTCCCAGGCTGCCGCGGCGCGGGAGGACATCTCTGTTGCATTCGCGACATGGCGGGACATCTCTTCTGCTTCAGCGGCGTGGCCGGACCAGTCTGCTGCATCCACGGTGCGGCGGGTCCTCCGTGCTGCTTCGGCGGCGCGGCGGGACCCTCTGCTGCTACGGCCGTGCGGCGGGACATGTTGGCTGCTTTCGCGGCGAGGCGGGACATCTCTCGTGCTCCCGCTTCCAGGCTCGCCTCTCCCTGGTGGCAATCTCTCGACCCAGAACTCACGCTGGCCATGGCGGACGCAAGGGAACGATGATGAATGACTTGTTTGTTTTTTACTTTTTGTGGATGACGAGTTGAGGAGGAATGTGCAGTCATCTTGGAGGAGTAGTATTTATAACCGCGTAGTAATACGCTCCTAAGTGGGAAACCGTTTAGGTTTTGATCGGTGTGAACAGGTTTGCAATTTGGAATGTTACGGGATGCGGCCTCCCTGTTCTTCTAACAAAATTGTGATGGGACGCATGCTCAAACTTTACTGACGGTTATAAGTGCGACACTATTCCCGGAAGGCGTAACGTGGGCACGTACGCCTTCTAGGCCGCGTACGTGGCGTTTGCACCATAGGGTGCACCACAATAGGCAATGTCAGCACACGTCTTGTTCCAACAACCGTGTGCGCTCGTTATTACCATCGTGCACACTTCTTTTAATTAAAATGGGTGTGCCCGTCTAGCGCACACACGTTGATCTATCTAACTGTTTCAGTTTGTTGTGGCTAATCGCAAACAGTTCATCCATGTGAAGTGTATGCCATCAATCGCAGAAACTTTGATCTGGCTTACCCGTTTCTGTTCTGTTGCCTAATCGCAAACAGTTAATCCTTCTGAAGTGTATGCCCTCAATCACACACACCTTGATCTGGCTGACCGTTTCGTTTGTGTTTCCTAATCACAAACAGTTCATCCGAGTGAACCGTATGCTGTATATCACACACGCCTTCATCTGACTGCCCGTTTCTTTTGTGTTGCCTAATCACAAATAGTTCATCCGAGTGAACCGTACGCTCTATATCGCACAGACCTTCATCAGGCTGCCCGTTTCTTTTGTTCCGCTTCATCACAAACAGTTCATTGGACTTAACCGTGTGCCCTGGATCGCACACGCAATTAAAATCTGAACCGTGTTTGATGCATCCTCCATTGCAAACGTTTTGCACCTTTTTGACGTTTTTTTACATCCCCATTTGTGATTGATGCATCGCACACAGTTTCGTGAAAGGGTCTCCGATCGTAGTGTCGTGTTAGCAGCATCCTGCAGTACCGTAGGGTTAGTCATGAATTAGTCTAACCTCTAGCTAAGTTAGAGTATCCAAACAGGAGCAGTATAGCAAGTTGCTCAAAGCATACCGTCAAATTCATACGTGAAAGGATCTTTTTTTGAAACGGAACATGAAAGGATCTTCGAATGATATAGTTTTCAAATTATACAAAATATTATCAATAGTCAAAGGCAACCTCGAAGAATACATTAGGCCCTATATAAAATCTTATCAATAGTCAAAACCAAGTGTTACTACTACACCAAACAAGTTTAAAACGAGAAACTGGACCCACTCATGGCACGGCATGCCTGTCTCGATTGGTCCGTCGGTCAAAGCGCTTCCTCTTCTTGGCATAACAATAGAGTACAATACCCTTCCGCGCTCCATTTTTTCTTGCGTTCCTTCCTCCGTCCAGCACGCCGACAAGTGGGCCCCATGCTCATGTATGCCAACGTGGTAGTCAATTATTTTGCCAGAGTCAACTATCACACCCTTTCGATGCCACGTCAATGTACCCACTAAAAACAAGTTAGACTTGTTCGGTTCAACTGCCTCCCTAGGTGTTTGGAGAGGAATTGGCTGCCGTGAGGCAGTTTTGTAGGTGGGCAGGCGGCAAAAAACAGGGGAAAACGCGCGAACCAACTAGACGAGAGATTTGGTTGATTTTATATCGCTGAATAATATAAAATATTATGAGTGCAGACGCTCCACCTTGAGGTTCCTTGCTCCTTCTCGGTCGTCGGGAATCTATGTTCTTCCACTCTTTTTTTGACGTGAGCTTTGTTCATCCTTTTGCCAACACGCGGGACATCTAGTGTCGGGGGAAACGACACCTACGGGATCACGAGGAATCCCTTTTTCTACGGTTGGCGGGCGCGGGGCTGTGGAAAGAGCGGGATTGAGAGATCAACGCGGGGGGGGGGGGGGATTATCCAGGTTTGGGCCGCGAGTGACGCGTAATACCCTACTCCTGTTGGTTTCTGTTTATCTGGTGTTCTTGGACTAGCTACCAGGCGTGCAGGGTCCAAAAAGTCTGAATGCTCTCCCAGTACGCCGCGGGCCTCCTTTTATAAACAAAGGGGCTGCCACAGTGGCACACAGGAGGTGGAAAGCTATACAGTGGTCGAGTCTATCCTCTAGCACCATAGGACAAACGCATTTAATGCGCTGCCGACGTGCCCTTCTTGCTTTATCGAGGACGGCAAGGAAGCTCGTCCCAGCTGTCGTCGCCTCGCCTGGCTTCGACGCGCGTCCGAACTGACGAGCCGGGTAGTGCCATGCTGGCTGGCTGGCTGCTGAGTTGGTGCGGTGGCAGAGCCTTCACGAAGATCTGCATGCCACCACGCAGGTGCTTGCTGAGTTGGCCTAGAGGCCGCACATCGTCACGCAGGTGTTTGCCTAGTTGGTGGGCTGGCAGCTGCATGGGAACGGCGATGGAGCTTTGGCAGATGTGGGCCTGGCGGCGGTCCTGCGGATGTCTTCGGCAAGAGTCTTGCCGGGGCCCCGGCAAAGGTATTGTCGTGGCGGCGTGGTCGTCCCCGGCAAGGGGCTTGCCGGGGGTCTCGTGGGTATCCTTGGCAAGGATCTTGCCGAGGATCTTCGTCTTCTGGTTATTTATCTAGTCTTGTATGCTCTTGGTCTTTACAAAGATCCGCTTGCCACCACGGAGGCGCCTCCCGAGCTTTGGTTCCAGTGTGGTTTGAGGGTGTCGGAACTCTCAGGCTCAAGGGTGGCAGCCCTGCTGGTGTTGGGAAAGTTGCCCCGGCAAGGCTGTGGAGGCCGCCCCGGGAAGGGCCTTGCTGGGGGAGTCCATCTCGCCCTTCTGCTCTTTGTGTTTTCGGGTTGACGTTGGTCTGGTCGTCTTGTGCCTTTGCTTCCTCTGCCCGCCAAGCGTGGCCAGGGGCGTGGGGCTGCGACTGCCCGCGCACAAGTAAAGGGGTGCAAAAAGGGACCCCTACTTTTGTACACCGACAGGAGCCCCCGGGCTTGAGCCACATATAAGCGCGGGGAGTTATTGGGCCAGGCCCAGAACGGTGCGCGGGCGCGCATGCCGTGGAGTTTTTACCGCAGTAACTCCCTCGCTCACTGTACTTCCCCACGACCCGCGTTGAATGCGCGACGTGGGGGTCGTGCGTGGGGTGGTTGCTGCCCTCATGCGTCACATCATAGTAAAGAGGCGGCTCGCGCCTTCCACATAAAAAAGAGGAAAACACAGGGGCGCGGCTCATTTACTAAGTGGGCTCCAGTTGTGGCCTTCAAGGCGCCCGTGCCCCACGATCACGGGGTGGAAAATCGTCGCCTCACTCGTCTCCTTGATTTAGGCTTGCTCGCCACGTGTCCCCCATGCCTCGAAGATGGTAGGTGGTGGACGCGGGGGCACGAGCCTTAAATGACGAGGCGGGGAACCGGGTCGTCGTTGGTTGGAGCAGCGGGTCGGTCTCGATTCCCTGCGCCCCTGGTGGCTGGATTGGTTATGTGGGGCGGCCGAGCCCCAGCCCCGCCCCTTTATAAGAAGGGGAGGGGGATGGCATCCCCCCAATATTTCATCATTCATCTCCTTCTATCTTGGCTCCTTCCTTCCTTCTGCTATGGCGATTGGGCGCGCCAGCACTCCGATGGCGGCGATGAGGGTCTCTACTCGACAGTGCGCTCCCTTCCCAAGAGCTCGTGGCGGCGAAGCCAGCCGCGAGAGGAAGGGGGAGGGGGCGAGGCCGAGGTCGCCGTGGCGCTCGGGGAAGAGGAGGACGGGGTGGCGCACCGGCCTCGCCTCCGCCAGCAGCCCCTCCCCCAATGGAGGGCCACGCCGGAGATCAGCCCCGCGAGTTCGTCATCAGGCTCCACCGGCCAGTGCGCCGTCGTCTTCGTCTCCCTACTCGTTCGCTCGGGAGATGGAGCTCGACCTGCCACAGGCTCTAAGGTTGCATATGAGGGGCTGCGGGAATGGCATCATGCGGGTCGATGTCGACTTCCCCGCCCCTCACGTCATGTATCTTTGTCGCGGATGGAAGAGCTTCGCTCGTGCCCACAGCCTGCTGGAGGGGCTCGTTCTCCACTTCAAATTAATGGAGAACGGCCTACTCTCCGTCAAGATCTTTGGGCACTTGAAAACTCGCCTAAGGTGTTGCGTGGAGAGCTCCTCCGATGATGAAGACTCCTCCTCAAGCGGGAGTGACAAGGAGGACAGCGACAGCGACGATGAGGGCGTCAAGCGGGAGAACGCCGACTCTGACTCCGACTGACCGCGTCGCCCTCCTCCCTCGGCCACGCGCCCTGCCGAGGGCCTTCCTCGTCAAGCTCTCCATCGGTGCATTCCCGTCGCCTCCTTTTTGCCTTCACCTGCCGCACCTGGGAGGAAAGGGGCAAGAACGGGGATCACGGGGCACTTATCTTTTTTAGTTTTTAAGCCTGCGGGCACTTGTTAGATTTAAACCTTGTAATCCCCTTGCTCATGTTTGCATTCCGTACGAACTGTACCTGTTTGGAACGTATTAATGAAAAAGGGTGTTTGCCGGGTTCTTTGTGCATGAGCGAGGCCCATGCCAAGGAATGAATCCTTGTTATATTTAAGTTAAACATTGTCACCCGGCAACAGGCCTTGCCATCCCCTCACTTCATTCATGATCATACTCACACCCTCGGCGGAGGCAGGGACGAAGTAGGGTTAGGCCCTTCGTTTGCTTCCTTGTCACCGGAACTACAACCAAGTTCCGGCCCAGGGAATAGTTCTTGGGCACAGGAAAGGGGGAGCACGGTGGCCCGGGAATAAACGAGGCTTCATACGTCCCAATTCCACACGGAAATGCATAATAGGGGATAAAGGACTTATCTGGATCTGCAGCCCCCGGCAACCTTGGCTTGCCGTGGTCGGGTTCTTGAATCTGCAGCCCCCCGGCAATGGCTTGTCGGGGTCGGGGATGTCGATCCCTCTCCCTGCCCTTAAATGGCTTAGCAGAAATGCGTGTGCAGCCTGCGAACCAAAGAAAAGACTGGAAAGGATGGAAAGACACACACCCGACCTCTATGCTAGGGGTTAGTTGCTGCCGAGCACTATCAACCCTACCCGAGGGAGACTTAACCTAGCATGCATGCTAAAACTTAGGGCGCCAACGCTTCATTTATTTATGCTCAGGGTCTGCGCCTGGCTTTGTACAAAGGGTTACATGCCTTGTCGGCAAGACTTGTATAAAAGGTGGCTAGCCGGGAGGCCCGGCAACCGCGCACCATGGGTAAAACTTACAAAGATGTTCAATGTTCCAGGAGTTGCTCACTGGGACACCATCTTCAGTCTCCAGGCGGACTGCACCAGGCCTGGTGACTCGTATTACCCGATAAGGTCCTTCCCACTTCGGCGTCAACTTGTTGGAATTCTTGGCCGACTGAACGCACCGAAGAACAAGGTTGCCTTCCTCAAGACTTCGGGCATGAACCTTGCGCCTATGGTAGCGGCACAAGGCCTGTTGGTAGCGTGCAACTCGCACAGCCGTCCGAAGACGATCTTCCTCAAGGAGCATCGCGTCATCTTGCCGCAACTGCTCTTGGTCAAGCTCGTCATAAGCGAGCACTCGAGGTGACCTGTATGTGAGTTCCATGGGGAGAACTGCTTCTGCCCCGTATACCAGGGCAAAGGGTGTCTGGCCGGTGGCTCGATTTGGAATCGTTCTGATCGACCAAAGAACCGTCGGCAACTCATCAATCCAGTGCCTTCCACACTTGTGCAGCCTGTCAAAAGTCTTTGTCCTCAGGCCTCGCAGTACTCAAGCATTTGCCCTCTCCGCCTGGCCGTTGCTCCGTGGGTGTGCCACCGAAGTGAAATAGACCTTGCTACGAGGTCCTGGATGTATTGCATGAAGGTGCGGCTTGTGAACTGTGTGCCATTGTCGGTGATGGCCCTGTTCGGCACACCAAAACAGCAAACTAGCCCCTTGAAGAACTTGACGGCTGACTGTGTTGTCACCTTCCTCACTGCCTCCACTTCGGTGCACTTTGTGAACTTGTCGATTGCGACGTACAAGTACTCAAAGCACCCGACAGCATGGGGGAAAGGGCCTAGTATGTCGAGCCCCCAGACCGAAAATGGCCAGGAGAGAGGGATTTTTTGAAGGGCTTGAGCTGGTTGATGAAGCTTCTTCGAATGGAGCTGACATGCTTCACACTTGGTTACTAGCGCAGCTGCATCCTGGAGGGCTGTGGGCCAGAAGAAACCTTGCCGGAATGCCTTGCCAGCAAGGGCCCTTGACCCTATGTGGGAGCCACACATACCTCCATGTATCTCTGCCAACAGCTCTAGTCCGTCCTCTCGAGGAATGCACTTCAGCCTGACCCCGTTTGGCCTCCTTCTATACAGGGTATCATCCACAAACTGCTACATGTTGGACCGACGGGCTACTTTCTTTGCTTCTTCATGCTCCTCAGGGAGTTCTCCTGTTTAGAGGAAATGGATGGTGGGCTGCGCCCATGCCGGAGCCTGGGGCTCGACGGCAAGGACCAAAGGCACATCTTCGGCCGCAGGGGCAGCTGCCTCTACGGTCAGGGCCTGGGGCCCTGTCAGAGGTAGTTGCCCCTTGGCAAGCTTGGGGTACCCGGCAACCTCCTTGCCGGCGGCTCCTGGGAGCTCGGTGGGAAGGTACTTGTCGGGGCTTGTCTTCCTTCGCTTGTTCTGCCCTGCTGAAGGCTCTACGGATGGTTGTATTAACTAAAGTACAAAGGTACCTGGTTCCACAGGCAACTTGAGGGCAGCGCATTTCGACAGGTCGTCGGCAATGCTATTCTCCGCTCGGGGAACATGTTCTGCCTGTAGGCTATCAAAACATTCTTCCAACTTCCTCACTTCATTCACGTAGGCATCCATCAACGGGCTCTGGTAATCCTTGTTGACTTGCTTGACGACGAGCTACGAATCACCTCTGATGAGCTTCTTGATTCTGAGGTCTGCCGCGATCCTGAGACCGGCAAGCAACCCCTCGTACTCCGCTGTATTGTTCATTGATTTTTCCCGGGGGAAGTGCATCTGGATTACGTACTTGAGGTGCTCTCCGGTGGGTGTGACGAGTAGCACACCAGCACCAGCACCTTGGAGTGAGAAAGCTCCATCAAAATACATAATCCACTCACTGCTCGTCTCCTTGCCGGGAAGGGCGGTCTCTTGAATCTCCTCGTCGGGCGTTGCGGTCCACTCTGCTATGAACTCTGCCAAAGCTCGGCTCTTTATCGTTGAAGTACTTTCAAACCTGAGGCCAAAGCTCGACAGCTCCAATGCCCACTCCACAATCCTCCCTGTCGCATCTGGGTTGTGCAAAATCCGTTGCAAAGGGAGGCGGGTGACGACGGTGATCTCGTGCACTTGGAAATAGTGGCGCAACTTTCTCGAGGCCATGAAAAGGCCGAAAAGTAGCTTCTTCATTCTAGAATATCTTGACCTAGCCCCCTGCAAGAGGGAACTGACAAAATACACTGGGTGTTGCACCATCTTCTTCTTCTGTCCCACTTCGCCCATCCACTCAGGCTCTGCCTCGCCGGGTTCAGGCCTTGCCGGGGGTTCTAGTTTGCTGGCGTCAGGCTCTGCCGGGGAAGACCCCGGCCCGCCATCCGACGACTCTGCTGCAACTGCTGCTTCTCCCTCAGGTTCCCTCTGCGCCACCAGTGCAGCACTGACCACATGATTCGTTGCTGCTAAGTACAGCAGCAACGGCTCTCGTGGTTTAGGCGCGACTAGTATTGGCGTGGAGGAGAGGTACCTCTTCAAATCTTGCAATGCTGCCTCTGCCTCCAGAGTCCATTTTACTGGACCCGCCTTTTTCAAAACTTTGAAAAAGGGGAGGGCGCGCTCAGCAGATTTGGAGATGAACCTACTCAGGGCAGCAACGCAGCCAGCGAGCCTACGGACGTCTTTGACCCGTTTCGGCGCCTCAATCTGCTCAATCGCTTTGATCTTGTTGGGATTTGCTTCGATTCCGCGTTGAGACACAAAGAACCCGAAAAGTTTGCCGGAGGGGACACCGAACACGCACTTCTCTGGGTTGAGCTTGAGGTTGATCTTGCACAGGTTTGCGAATGTTTCTTCTAAATCTTGCATGAGCGTGGCCTTGTCCTTGGTTTTGACCACTATGTCATCCATATAAGCTTCCATGTTTCTATGTAGCTGGGGCTCAAAACCAATCTGGACTGCCCGGGCAAACGTCGAACCAGCGCTCTTCAACCTGAAAGACATTCATACAAAACAGTACGTACCACATGGGGTGACGAACGCAGTCTTCTCTTCATCTTCCTTCATCATGAAGATCTGGTGGTACCCTGAGTAGGCATCGAGGAATGATAGCAGGTCACACCCAGCAATGGAGTCTACAATCTGGTCGATGCGTGGCAGAGGGAAAGGATCCTTTGGCCAGGCTTTATTGATGTCTGTGGAGTCAATACACAACCTCCACTTCCCGTTTGCCTTACGCACCACCACCGGATTGGCCAACCACGTGGGGTGGACTACTCCTCTTACCAGGCCTGCCGCCTCCAACTTCCTGATCTCTTCAATGATGAACTCTTGCCGCTCCAAAGCTTGCTTCTTGACCTTCTGCTTGACGGGCCGCGCGTGAGGGCAGACAGCAAGATGGTGCTCAATCACCTCTCTGGGAACGCCGGGGATGTCAGATGCTTGCCATGAAAATACATCGACATTCGCCCGCAGGAAGGCGACGAGCGCGCTTTCCTATTTGCTCTCGAGGGTGGAGCTTATAGTGAAAGCCCCGCCCGCGCCATCCTCCTTGACGGACACCTTCTTGGTTTCTGGTGGTGCAGCCTTGGACTTTTTGCTCTTGCCGGTGGAGCTCTCTGGCACGTCCTCAACGGGAGCACAACACTCCGAAGAGGTGCGCTTGCCGGAGTGGGTGCAAGAGGTCTTGCCGGAAAGAGTCTTGCCGGCCTTCTTCCTCCCTGGAACTTCAGCGGCAGGAGCAAGTGCCCTGGCGGCAGTTGCTGCAACTGCTCTCGGTAGAGTTGGTCGGCGCAGATTAGTGCGTGTTTCTTGTCAGAGGGGACGGTGATGATGGTCAGCAGCCCCGGCATCTTTGACGTGTTGTAGGCGTAGTGGGACGCCGCCATGAACTTGGCCAGCGCTGGGCGGCCAAGGATCCCATTGTATGGCAAGGGGATCTCGGCGACATCGAAGACGATCTTCTCTGTCCTATAGTTCAGCTCGCCCCCAAACGTAACGGGCAGTGTGATTTTACCTTTAGGTTGGCTCCTTCCCGGGTTGACCCCTTGAAACGTGCTCGTCTCTTCGAGGTCTCCATCAGGAATCTGCAGCTTCTTGATCACAGCGGGCAAGATCAAATTCAGATCGGCCCCACCATCAACCAGCACTTTGGTCACCTTGAGGTTGCGTATTGTTGGTGAAACCAACAACGGCAAACACCTGACCGCAGTTGTGCGGTCAGGGTGATCCTCAGTGTCAAAAACGATGGACGTGCGAGACCACTTCAGTGGCTTCTGGGCATCGAACGACGACTCCGCCGCAGTGACATCACGCGCCCACTGCTTCAGCTAGCTATGTGAGGTGTGCAACAAGGCGCCACCATTGACGACATAGCCTCTGTAGCCTTCTGGAACTCGTGCTCGCCGGACTCGTCGTCCTCGTCGTGATCATCATCCTCCTCTTTCTTGTCGCGGCCCCGAGCGGGCCTCTCTTGTTGGTTATCTTTGCCGCGGCGACACCCTTGGCCGCCACGCTTCTTGCCGGATCCCTCAACACCATCCTGACCCTTCTCCTTGTCTCACCTTTCATATTCAGCCTTCTGCTTTTCTGCAAGCAGATCAACTTGTCGGCAGTTCTGGAGGTCATGGCCCTTGGTGCGGTGGATCTTGCAGTACTGCTTGTCGGAGCCTCCTGGCTTTCTGGCGGCCTCCAGGGCCATGCAGGCGGCACACTCGGCAACCTCCTTGCCGGGGTCGTCAACCTTGGCCTTTTTGGCGGTGCCGAGCTCGCCGGATCCCTCAACGGCAAGCACAGTCTTGCCCTTGTGCTTCCTGTTGCAGCATCGGCCTTTCTTTGTCGGGGCGGCGGTGTCTTCGTCTGTGGAGTCGGTTTCCGCACCGGTGTCTTCGCCGGGGTACTTCCTCCCCTCTTCAGCTCGAGCACATCTATCGGCCAGAACATAAAGTTCGGCCACATCTTTGACCTTGTTCATCGCCAACTCTTCATGCATCTTGCGGTTGCGCACATTCTGATGGAATGCGCTGATAACGGCGGCGGGATGAACATCTAGGATGTTGTACTGCACTCGGCTGAACCTCTGTATGTACTTGCGCAGGTTTTCACCTTCTTTCTGGGGGATGATATGCAAATCGCTTGCCTGGCCATGAGCTTGGTGGCCTCCAGTGAGGGCGCCAACAAACTCATGACACAAATCCGACCAAGAAGAAATGGAACCCACTGGCAAGTGCATCAACCATGACATGACGTTGGGTTTGAGTGCCAACGGGAAGTAATTGGCAAGCACCTTGTCGTCGCGAGCTCCAACAGCTTGCATCGCGATGGTGTAGATGCTGAGGAACTCCGACGGGTGGGTCTTGCCGTTTTACTTCTCGCCAACATCGGGCTTGAACGTGCGGTGGAAGGGCCACTAGAACCGCCGCCGCTCTCGGGTAAAGGCTGGACAACCCACCTTGTAAGGCAGGTTGCTCATCTTGCTGCCATTTTCGATCTCCTTGCTCAAAGCTCCATTTGCAAAACTGCTTTTGGAGGATTGTTCTTTGGTATGTGACTCCTCCAATGGTCCAATTAGTTTTTGTTCTAGTGGTTTATATATTGCAAATTTTTCTGCTGTGGTGACCTTGTTCTTGAGCTTGCATGTCAAATTTATATGGTCCAAAGTAGTTTTGATGCATGATATAGCCTCTAGGCACTTGTAGGAGTATTTGCTATCAATTTTGTTGAGTTTGGTTCACTTTTATTTCGAGTCACTAAAAATTTCAGAAATTTCAGAGGAAGAAAATGATGAGGAGATTGTTGAGAGGCTCCTCGAGCCGGGGTTCAAAGGAAAAGAAAATGAAGAGAAGGAAGAGCCCAAGTACAACCTTCCCTGCACCGCGGAGGTTTGGCTGTGTGATTGGCCATGTGATGCATTCCTACAGGCGGCCGAAATTTATGAGGATTTCTATTATTTGGCTGAGAATGCAGACATCACCGACTTCCTCCATGACTAGTGTGATCAGTACCTCCTACTCACTAATACATTCGTGCGAAATTTTCATTTTCATGCTAGGAGATCACCACTCCATGTTGAGAGTGCAAGTTTGAAGTCATAATTGAGTTCTTTGATTGCCCAATATGCTTTATGTTCTAACTCAAGAGGCAAATGACAAGCTTTTCCATAAACCATTTTATATGGAGACATACCCATAGGATTTTTATAAGCTATTCTGTAGGCCCAAAGTGCATCATCTAGTTTCTTAGACCAATTCTTTCGAGACCTATTGACAGTTTTTTTGTAATATTAATTTTATTTCTCTATGGCTAAGTTAAACTTGACCACTAAATTGAGGATGATAGGGTGATGCAATTCTGTGATTAAAATCATATTTAGCAAGCATTTTACGGAAAGCACCATGAATAAAGTGTGAACCACCATTAGTCATTAAGTATCTAGGGACTCTAAACGTTGGGAAAATAACTTCTTTAAGCATTTTAATGGAGGTGTTATGATTAGCACTAATAGTTGGAATAGCTTCTACCCACTTAGTGACATAATCAGCAGCAACCAAAATATGTGTATACCCATTAGAGGAAGGAAAAGGTCCCATATAATCAAAACCCCAAACATCAAATGGTTCAACAACAAGTGAATAATTCATAGGCATTTCCTGACGCTTACCGATATTACCAATTCTTTGGCATTCATCACAAGACAAGGCAAACTTATGGGCATCCTTGAAAAGAGTAGGCCAATAAAAACCAGATTGTAATACCTTATGAGCAGTTCTATCTCCCGCATGATGTCCTCCATAAGCTTCAGAGTGACATTTCCATAGGATTTGTTCCTATTCATGCTCAGGTAGACAACTTCTAATAATACCATCTACTCCTTTATAAATACGTGGGTCATCCCAGAAGTAATGTCTTAAATAATAGAAGAATTTTTTTCTTTTGTTGGTATGTGAAACTAGGTGGTATAAATTTAGCAACAATATAATTAGCGTAGTCGGCATACCAAGTGTTATGAGCAGCATTTATTACAGCTAGTTGTTCATCAAGAAAGCTATCATCAATAGGCAGTGGGTCATCAAGAATATTTTCTAACCTAGCCAAGTTATCAACTACGCGGTTCTCAGCTCCTTTCCTATCAATGATATGTAAGTCATATTCTTGTAGCAAGAGAACCCACCTAATGAGTCTAGGTTTAGCATCTTTCTTTTCCATAAGATATTTTATAGCAACATGATTAGTGTGAATAATTACTTTGGAATCAACAATGTAAGATCTGAATTTATCACAAGCAAACACAACTGCTAAGAATTCTTTTTCAGTAGTAGCATAATTTCTTTGGGCATTGTCTAGAGTTTTGCTAGCATGATGGATAACATTTAATTTCTTATCAACTCTTTGTCCTAGAACAACACCAACAGCATAATCACTAACATCACACATAATTTCAAAAGGCAAGTTCCAATCAGGTGGTGGAACAATAGGTGCAGAAATTAAGGCTTTCTTAAGTGTTTCAAAAGGCTTCTACACAATCATCATAAAAACCAAATGGAACATCCTTTTGTAAAAGATTAGTAAGACGCCTAGAAATTTTAGAGAAGTATTTAATAAACCTCCTATAGAAACCAGCATGACCAAGGAAACTACGTATACCTTTGATATCTTTAGGACATAAATTTTCTCAATTGCATCAACCTTGGCTTTATCCACCGCAATACCTCGTTTAGAAATTTTGTGCCCCAAGACAATGCCTTCATTAACCATAAAGTGGCACTTCTCCCAATTCAAGACAAGACTAGTTTGTTCACATCTCTGCAAAACTCGATCAAGGTTGCTTAAGCAATCAGCAAAAGAAGTTTCGTAAACAGAAAAATCATCCATGTAAACCTCAACAATCTTTTCACAAAAATCAGAGAATATAGCAGGCATACATGTTTGAAAGGTAGTAGGTGCATTGCATAAACCAAAGGGCACACGTGTATAAGCATAGGTTCCAAAAGGACAAGTAAAAGTGGTTTTCTCTTGATCATGTTGTGAAACAGGTATTTGAGAAAAACCAGAATATCCATCTAGGAAACAAATGTGTGTGTGCTTAGATAATATTTCTAGCATTTGATCAATGAAAGGCAGAGGGTAATGATCTTTTCTAGTAGCTTTATTTAATTTTGTAAAATCAATTACCATTCTATGGCTAGTAACAGTTCTTGTGGGATAAGTTCATTTTTATCATTACGAACAATAGCCATGCCTCCTTTCTTAGGGACACAATGAACAGGACTTACCCATCTACTATTAGCTATGGGATAGATTATACCTACTTCCAGAAGTTTTAGTATTTCAGTTCTTACCACCTCTTTCATCTTAGGATTCAATCATCGTTGGTGATCAACAACGGGTTTAGCATCTGTTTCCATAATTAATATTGTGCTGACATAGAGTGGGACTAATGCCCTTAAGATCATCAAGAGTATATCCAATAGCAACATGGTGCTTCTTTAGAATTTTTAATAATCTTTCTTCTTCATGTTCTGAAAGGTTAGCACTAATAATAACAGGATATATCCTTTTCTCATCAAGATAAGCATACTTCAAAGTGTCAGGCAATTGCTTTATTTCAAACACATGATCACCTTTAGGTGTAGGAGGACCTCCTAGAGTTTCAATAGGCAAATTGTGTGTAAGGAGAGGTTGTTGTTCAAAGAATATTTTATCTATTTCATTTCTTTCATGCAAATGCATATCATTTTCATGGTCTAGCAAATATTGTTCTAGTGGATCAGTAAGAGGTATGGCAATAGAAGCAAGACCAATTATTTCATCCTTACTAGGTAATTCTTTGTTACAAGGTTGTCTTCGAAACTTAGAAAAAATAAATTCATGAGACACATCACCAAAGCTAACACTGACAGTTTCTTTTTCACAATCTATCTTAGCATTGACAGCGTTCAAGAAAGGTCTACCAAAGATAATGGGACAAAATTCATCTTGTGGGGAACCAAGGACTAGAAAATCAGTAGGGTATTTTATTTTCCCACACAAGACTTCAATATCTCTAACAATCCCAAGTGGTGTGATGGTGTCTTTGTTTGCAAGTTCAATAGTGGCATCTATGTCTTCTATTTCAGCGGGTGCCATATCATTCATAATTTCTTGGTATAAGGTAAAAGGGATAGCACTCACACTAGCACCTAAATGACATAAACCATGACAGCAATGATCTACTATTTTAACTGAGAGAACATGCATGCCAACAATAGGTCTATGTTTATCTTTTTCATCGGGTTTGGCAATTCTAGCAGCTTCATCACAAAAATAAATAACATGCCCATCGATGTTTTCGACCAAGAGATCTTTTACCATAGCAACACTAGGTTCTACTTTGATTTGTTCAGAGGGTTTAGGTGCTTTATTATTACTTCGCGGACCACAGTTGATATCTTATCATGTTCCTTTATCCTAACAGGGAAAGGTGGTTTTTCAATATAAGTAGTAGGCACAACTGGATCAACATTGTAAATGATAGTTTCATCTTTAACTATAACTGATTTCTTAATTTCTTCTTTAATAGAGGGATGATATTTAAACCACTTCTCCTTAGGAAGATTAACATGAGTAGCAAATGATTGAAAAAAGATGCTACTATCACAGAGTCAGGTCCATATTTAGTGCTAAACTTGTGAAAAGCATCGGTATTCATAAAAGATTTAACACAATCAAACTTAAGCTTAATACCTGACTCTTTACCTTCGCCGAGTTCCCAATCTTCAAAGTTGCATTTAATTCTTTCTAAAATATCGCACTTGAATTCAATAGTCTTCTTCATAAAAGAACCAGTACAAGAAGTATCGAGCATGGATTGATCATCACGAGAAAGCCGAGCTTAAAAATTCAGAATTATAATTTCTCTGGAGAGCTCATGATTGGGGCATGAATATAACATTGACTTAAGCCTCCCCCCAAGCTAGAGCGATAGTTTCTCCTTCACGAGGCCAAAAATTGTATATATAATTCCGATCACAATGAACATGATGCATAGGATAAAACTTTTGGTGAAATTCCAATTTCAATCGATCCCAGTTCCAAGATCCAATATCATAGCATAGCCTATACCATGTCAATGCTTTTCCGTTCAGAGATAAAGGGAAAACCTTCTTCTTAACTTCATCTCCGGGTAAACCTGCAAGATTAAATAATCCACAAAATTCATCCACATGTATCACATGCACACCAGGATGCTCAGTTCCGTCTCCTGCATAAGGATTAGCCAGCAGTTGTTCTACCATACCCGAAGGAATTTCAGTAGGTGTGGTAGGTTGAGGGGCAACTCTTTGTTTTTCCGGTCGAGGTGAAAATACCCCAAATAAACCCCTCAAAGCATGGTTTTCCATAGTAACAAGTGACAATAAATTTCAGCATGTAGTATAAATTTTTTACTTATCGATTTCCACTTACCAAGAGCGCTCCACTCCCTGGCAACGACGCCAGAAAAGAGTCTTGATGACCCAAAAGTATAGGGAATAAATGATAGACCTTTCTATAAGTAAGAGTGTCAAACCCAACGAGGAGCAGAAGGAAATGACAAGTAGTTTTCAACAAGGTAATTTCTGCAAGCACTGAAATTGTCGGTAACAGGTAGTTTGATAGCAAGATAATTTGTAATGAGCAAGTAACGGTAAAGGTAAATAAAGTGCAGCAAGGTAGCCCAATCATTTTGTGGCAAAGGGCATGCCAAAACGGTCTCTTATAATAAGCAAAGCGTTCTTGAGGGCACACGGGAATTTCATCTAGTCACTTCTATCATGTTGGTTTGATTCGCGTTTGCTACTTTGATAACTTGATATGTGGGTGGACCGGTGCTTGGGTGCTGTTCTTACTTGAACAAACCTCCCACTTATGATTAACCCCCTTGCAAGCATCCACAACTACGAGAAAAGTATTAAGATAAAATTTAACCATAGCATTAAACATATGGATCCAAATCAGTCCCATACGAAGTAGCGCATAAACTAGGGTTTAAGCTTCTATCACTCTGGCAACCCATAATCTAACAACTACTCCACAATGCATTCCCTTAGGCCCAAAGATGGTGAACTGTCATGTAGTGGATGTTCACATGACACCACTAAGGGAATCACAACATACATATCATCAAAATATCGAACACATATCAAATTCACATGATTACTTGCAACGTGACTTCTCCCTTGACCTCAAGAACAAAAGGTAACTACTCACAAATGATATTCATGCTCAAGATCAGAGGGGTATTAAATAGCATAATGGATCTAAATATATAATTATCCACCAAATAAACCATATAGTAATCAACTACAAGATGTAATCAACACTACTAGTCACCCACAGGTACCAATCCGAGGTTCTGGTAGAAAGGTTGAACACAAGAGATGAACTAGGGTTTGAGATGAGTTGTTGTTGTTGAAGATGTTGATGGATATTGGCCTCCCAAAGATTAGAGGGTTGTTGGTGATGACGATGGCTTCGATTTCCCCCACCGGGAGGGAAGTTCCCTGGCGAAATCGCTCTGCCGGAGGACAAAAATGCTCCTGCCAAAGTTCCGCCTCGAGACGGTGGCGCTCCGTCCCGAAAGTCCTCTCTTTATTTTTTTATGTCAAAAGACCTTATATACCAGAAGATGGGCACCAGAGGTGGACTGTGCTGTCCACCACCCACCAGGGCGTGCCTGGGGGGCCTAGCGCGCCCTGGTGTCTTGCGGGCACCAGGTGGCCCCCTCCGGTAGTTCTTTTCTCCAATAATCATTAATTATTCCAAATAATTCTCCATAAAATTTCAGCTCATTTGGAGATGTGCAGAATAGGTATCTCTCACACAGCTTTTCCACGTCCAGGATTCCAGCTGCCAGTATTCTCCCTCTTTGTGCAAACCTTGCATATTATGAGAGAAAAGGCATTAGTATTACTCCACAAAGCATTCTTATGCACAAAAACATTACAAATAACAACAGGAAAACATGATGCAAAATGGACATTGATGCGCCTTGAACTACGTCGGTATTTCCCCAAAGAGGAAGGGATGATGCAGCACAACTACGGTAGGTATTTCCCTCAGTGATGAGACCAAGGTTATCGAACCAGTAGGAGAACCACACAACACCACGTAAACAGCTCCTGCACACAAAGAACAAATACTTGAAACCCGACGTAAGAGAGGGGTTGCCAATCCCTCATGAGTAAAAAGATATGTAAAATTGTAGTAGATTGGATAAATAGGTCTCACGGGAACGCGAGATAAAATAAATAAATAAAAATTGCAGCAAGGTATTTTCGTATTTTTGGATTCATAGATCTGAAAATAAAATCAAATAAAAATAGACCGTGAAGGCAAATATAATAAAGAAGAGACCCGGGGGCAGTAAATTTCACTAGTGGCTTCTCTCGAGAAAAGTAGCATACGGTGGGTAAACAAATTACTGTTGGGCAATTGATAGAACTTCAAATAATCATGATGATATCTAGGCAATGATCATTATATAGGCATCATGTCCAAGATTATTAGACCGACTCCTGCCTGCATATACTACTATTACTCAAAAGAGATCAAAAGACTCAAATAACTTTCATGGATAAAAACATAGATCTGATCATAAACTCAAAGTTCATCAGATGCAACCAACACACCACAAAAAGAGTTACATCAAATAGATCTCCAAGAGACCATTGTATTGAGAATCAAAAGAGGGAGAGGAAGCCATCTAGCAACTAACTATGGACCCGTAGGTCTACAATGAACTACTCACGCATCATCAGAGAGGCACCAATTAGGATGATGAACCCCTCCGTGATGGTGTCTAGATTGGATCTAGTGGTTCTGGAACTTGTGGCAGCTGGAATTGATTTTCGTCGACTCCCCTAGGGTTTCTGGAATATTGGGGTATTCATAGAACAAAGAGGCGGTGCGGGAGGCCACCGAGGTGCTCACAACCCACCTGGGCACGCCTGGGCCCCCAAGCGCGCCCTGGTGCGTTGTGCTCCCCTCAGAGCTCCCCTCAGGTACTTTCTTGGCCCAACAGGTGTCTTCTGGTCCAGAAAAAATCCACAAAAAGTTTTGCTGCATTTGGACTCCGTTTGGTATTGATTTTTTGTGAAGTAAAAAATAAGCAAAAACCAGCAACTGGCATCGGGCACTATGTCAATAGGTTAGTCCCAAAAAATGATATAAAATTGCTATAATATGATTGTAAAACATCCAAGAATGATAATATAACAGCATGGAACAATCAAAAATTATAGATATGTTGGAGACGTATCATCATCCCCAAGCTTAATTCCTGCTCGTCCTCGAGTAGGTAAATGATAAAAACAGAATTTTTGATGTGGAATGCTCAATGTAATTTTCTTTATTGTGGCAAGAATATTCAGATCCATAAGATTCAAGACAAAAGTTTAATATTGACATGGAATGTTGCCTAACATGTTCATCACATATTCTTTTCTTTGTAGCATGGACATTTGGACTTTCATTTGGTTCAAAGCAATAGTCTAGTTTTGACATGACGATTTCAATACTCAAGCATATCAACAAGCAACCATGTGTTTCAAAATATCAACACTAAAGGAAGTTATCCCTAGCACATATGCTCAATCATTGAGCCATTCATGAAACACACTCGCATATTAGCTACACCCAATGCTCAAGTATGATCATAGTGCCCCTTAGTTGGTGCTTTATAAGAGAAGATGGACACTCAAGTAAAAACAAAAATTGCATAAAGTAAATAGAAAGGCCCTTCGCGGAGGGAAGTAGGGATTTGTTGAGGTGCCAGAGCTCAAAGCAAAAAAGATAGAGATAAAAACATTTTGGGTGGCAAGCTTTTCCTGTCAACGAAAATGATCGAGTAGTTCCCAATACTTTCCATGCTAGATATATCATAGCGGTTCCCAAACAGAAAATAAAGTGTATTCCTTTTTCACCATACTTTCACTTTCCACTGCTAACTGTATCCACGGGTGCCTTCCATACCAACACTTTCCAAGGAATTTATTATTTGACAACATAAAGTAAATTCAATTTTCATTTCGGGACTGGGCATCCCTAATAACTTTGGCGTACTCTCGTGCAATGAAAAGTGAATAAAAACTCATCTTAAGAATAACATATCTAGCATGGAAATATATCAACCACCCCCAACCGTTTCATGAGCGGTACGAGCACACAAAAGAGAAATTTATTTTGAAAATTAGAGAAGGCAAATTGATACATCTCCAACGTATCTATAATTTTTTATTGTTCCATGCTGCTATATTATCATTCTTGGATGTTTTATAATCATTTTATATCATTTTTTGGTACTAACCTATTGACATAGTGCCAAGTGCAATTTGTTGTTTTCTGCATGTTTTTTACATCGCAGGAAATCAATACCAAACGGAGTCCAAATGCAGCGAAACTTTTTGTGGATATTTTTGGACCAGAAGACATCCAGTGGGCCGGAGAAGCGCCTGGGGGTGCTCCGGGGGGAGCACAACCCACCAGGGCGCGCCTGGAGGCCCAGGCGCCCCCTGGTGGGTTGTGCCCACCTCGGGTGCCTCCTGAACTGACTCTTTGCTCTATAAATACCCCAATATTCCAGAAACCCTAGGGGAGTCGAAAATAATCAATTCCAGCCGCCGGAGAGTCCAGAACCACCAGATCCAATCTAGACACCATCACGGAGGGGTTCATCATGCCCATTGGTGCCTCTCCGATGATGTGTGAGTAGTCTTTTGTAGACCTATGGGTCCGTAGTTAGTAGCTAAATGGCTTCCTCTCTCTCTTTTGATTCTCAATACAATGGTCACTTGGAGATCCATATGTTGTAACTCTTTTTGCGGTGTGTTTGTTGGGATCGGATGAACTTTGAGTTTATGATCAGATCTATCTTTTTATCCATGAAAGTTATTTGAGTCTTCTTTGATCTCTTATATGCATGATTGCTTATAGCCTCGTATTTCTTCTCCGATATTTGGGTTTTGTTTGGCCAACTTGATCTATTTATCTTGCAACGGGAAGAGGTGCTTTGTGATGGGTTCGATCTTACGGTGCTTGATCCCAGTGACAGAAGGGGAACCAACACGTATGTATCATTGCTATTAAGGATAACAAGATGGGGTCTATTTCTACATATATAGTTCTTGTCTACACATGTCATTGTTCTTATTGCATTACTCCGTTTCTCCATGAACTTAATACACTAGATGCACGCTGGATAGCGGTCGATGTGTGGAGTAATAGTAGTAGATGCAGGCAGGAGTCGTTCTAGTAATCTTGGACATGATGCCTATATAATGATCATTGCCTGGATATCGTCATGATTATTTGAAGTTCTATCAATTGCCCAACAGAAATTTGTTCACCCACTGTTTGCTATTTTTCTCGAGAGAAGCCACTAGAGAAATCTACGGCCCCCGGGTCTCTTCTTTAATATATTTACCTGTGCGATCTATTTTCCTTTGCTTTTATTTTTGTATCTATTAAACCAAAAATACAAAAATACCTTGCTGCACTTTATTTTATTTAGTGTTCGATCTATCAAATTATAACAACTCTCTCACTTTCTGTCACAGCCCTAGATTATTGCTTGTATTAATTGCATCATAGAGCACTCATGCATCATGTCTAAATTTCTGAAACTTGGAATTGAGGAAAGTGGAAGCCTCAAAAACTTAAATAAAAGAAGGGCAAAGAACCCTGGAAATCTCATTCTTTGTTTCCAAGATGTCCTTTAGCAATGTTTGAGAATTTTGGCAAGAGCTATATATCAAACCAGAATTTAGGAACATTTTTAAGGATTTATTTTTGGGACTCTGAATTTAAATCATTAGCTATTTGAATTTGGGTTATATTCATATAACTAGAATATAATTTCAAATATCTTTGAAACATTTTATGTGCATTTGGAAATGTCCATTCTGCAACATAAAATTATTCAAAGGGTTTTGTCATTGTTTTGAAATTGTTTTGAATTTTGAACAGTGGCAGAATATTAAACAAAAGAAAACATAACAGAAAGGAGAGAGAGAGAATCTTACCTGCTAACCTGGCCTAGGAGAGAATCGGCCCAGCCCACCAGGGGCACCGAGGTCTTCTTCCACCTCTGCCAGTAGGCAGAGGGCGTGTGCCCGTCGCACGCCGGCCACCTCCTCCCTGCCTGGCTGCCCCCTCCTCCCCCTGGATGCCTCTCACGTTGACACGCACCCCCGACCCCTCTCACTCTTCCTCGTGGCCCTCCTCTCCTCTACTCCCTCTCTTCCGCCCGGACCGAACGCGTCCGTTGCCGCCGTCCGAAACCACCATGGCCACAGCCACCTCCTCGCCTCTCCGAGCTATCCCTGAGGTCCGCCGTGACGCCCTCTTCCTCATCGTCGAGTCACATGACGCAGGGAGCCCCATGACGTTGTCCTCGAGCTCGCCATCGCCCTCTACATCCGACGGCCGCTGTCCTTGATTCGCCGTCGTCAGTACCTCCCCCGAGCCACTGAGCCTACCCGTCGACCCGCCGTGAGCTCCTGGTCCGAACCCCTCTCTTTCCCGTGTCTATTTCGTCCCCTAACTAGCTTTCCCACCATGGCCGAGCGCCGCCGTACACCATGGCCGGCAAGTTCTGCGCTCCTGAGCTCTTCCGCTCGCAGCCGAGCATACCAACGCACTTAGTGCGTTTGCAGGATCCCAAAACACCCAACCGCCGCTCCTACAGTGCTCTGTGGCGTCGTTTTGGTCGATGCCCGAACTCCGGCCACCGCCGCGAGCTTGCTTCCGGCGAGCTCGAGCCACCCTGCGCCCTCTCGTTGCCTCCCCTAGATGCGGTCGTTCATGGGCTACGCCCTGGTGCCCTCGGAGCGCTAAACCGACGCCGGTAGCGCAAGTTCGGTGTACCTCCGCCGCGTTTTGGTCGCCGCCGGCGTAACTCCGGCGAAGTCGACGTGGCGCTGTCATTAGTCACTAATGACCCAGCTATTTAACCCCCTCTCTCATTGACATATGGGCCCCATGCCCTAATTAACCTGGGTTTTATTTCTGTTTAGATTAAACTAACCCCACGGGCCCCACAGGTCAATTTGACCTGGCCACGTCACACGTTGACCGACCCCACACGTTAGTGCTGACTTGCTGACGTGGCTGTTGACCCGACCCCACCTGTCAGCGACACTAACCAGCACTATGTCACTGACGTGTGGACCCCACACATCAGGTTTGACCCGGACCAGCCCCTGTTGACCTGCTGACATCACAGTGACGCAATGCTAACGCAGTTAATAATTTTCTGGATTTAAAATAATTCAAAAAATTCCAGAAAATTGTATAAACTTCAAAAAATCAAAGAAATTAATCTATAGCTCAGAATGAAATAAATTATACTCCCTCCATTCCCTTATACAAGGCCACAAACTCAAATTACAGGTACCAAGGTAAAATTTAATGACTACTTTGCAAGTCAACTTTTCTTTCGTTAACTGGGATCATTAATACACCCACATGCATACAAGGAAGGAATTAGAAGGAAGTAGCACGGTGTCATTATGACTACATGCATGCAAGTATTAAAACAGTTGGTAGTACGAGAAAACATCATTAATTTCTGCCTCGATTACAGTTAGTGGCCTTGTATAGATGCAAATTGTATTTTTCATAGTGGCCTTGTATAAGGGAATGGAGGGAGTATATGAAAAATGATCAGAAAAATCCAATCTATCCATATGTATTGGTTTCATGCATGTTTAAGCAACTTAACCTTGCTGTTCATATCAAAACATGATAATGCACTTTATAAATTCATAGTTCGAGTTTGAATTTGAATCTTTGGTTCAAATAAGCTCAAACCCTTCTGTTCTTAGCTGCATTAGCTCAAATCACAACATATTGCCATGTCATGATCATGCATCATATTGTGCATTGCATTGATCGTGTTTCTTCTCTGTTTGCCGGTGTTGCTCCCCCTCGGTAGACGTTGTTCCGACGTTGTGATCGTTGACACTGATGAAGACTCGTGCTATCTTCAAAAGTGTCAGGCAAGAAAAACCCCCTTGTTCATTCTGATACAATCCCACTCTCTCGCTCCTGCTCTCTTTTACTGCATTAGGACAACAACGCTTCAACTGTTACATGATGCGGTAGTTGAACCCCTTTCCTCTACATGACCTGTCATTGCCACAGTAAATAGATGAAACCCACTAGCATGAGTAGGAGTTGTTTGAGCCCTGATGTGCCTACTCATTCATGCTTGTTGTCATGTCTGCTACTGCTTAGAGTTGAGTCAGGTCTGATTCATCGGGAATGAATTGGAATGTGGTGAACATGTCCTACTGTTGAGAGCTAAGTGTGTGAACACGATTTGGTAAAGGTAGCAGTGAGAGGCCATGCAGGAGTACATGGTGGGTTGTCTCATTGCAGCCGTCCTCAGGAACTGAGTTCTGTGTTTGTGATCCATGAACAGCTAGTACCACGCATTGGAATGCTTAAGTGCCCCTCTGGACTTATTAATCGCCTAGATCTCTGTCCAGGAGTTGCAACTAGTTTCTGGTGTTTATAGGATATGTGTTGGGGGCCGTGCGTAGCGCTGACCCTAGGGGTGGGCTATGTTGCGGTAGAGACACGAGGCACGGTGTACCGGGACGCCCGTTTGGTGGCTCGGGAACCCTGCTCTCATCGTTTGGGGCCGTGAGCGACACCCCGGCCGGATCTCCTTGCGGATGTAACCCGAATAGGCGATAAACCTGGACTAGAGACTTGTGTGGTTAGTCAGGTCGTGGCCGACTCCCTCGCCAGGCTTCCGCTTGAAGGTTGCCGAGATACACGACGTGTACATGGTGGTAAGTGGCGAGAGCATGCGTAAAGAAGTACACCCCTGCAGGGTTAACATCATCTATTCGAATAGTCGTGTCCGCGGAAAAGGACTTATGGGTTGCCTGTACAGTTCATAGACAAGTGAAAGTGGATACTCTAAAATGCGCAAGAAGCGTGAGTGCTATGGATGGCGTTCTCGTAGGGAGACGGGAGTGGATCCATAGTGGTGTATTGATATGGTGAATATGTGGACGCGTGTGCGCCACCTCAAAAGAGTTACTTGCAGTCGTAGTTTAGGATAGCCACTGAGTCAAAGCTGGATTGCTGCAGTTAAACTCCACCACCCCCTTTTTGATACTGATGGATATGTAGATAGTTCTGATGTAAGTCTTGCTGGGTACATATGTACTCACGTTTGCCTATTTTATGTTTTTGCAGAGAGACTTCAGTCTTGCTAGTAGTACCGCTTGGAGTTCGACGTTTAGCCTGTTACCTCAGCTACGATCTTGTGCCCTCGGCAGGGTCTTGAAGTTAGTCAGGCTTCTCAGCCTTTTTCATTTGTAGTTGTCTGTACTTAGACAAGATAAGCTTCCGCATGTGCTATTGCTTGTATGACTTGAATGCCGGGTCATGAGACCCATGTTTGTAATATCTGACTCTTCAGAGTCTTATGAATAAATACTTTGAGTCATAGAGTTTTGTTGTGATGCCATGTTGTATTTACACATATCGAGCATATTGTGTGTATGATTGAAATGCTTGGTATGTGTGGGATCCTACAACCTAGTTGTCTATCCTTGGTAGCCTCTCTTATGGGGAAATGTAGTCTAGTGCTTCCACTGAGCCATGGTAGTCTGCTACAGCCCGGTTTACCGGAGTCCTGTTAGCCCAGTTGCTACTGCTCCGGAACACTTAGACTGGCCGGCATGTATCCTACTTCGATCCCGTGTCTATCCCTTCGGGGAAATGGCATGCGGTGTATACCGGAGTCCTGCTAGCCTG
The DNA here is from genome assembly GCF_018294505.1 of Triticum aestivum. Classification (NCBI taxonomy): domain Eukaryota; kingdom Viridiplantae; phylum Streptophyta; class Magnoliopsida; order Poales; family Poaceae; genus Triticum; species Triticum aestivum. The sequence goes on from NC_057799.1 coordinate 394,230,576, forward strand.
CTATAGCCTGGTTTACCGGAGTCATGCTAGCCCAGTTGCTATAGCCCGGAATCACTCGCTGATGACCGACACGTTCGATGCTGGGTCATGTATGCTTGTCCCTGTAAGTTAGTGCCACTTTGGGTTCACGACTAGTCATGTCGGCCCGGGTTCTCTGTCATATGGATGCTAGCGACACTATCATATACGTGAGCCAAAAGGCGCAAACGGTCCCGGGCCAGGTAAGGTGGCACCCGTGGGAATACCATGTGTGAGGCTGCAAAGCGATATGATGTGTTACATGCTAGATCGATGTGGCTTAGGATCGAGGTCTTGACACTTTCGTTTGCCAATTTCTGGCGCCGTTACCCGAAAGGGATTGACAACCCCTTTAACACGTCGGGTTGCGAGTATTTGTTATTTGTGTGCAGTTGTTGTTTACATAGTGTTGCTTGGTTCTCCTACTGGTTCGATAACCTTGGTCTCATCACTGAGGGAAATACCTACCGTCGCTGTGCTGCGTCATCCCTTCCTCTTTGGGGAAATACCGACGTAGTCTAGCAGACATCAAAAGGAATTTCTGGCGCCCTTGCCAGGGAGGATCATCAACATCTACCAGGTTCCTAATCACAAATCTCATCTCCTTGCAATTTACATTATTTGCCATTTGCCTCTCATTTTCCTCTCCCCCACTTCACAAAAATTTGTTGTTTTATTCGCCCTATTTTTTGTTCGCCGTTTTTCTCATCAGATCTATTTTTTGCGTGCCTTCTTGTTTGCGTAGTCATGATGCCTAAAAGAAAATATTATGATGTTCCTTACCCCAATATGTTGCTTGAAATTGAGAAAATTACTAAGGAATATATGAATACACAATTTGAGCATAATAAGTATTTTACTGAAGAACTTAAGGAACACTCTGTTGTGCTAGATTCTATAACAAAACAACTTGATGATATTAGTAGAGAAGTTTGCAACCTCCAACCTAAGTATGCTTTTGCCAAAAGTTTGCTAGGTAAAAAATCCGATGCACAAGCTACCCTAGTAAACCAAATGGCCGCTAAACCAATCTTGCTAGAAGATAAAAATGATAAAGATCTTAAAATGATTGGTGTTTCTTCTATTGATTCCTTTTTTGGTAAATTAAGATTGATGAAAAAGGGACTGAAGAAGAGTCAACTTTAGCTAGAAGTCGTCCCGATAATTCGGAGGGTGAAAATCTTGTTGACAAAATTGATTAAAGTGGGTTTGAAGAGGTCAAAACTTTAAGTAGTGATGTGCCTACTCTTTTGGATTACAAGGACTTTAATTATGATAGTTGCTCTTTGATTGATTGTATTTATTTGTTGCAATCCATGATAAATTCACCCCATGCTTATGAACAAAATAAAGCTTTTACTAAACATAGTGTTGATGCTATGAAGAAAGCTTTAGAAGAAAAGTACGAATTAGAAGTTTCAATTCCTAGAATATTACATGATGAATGGGAACCTACTATCAAACTCAAGATTAAAATTTATGAGTGTTTTCCTTAGTGTCACTTGGGTGCTAGTGTTTCTACAATTCCGAAATCTTTATGTGATGTGTTTGGTCTTACCGATATTGAAGAATGCTCTTTAAATTTGCACTTGGCAGATTCTACTATTAAAAAGCTTATGGCAAGAATTAATGATGTTCTTATTATTGCAAATAGGAATTATGTGCCCATAGATTTTATTGTTCTTGATATTGATTGCAATCTGTCTTGTCCAATTATTCTTGGTAGACCGTTCTTACACACTATCGGTGCGGTGATTGATATGAAAGAAGGCACTATTAAGTTCCAATTTCCACTAAGGAAGAGTATGGAACACTTCCCTAGAACAATAATTAGGCCACCATATGAATCAATCATGAGGGCATCTTATGGATCTCGAAACAAGGATGACCAAACTTAGATCCTCTGCCTTATGCCTAGCTAAGGTCGTGAAACAATAGCGCTTGTTGGGAGGCAACCCATTGAATAAAATTTATTTTTGCTTTTTGCTTTATGTTCTTGAGTGTTTGCACAATTATGCTACTGTTATGGTTGTGTCTTAAATTAGTGTTTGTGCCAAGTAGATCCTTTAGGATCTTCTTGGGTGATAGTTGTTTGATCTTGCTGAAAAACAGGAACTTTTGCGTCCAGAGTTACAATTTTTAAAAATCACAGAAACGACGAAAAATTCTATTTTTTTTTACAGTAGGTTAATATACAAATTGCTCAGGTAGTCCTAATTTTTCAGGATTTTGGAGTTTCAGAAGTACTCAAAATATCCAGATTGTATAGACTGTTCTGTTTTTGACAGATTCTGTTTTCTTTGCGTTGTGTGCTTGTTTTGATGATTCTATGGTTTTCTTTGAAGAGTTTTTGCCATAGAAAAGTTGGAATACAGTAGATATAATGCAAGAATAAAATATGAATGGGTTGCAACAGTACTTATAGTAGTGATTTGTTTTCTTATACTAACGGATCTCACGAAGGTATTTGTTGAGTTTTGTGTGATTGAAGTTTTCAAGTTTTGGGTGATGTTACGATGGATGAAGGAATAAGGAGTAAGAAGAGCCTAAGCTTGGTGATGCCCGTGGCATCCCAAGCTATTATCCAAAGAGAAGCAAGCAACTAAGCTTGGGGATGCCCAGAGTGGCATCCCCTCTTTCTTTTAATGACCATCGGTATTTTACTCGAAGCTATATTTTTATTCGTCACATACTATGAGTTTTTCTTGGAGCGTCTTGTATGATATGAGTATTTGCTTGTTTTGCTTTTTGTTTTAAGTCTTGATTCCTTGCTGGACACACCTATATGAGAGAGTCAAAATTATTCCATGACTTGTTAGAATTGCTCTCTCTGCTTCACTTAAATTTTTATGAGCTATGGAATTGCTCTAGTGCTTCACTTATATCTTTTTGACCATGGTGTGCTTTAGTATTTTTGAAGAAATGTTCTCTTGCTTCACTTAGATTTATTTTAGAGTTAGTAAAATTTTCAAGAAATTCTCTCTTGCTTCACTAAATTAATTTGAGAGAAAGAAAAATTATGCTCATGATCTTCACCTATATTTGTTTGAGCTTATCAAAAGAAACGTATGAAAATTAGTTCCAAAGTGATAGATATCCAAGAAGGGTATAATAAAAACTTCCATGAAGATCATTGGACAAAATAAACTTTCTTCTTTGTAATAATTTTGAGATATGATGATGTGATACGTGAGTCATGTTGATGAGTAATTATGCTTTAGTAAGAATATTGGTGTTAAGATTTGTGATTCCCTATGCAAGCATGAAAGTCAATAGTCATGCAATGAAATTACATCCTACTTGTGGTGCATTATTCGGTGTTAATTATGCTTAATGCTTGCTTATGAGATTATTTGTTTCTTGCTTGGTCGCTCCTCAATCTTTCGCTAGCCTTCATTTTGCACTAAGTATGATCACTACTTGTGCATCTAAAACCCATTAAACTAGTTTTGCCACATGAGTCCACTATACCTACCTATATGCGGTATTCTTTTGCTTTTCTAAGCAAATTTGTATGTGCCATCTCTAATTTTCAAAATAAATTTCTCTTTTGTGTGCTCGTACCGCTTGCGAGGCGGTGAGGGGTGCCTAATATTTTCCATGCTAGATGTGTTATTCTCACGATGAGTGTTTATTCACTGGTCATTGCATGAGACTAAGGCAAAGGTGTTAGGGATGCCCAGTCCCGAAATGAAAAATGAATTTACTTTATGTTGTCAAATAATAAATTCCTTGGAAAGTGTTGGTATGGAAGGCACCCGTGGATACGGTTAGCAATGGAAAGTGAAAGTATGGTTGAAAAAGGAATAAACTTTATTTTCTGTTTGGGAACCGCCTATGATATATCTAGCATGGAAAGTGTTGGGAGCTCTAAGTCGTTTTCGTTGGTGGGAAAAGTCTGCCTCTCAAAATGTTTTTGTCTCTCAATTTCCGCTTTGAGCTTTGGCACCTCTACAAATCCCTACTTCCCTCTTCGAAGGGCCTTTCTTTTACATTATGCAATTTTTATTTTTTATTTGAGTCTCCATCTTCTCTTATAAAGCACCAACTAAGGGGCACCATGATCGTACTTGAGCATTGGGTGTAGCTAATATGCGAGTGTGTTTCATGAATGGATCAATGCTTGAGCATGATGGGCTAGGGATAACTTATTTTAGCGTTGATATTTTGAAAGACATGGTTGCTTGTTGATATGCTTGAGTATTTAAGTCTCATGTCAAAACTAGACTATTGCTTTGAACCATATAAAGGTCCAAATGTCCATGCTATAAAGAAAAGAATATGAGATGACATGTTAGGCAGCATTCCACATCAAAAATTTTGTTTTTATCATTTACCTACTCGAGGACGAGCAGGAATTAAGCTTGGGGATGCTGATACGTCTCCAATGTATCTATAATTTTTTATTGTTCCATGCTATTATATTATCATTCTTGGATGTTTTATAATCATTTTATATCATTTTTTGGTACTAACCTATTGACATAGTGCCAGGTGCCAGTTGTTGTTTTCTGCATGTTTTTTACATCGCAGGAAATCAATACCAAACGGAGTCCAAACGCAGTGAAACTTTTTGTGGATTTTTTTGGACCAGAAGACATCCAGTGGGCCGGAGAAGCGCCTGGGGTGCTCCGAGGGGAGCACAACCCACCAGGGCGCGTATGGAGGCCCAGGCGCGCCCTAGTGGGTTGTGCCCACCTCGGGTGCCTCCTCAACCAACTCTTTGCTCTATAAATAACCCAATATTCTAGAAACCCTATGGGAGACGACGAAAATAAATTCCAGCCGTCGCAGAGTCCAGAACCACCAGATCCAATCTATACACCATCACAGAGGGGTTCATCATGCCCATTGGTGCCTCTCCAATGATGCGTGAGTAGTCTTTTGTAGACCTACGGGTCCGTAGTTAGTAGCTAGATGGCTTCCTCTCTCTCGTTTGATTCTCAATACGATGGTCTCTTGGAGATCCATATGATGTAACTCTTTTTGCGGTGTGTTTGTTGGGATCGGATGAACTTTGAGTTTATGATCAGATCTATCTTTCTATCCATGAAAGTTATTTGAGTCTTCTTTTATCTCTTATATGCATGATTTCTTATAGCATCGTATTTCTTCTCCAATTTATGGGTTTTTTGGCCAACTTGATCTATTTATCTTGCAATGGAAGAGGTGCTTTGTGATGGGTTCGATCTTACGGTGCTTGATCCCAGTGATAGAAGGGGAACCAACACGTATGTATCGTTGCTATTAAGGATAACAAGATGGGGTCTATTTCTACATAAATAGATCTTGTCTACACATGTCATCGTTCTTATTGCATTACTCTGTTTCTCCATGAACTTAATACACTAGATGCATGCTGGATAGCGGTCGATGTGTGGAGTAATAGTAGTAGATGCAGGTAGGAGTCGTTCTACTAATCTTGGACATGATGCCTATATAATGATCATTGCCTGGATATCGTCATGATTATTTGAAGTTCTATCAATTGCCCAACAGTAATTTGTTTACCCACCGTTTGCTATTTTTCTCGAGAGAAGCCACTAGTGAAATCCACGGCCCCCGGATCTCTTCTTTAATATATTTGCATTTGCGATCTATTTTCCTTTGCTTTTATTTTCAGATCTATTAAACAAAAAATACAAAAATACCTTACTGCACTTTATTTTATTTGGCATTCGATCTATCAAATTATTACAACTCTCTCACTTTAGTTAGCCAATTTCTGGCGTCGTTGCCCGAAAGGGATTGATAACCCCTTTAACACGTCGGGTTGCGAGTATTTGTTATTTATGTGCAGGTGCTGTTTACGTAGTGTTGCTTGGTTCTCCTACTGGTTCGATAACCTTGGTCTCATCACCGAGGGAAATACCTACCGTTGCTGTGCTGCATCATCCCTTCCTCTTTGGGGAAATACCAACGTAGTCTAGCAGACATCAATCCCCAAGCTTAGATGCTTGAGACTTCTTGGAATATTATCCTGGGAAGCCTTGAGCATCCCCAAGCTTGAGCTTTTGTGTCTCCCTAATTCCTTTTATATCACGGTTTCCCTAAATCTTGAAAACTTCATCCACACAAAACTCAACAAGAACTCGTGAGATATGTTACTATCAATCAGTGCAATAACCTTATCATTCTCTACTGTAGCAAATCACTAAAATTATTATTTAACATTGCATACTAAATTCCTCTGCATATTTAATAGTCTTGTCCTCAAATAGAATGATTAAACAAGCACATATGCAAACAATGCAATCATAACGGCAATCTGTCTAAACAGGACAGTCTATAAAGGATGAAGAAGGATCCATACTTATTTAACTCAAAAAAATCTGAAATTTTACCACACTATAGAAACTTTATCATAGCTTATTGTGCAAAAAATCAACATTTTATGACATTCTGACTATTCTCAAGAATTCACGCACTAGCGTGAAACTTTCTGTTTTCAAACAGCCACATATAGACTTGCGAAATAAGCATGGCAAAGGCTATACTTGAAATTTTTATTGAAGTGAAAGATACAAAAAAATATGTAAATAACAGCAAGAAAATACAAACAAAATAAAATGACGGTCCAAGCAAAAAGAATATCAAGGACGAATAAAAATATAGCCCCAAGTAAGGTTGCAGATAATGTTGGAGACGAAAGAGGGGATGCCTTCCGGGGCATCCCCAAGCTTAGTTGCTTGGATCTTCCTTGAATTTTACCTTGGGGGTGCCTTGGGCATCCCCAAGCTTAGGGTCTTTTCACTCCTTATTCTCCTCATATCGATATCTGTTAAACTATGCATTGAAAACAGAATCTGTCAAAAATAGAACAGTCTGAAATGATCTGGGCAATGATTATACTTCTGTCACTCCAAAAATTCTGAACAATTAGGAAAACATAGGAAATTTTTATATCAATCAGCTATAAAAAATTGAGAATTTTATCACGTTCCAGTGAATTTAAACAATTCTGTTACTGGAAGCAAAAGTTTAGGAAAACATAGGAAATTTGTATATCAATCAGCTGGAAGTCAACTATCATCCACACTATCCCAAAGGCTTTACTTGGTACATTATTGAAACAAAATCTATAAAACATGATCAGTACATTAGATTAATCATGTGAACACACAAAAATTGTAGGTAATAGTGTTGGGTTGTCTCCCAACAAGTACTTTTTTAATGCCTTTTTAGCTAGGCATGATGATTTCAATGATGCTCACGTAGAAGTAAAGAATTGAAACATAACGGGAGCATCATGAAGCATATGACTAGCACATTTAAGTCTAACCCACTTCCTATGAATAGGGATTTTGTGAGCAAATAATTTATTGGAGCAAGAATCAACTAGCATAGGGAGGCAAAACAAGCAAAACTTCAAGGTTTTCAAAAAATAGAGAGGGATATTACTGAGATATGTAGAAGCATATATTCCTCTCTCATGATAATTTTCAGTAGCATCATGAATGAATTCAACAATATAGCTATCACATAAAGCATTCTTTTCATGATACATAAGCATAGAAATTTTATTACTCTCCACATAAGAAAATTTCTTCTCATTAATAGTGGTGGGAGCAAATTCAAACAAAATAACTATCATCTGATACTTGATTGGCATAATTAATTTGAGCATTAAAATCATGATGACAAGTTTCATGGTTATCATTATTCTCTATAACATGTATGTCATCACCATAATCATCATAGATAACAACTTTGTTGTCATAATCAATTGAAACCTCTTCCAAAATAGTGGATTCATCACTAAATAAAGTCATGGCCTCTTCAAATCCACTTTCATAATTATTAGAATAAGATTCAACACCCTCCAAAATAGTGGGATCATTACCTAGAGTTGACACTCTTCCAAACCCACTTTCATCATTGTAATCATCATAAATAGGAAGCATGCAATCATCATAATAATTTTTCTCATCAAAACCTGGGGGACTAAAAATATCAACTTCATCAAATATAGCATCCCCAAGCTTATGGCTTTGCATATCATTAACATCATGGATATTCGAGGAATTCATACAATCAACGTTGCAATCATGCCCATCATTCAAATATTTTATGCCAAACATTTTATTGAATTCTTATTCTATCAAATGAGCACAGTTTTCTGATCCATCATTTTCAAGAAAGACATGATAAAGATGAATAATATGAGGCAACCTCAATTCCATTTTTTTTGTAGTTTTATTTTATAGACCAAACTAGTGATAAAACAAGAAACTGAAAGGCTCAATTGCAATATCTAAAGATATACCTTCAAGCACTCACCTCCCCGGAAACGGCGCCAGAAAAGAGCATGATGTCTACTACGCAACTTTAGTCTTGTAGACTCGTGTTGGGCCTCCAAGCACAGAGTTTTGTAGGACAGTAGAAATTTTCCCTCAAGTGGATGACCTAAGGTTTATCAATCCATGGGAGGCGTAGGATGAAGATGGTCTCTCTTAGAAAACCCTGCAATCAAATACAAGAAATCTCTTGTGTCCCCAACACACCAAATACAATGGTAAGTTTTATAGGTGCACTAGTTCGGTGTAGAGATGGTGATACAAGTGTAGTAATGATAGTAGATATTGATTTTTGTAATAGGAACAATAAAAAAATACCAAGGTAGCAAGTAAAAAAAGTGAGCACAAACGGTATTGCAATGCTTAGAAACAAGGCCTAGAGATCATACTTTCACTAGTGCAATCTCTCAACAGTGCTAACATAATTAGGTCATATGGCAATCCCTCAACATGCGATAAAGAATCACTCCAAAGTTCTTATCTAGCGGAGAACATAAGACGAAATTGTTTGTAGAGTACGAAACCACCTCAAAGCTATTCATTCCGATCAATCCATTAAGCTATTCCTATAAGTGTCACAAACAGCCCTAGAGTTCATGCTAAAATAACACCATATGATACACATCAACCAACTCTAATGTCACCTAGATACTCCAATGTCACCACAAGTATCCGTGAGTTGATTATACGATATGCATCAAACAACTTTAGATTCATAATATTCAATCCAACACAAACAACCTCAAAGAGTGCCCCAAAATTTCTACCAGAGAAACAAGGATGAAAACGTGCATCAATCCCTATGTATAGATTACCCCAATGTCACCTCGGGATCTGTGAGTTGAGTGCCAAAACATACATCAAGTGTTCTTAAATCCATAAAAGTATTCAATCCAATAATAATGAAATCTCAAAGGTAAAACTCAATTGATCACAACAAGATAGAGAGGGGAAAACACCATATGATCCAACTATATTAACAAAGCTCGTGATACATCAAGATCGTGCCAAATCAAGAACATGAGAGAGAGAGAGAGATCAAACACATAGCTACTAGTACAAACCCTCAACCCCGAGGGTGCACTACTCCCTCCTTATCATGGTGGCCGCCGAGATGATGAAGATGGCCTTCGGTGATAATTTCCCCCTTCGGCAGAGTGCCAGAAAAAGGCTCTAGATTGGATCCTGGAGGTACTGAGGCTTGCTTTGGCGGAGTTGAAGTTCTAATACGTCTCCATCGTATCTAATTTTCCAAACTCTTTTGCCCTTGTTTTGGACTCTAATTTGCATGATTTGAATGGAACTAACCCGGACTGACGTTGTTTTCAACAGAATTACCTTGGTGTTATTTTTGTGCAGAAATAAAAGTTCTCTGAATGACCTGAAAATTTACGGAGAATATTTTTGGAATATATAGAAAATATTGGCAAAAGAATCAACCAGAGGGGGTCCACCCATTGGGCACAAGCCAGGGGGCGCCCTCCTGGGGCGTGCCCTGGCGGCTTGTGGGCCCCCTGGACCTCCTCCGACCCTAACTCCAACTCTATATATTCACATCCGAAGAGAAAAAAACCAAAGAGAAGGATTCATTGCGTTTTACAATACGGAGCCTCCGCCGCCTCCTGTTCATCATCGGGAGGGCTGATCTGGAGTCCGTTCGGCGCTCCGGAGAGGGGGATTCGTCACCATCATCATCACTAACCTTCCTCCATCACCAATTTCATGATGCTCACCGCCGTGCGTGAGTAGTTCCATCGTAGGCTTGTAGGGCGGTGATGGGTTGGATGAGATTTATCATGTAATCGGTTTAGTTTTGTTAGGGTTTGATCCCTAGTATCCGCTATGTTCTGAGATTGATGTTGCTATGACTTTGCTATGCTTAATGCTTGTCATTAGGGCATGAGTGCCATGATTTCAGATCTGAGCCTATTATGTTTTCATGAATATATTGTGTTCTTTATCCGATCTTGCAAGTTCTAGACACGTACTGTGAGTTATGATCCGCATACCCCAAGGTGACAACAATTGGGATTCTTTTCGGTGATTATCGTAGTTTGAGGAGTTCATGTATTCACTAAGTGCTAATGCTTTGTTTCAGTTCTCTATTAAAAGGAGGCCTTAATATCCCTTAGATTCCACTAGGACCCTGCTGCCACGGGAGGGTAGGACAAAAGATGTCATGCAAGTTCTTTTCCATAAGCACGCATGACTATATATGGAATACATGCCTGCATTATATTGATGAATTGGAGCTAGTTCTGTGTCACCCTAGGTTATAACTGTTGCATGATGAATGCCATCCGACATAATTATCCATCACTGATCCATTGCCTACGAGCTTTTCACATATTGATCTTTGCTAAGTTACTTCCGTTGCCACGGTTACAATTGCTACCAAACTGCTACTATTACTCTTGCCACCGTTACTGTTACTTCCATATTACTTTGCTACTAAATACTTTGCTGCAGATATTAAGTCTTCAAGGTGTGGTTGAATTGACAACTCAGCTGCTAATACTTGAGAATATTCTTTGGCTCCCCTTGTGTGGAATCAATAGATTTGGGTTGAATACTCTACCATCGAAAACTGTTGCGACCCCCTATACTTGTGGGTTATCAAGTTCTAGGGTTATTTCTAGGGGTTTCTGTATTTATAGGATTTTTTGGCGTCGGTCTCACGCTAAGATGGGCCTCGAGGGACCCACTACCCACCAGGGCGCGCCAGAGGGGGGGTGGCATGCCCTCTTGCCTAGTGGGAAGCAGGGCCCCCTCAAGTGGTTCTTTGCTCCAATATTGGAGCAAAAAATCTCCAAAAAGTTTCATCCAATTCTGAGAACTTTTATTTCTGCACAAAAAACAACACCACGGTAGTTCTGCTGAAAATAGTGTCTGTTCGGGTTAGTTCCATTCAAATCATACCAAAACCATATAAAATTGTTGTAAACATGGCATGAATACTTCACATATTATAGATACGCAGGAGACGTATCAAACACCGACAACTAGAATTAATGTGTGGTACTTGAATGTAATGTCGGTGAGAAATATATACTCCCCCAAGCTTAGGATTTCGGCCTAAGTTGGTATTCAGCCCCTTATAGCCTAGATAATGCCCATAATCATAGTTAGGGTTGTACTAAAGTGCAGATGCCACCGCTTGGCGTGCTACCTCATTAAGACGGGTGGTTTCTATCGCTCTCTCGTACTCCTCGGCCTCCTCCTCAAGTATGAAGTGTCTATATTTTCCTGGAAATTAAATTAGGCGGGAGCAGGCAAAGTAATATGGAAGACATGACGCTTGTTAAAGATTACCCTGTATCTGAACAGAGGGTCGTTCCTCTCAAGGAACTGGTGGCGTTCCATAGCATCATAATCAAGAAAACTAGGTGGCAACATGATATCATTTTCTTTTATGGGTACCCCTAGATGAGCGGCTAAGCGAGTAGCATAAAATCCACCAAAGAAATTACCAACTAAGGCATTAATATGTAGACAACGTGCAACAATGGCTACCATGTTAAGTTGTCTATCCCTCAACACCGCACTCTTAAGAATGCCCAAATCAGGGGCGCAAAGATGGCTATGATCATGTTTGCCATTAATGGATCTACCAATGAAGAGAGCAAAATAATGTATAGCAGGAAAATGGATGCTCCCTATAGTGTCCTGTGTTATGCCTCTAGTTTCACCCCAAGTAATATTAAGCAAGAATTCATTGCAATCAGATTTACAAGGCTCAGTACATATCCCCGGTAGGGAATTTTACATGCTTCACTAAATTCCTCAAGGTTCATGCGAAACGAATTTTCATATAAGTTGAAAATAACATCATGTGAATTCCGGTGAGGCACATATGCGAGTTTCCACACAAAATTATTAGTGAGATTATAGTACTGTGGGCACTTACCTGATAGGAAGTTCATCAGTCCGACATTATGTACTTACATGTCAAACTCCTCCTTAATACTGGCTCGAGTCATGAAGGAATCCGAAGGCCATTCACATGGGCACACAAGGGCTTCCCGCAGAGGTTCGAGGTCCGTCTCACGTATAGCAAGCCTTGGAGTTAGCTCTTGCTCGAGGAACCACCTTGGAACGTTTTCCTAAGCATTTTCTTCTTCTGAAATTTTTAGTGACTCAAAATAAAAAGTGAACCAGACTCAACAAGATTGATAGCAACTACTCCCATAATTGTCTAGAGGCTATATCATGCATCAAAACTACTTTGGACCATATATATTTAACATGCAAGCTTAAGAACATGGTCACCACAGCAGCAAAAATTTGCAATATATAAAGCACTAAAACAAAAGCTAATTGGACCATTGGAGGAGTCACATACCGAGGAATAATCTCCCAAAATAGTTTCGAAAACGGAGTTCCGAGCAAGGAGATCGAAAATTCCAGTCAAAGGAGCAAGAACACGGGTTTGAGCAGGCTAGTGATTTTTTCTGGAGGAAGAAGAAGGGAGTGGGCGGCTAGGATAAGTGAGTGGGTCCCTGTGGGACCCAGAAGCCCACTAGGCACGCCTTGGGGGCGTGGCGCACCCTGGGGGCTTGTGCCTCATAGGTGCACCCCTGGGGCGTGTTCAGTACCAAAGATTCTTAAATATTCTACAAAAATCATACTAAATTTTCACGGCATTCTTAGAACTTCTATTTTTGGGTCTTTTTTTGCAAAAAATCAGAAAACATGGTAATCGCGGTATTCCTACTTGAATAACTTTAAATAACACAGAGCAAATAGTGGGTATTGTAGGTTGTGCTTACTAAATTCATCGACTACATGTCCCCCAAAACATCCATTAATAAGTTGATCAAGTCTTATTAACAAACCATTTTCGAATGACATGAAACTGAAGAATCTTCGTATAACACCATGTTACCTCAATGGTGATATGCATTTACCTAATAAGAAGAGTTTCATATTTCTTTTTGACTGAAGAAAGAGGGAATTGAAAACCTCCAATAATAATTATCAAAACTTTTTCAATGCAATTGATAGCATTCACTTGGAATTGTTTCTTCAAAAAAGTGTATCGTATACTCATTACCATTAATATGAAAACCTTGCTTTTGTTGCAATCAATAACAACCCCTGCAGTATTCAAGAAGGGTCTACCAAGGATAATCGACATGTTTTCATCCTCTGGCATATCAAATATAATTAAGTCTGTCAAGATAGTAACATTTGCAACTACAACATTGATACGTCTCCGTCGTATCTACTTTTCCAAACACTTTTGCCCTTGTTTTGGACTCTAACTTGCATGATTTGAACGGAACTAACCCGGACTGACGCTGTCTTCAGCAGAATTGCTATGGTGTTATCTTTGTGCAGAAACAAAAGTTCTCGGAATGACCTGAAACTTCATGCAAATTATTTTTGGAAATAATAAAAAATACTGGCGAAAAGAATCAAAGGCCACGGGCCCACACCCTGTCCACGAGGGTGGGAGGCGCGCTAGCCCCCCTAGGGCGCGCGCCCCTGCCTCGTGGGCCCCCCTGGAGCTCCACCGACCTCAACTCCAACTCTATATATTCACGTTCAGGGAGAAAAAAATCAGAGAGAAGAATTCATCGCGTTTTACGATACGGAGCCGCCGCCAAGCCCTAAACTCTCTCGGGAGGGCTGATCTGGAGTCCGTTCGGGGCTCCGGAGAGGGGAATCCGTCACTGTCGTCATCATCAACCATCCTCCATCACCAATTGCATGATGCTCACCGCCGTGCGTGAGTAATTTCATCGTAGGCTTGCTGGACGGTGATGGGTTGGATGAGATTTATCATGTAATCGAGTTAGTTTTGTTAGGGTTTGATCCCTAGTATCCACTATGTTCTGAGATTGAAGGTGCTATGACTTTGCTATGCTTAATGCTTGTCACTATGGCCCGAGTGCCATGATTTCAGATCTGAACCTATTATGTTTTCATGAATATATGTGAGTTCTTGATCCTATCTTGCAAGTCTACAGTCACCTACTATGTGTTATGATCCGGCAACCCCGAAGTGACAATAATCGGGACTACTCCCGGTGATGACCATAGTTTGAGGAGTTCATGTATTCACTATGTGTTAATGCTTTGGTCCGGTACTCTATTAAAAGGAGGCCTTAATATCCCTTAGTTTCCAATAGGACCCCGCTGCCACGGGAGGGTAGGACAAAAGATGTCATGCAAGTTCTTTTCCATAAGCACGTATGACTATATTCGGAATACATGCCTACATTACATTGATGAATTGGAGCTAGTTTTGTGTCACCCTATGTTATGACTGTTACGTGATGAACCGCATCCGGCATAATTCTCCATCACCAATCCAATGCCTACGAGCTTTTCACATATTGTTCTTCGCTTATTTACTTTACCGCTGCTACTGTTACAATCACTAAAAACCCAAAAATATTACTTTTGCTACCTTTACCGTTACTATCATACTACTTTGCTACTAAATACTTTGCTGCAGATATTAAGTTATCCAGGTGTGGTTGAATTGACAACTCAACTGCTAATACTTGAGAATATTCTTTGGCTCCCCTTGTCAAATCAATAAATTTGGGTTGAATACTCTACCCTCGAAAACTGTTGCGATCCCCTATACTTGTGGGTTATCAAGACTATTTTATGGCGCCGTTGCCGGGGAGCATAGCTCTATTCTTTGAGTCACTTGGGATTTATATCTGTTGGTCACTATGAAGAACTTGAAAGACGCGAAAACTAAAATTTATCCCTCAACTACGAGGGGAGGTAAGGAACTGCCATCTAGCTCTGCACTTGATTCACCTTCTGTTTTGAGTAAGCTTGCGACACCTAAACCTGCTTCTGCTATTAATTCTGATATGTAGCCTTTTATTGATGATGCCACTTCTGCTATGCAGGATACTTATGATGAAACTACTTCTATGCTTGATACCACTGTGCCACTTGGTGAATTTCTTGATGAACAACTTGCTAGGGCTAGAGAGAATGAAATTATTGAAACTGATAGATGAAAGTGATGATGAAGATTCTCCCACAAGATATGAATTGCCTGTGGTGCCTGAGGGCGATGTTATGGATGAAGAAACTGCTAGAGACTTTCTTGCTTGCAATGATAGAAGTGATCTTAAGAAATTATTAGCTAAGCTTAAACAAAAAACTCTGAATGCTAGAATGAAATACGACCCTGCTTATGCTACTTCACCTATCTTTGTTACTGATAAGGATTATGAATTCTCTGTCGACCCTGATATAATTACATTGGTTGAATCTGATCCTTTTTATGGCTATGAATCTGAAACTGTTGTGGCACATCTTACTAAATTAAATGATATAGTCACCCTGTTCACTAATGATGAGAAAACTCGCTACTATTATATCCTTAAAATATGTCCATTCTCATTAAAGGGTGATGCTAAGATATGGTTTAATTCTCTTGATCCTGGTTGTGTGCGTAGTCCCCGGGATATGATTTATTACGTCTCTGCTAAATATTTCCCCGCTCATAAGAAACAAGCTGCTTTAAGGGAAATATATAATTTTGTGCAAATTGAAGAAGAGAGTCTCCCACAAGCTTGGGGGAGGCTTCTCCAATTACTTAATGCTTTGCCTGATCATCCTCTTAAGAAAAATGAAATACTTGATATCTTTTATAATGGACTAACTGATGCTTCCAGAGACCACCTGGATAGTTGTGCTGGTTGTGTTTTCAGGGAAAGAACTATGGATCAAGCTGAAATTCTATTGAATAATATGTTGACAAATGAAAATAATTGGACACTTCCTGAACCAACTCCTAAGCCAACTCCGAAGAAAAGACGTGTTCTATTTCTCAGTCCTGAAGATATGCAAGAGGCAAAGAAATCTATGAAGGAAAAGGGTATAAAAGCTGAAGATGTTAATAATTTACCTCCTGTTGAAGAAATACATGGTCTTGATTACCGCCTGTTGAAGAAACACATGGTCTTGATAACCCGACACAGGTAGTAAAGGTAAGTTCTCTCTATAGATATGATAAAGTTGAAATCCCTCCTACTAAGTTTGCTAGTCAATGCTTAGATGAGTTTGATGACTTTATGGTTAAGCAAGAAAACTTCCATGCTTACTTTGGTAGAGAATTAAAACGCAATGCTTATATGAGTGAACACTTGAGTGATTATATGTCTAGAGTTAAATGTGAACTTAAACTCATTAGTAAACATGCTTCTATGGTTACCACTCAAGTAGAACAAGTACTTAAAGCTCAGAATGATTTGCTCAATGAATTGAATAGTAAGAATAATGATTTTGCTGTTAGAGTGGCTACTAGAACTAGTAAAATGACTCAGGAACCTTTGTATCCTGAAGGCCACCCTAAGAGAATTGAGCAGGATTCTCAGAGAACTAATATAGCTGTACCTAGTCCTTCTAAAAGGAAGAAAAAGAAAAATGATAGGACTTTGCATGCTTCTAGTGAACCTATTGCTGACACACCTGAGAATCCCAATGATATTTCTATCTTTGATGCTGAAACACAATCTGGTAATGAACATGAACATAGTGATAATGTTAATAATGATGTCCATGTTGATGCTCAACCTAGCAATGATAATGATGTAGAGATTGAACCTGTTGTTGATCTTGATAACCCACAATCAAAGAACCAAAGTTATGATAAGAGAGACTTTGTTGCTAGGAAGCACGGTAAGGAAAGAGAGCCATGGGTTCAGAAACCCATGCCTTTTCCTCCCAAACCATCCAAGAAAAAGGATGATGAGGATTTTGAGCGCTTTGTTGAAATGATTAGACCTATCTTCTTGCGTATGCGTTTAACTGATATGCTCAAAATGAATCCTTATGCTAAGTATATGAAAGATATTGTTACTAATAAAAGAAAGATACCGGAAGCTGAAATTTCTACCATGCTTGCTAATTATACTTTCAAGGGTGGAATACCAAAGAAACTTGGAGATCCAGGAGTACCCACTATACCATGCTCCATTAAAAGAAATTATGTTAGAACTGCTTTATGTGATCTTGGAGCCGGTGTTAGTGTTATGCCTCTCTCTTTATATCGTAGACTTGATTTGAATAAGTTGACACCTACTGAAATATCTTTGCAAATGGCCAATAAATCAACTGCTATACCTGTCGGTATTTGTGAGGATGTGCCTGTTGTGGTTGCAAACGTTACTATTTTAACAGACTTTGTTATTCTTGATATTCCCGAGGATAATAGTATGTCTATTATTCTTGGAAGACCCTTTTTGAATACTGCAGGGGCTGTTATTGATTGCAACAAAGGCAATGTCACTTTTCATGTTAATGGTAATGAGCATACGGTACACTTTCCGAGGAAACAACCTCAAGTTCATAGTATAAACTCCATTGGAAAAATTCCATCAATTATTTTTGGAGGTTTTGAATTTCCTCTCCCTACTGTCAAAAAGAGATATGATATTCTTATTATTGGGGATGTGCATATCCCCGTTGAGGTAACTTAGTGTTATTTGAAATTTCTCCGGTTCCATGTTATTCGGAATGAGTTTGTTAACAAGACCTGATCAACCTTGTTAGTGGATTCCTTTTGATGAGCATGAGATGGATGAAGTTAGAAAGCACAACTCTCTGTACCCTCCTTTTACTTTCTGTTATTTAGTTGAAATAAAGTAAAATTAGTATTTTCTGTCTGTTTTCTGAATTATCCGTGCAATAAAAAAATACCCCGAAAATAAAAGTTCTCCGAATGCCCCGAAAATGAAATATGATTTTTTCTAGAATATTTGAGAATATCTGGCACTGAGAACACAGCAGAGGGAGCTGGCACCTAGCCACGAGGGTCCAGGGCGCGCCCACCCCTGGGCGCGCCCCTGCCTCGTGGGCCCACGATGGCTCCCCTCCACTTCTTCCAGCCACCACACACTCCTTCTTCCTCCCAAAAAAATCACCAACCAGCTCAAGCACGAGTTCTAGCTCAATTTGCTGCGATTTTCGATCTCCTTGCTCAAAGCACCTCTCACAAAACTGCTTTGGGGGATTGTTCCTTGGTATGTGACTCCTCCAATGGTCCAATAGTTTTTGTTCTAGTGCTTTATTCATTGCAAATTTGTGCTGCCTAGGTGACCATGTTCTTGAGCTTCCATGTCAAATTTTTATGGTCCCAAGTAGTTCTAATGCATGATATAGTCTCTAGGCACTTGTGGGAGTAGTTGCTATCAATTTTATTGAGTTTGGTTCACTTTTATTTGAAGTTACTAAAATTTTCAGAAATTTTTTAGAGGAAGAAATATGTCTAGGAAAATGTACCAAGGTGGTCCTTCAAGGAAGCAAGGACCCAGGCTCGCAATGCGCGATGCTGACGATGAACCACCGAGGGAAGCTCAAGTGCGGGCTTGCGAATGGCCTTCAGAGGACCTCATGGATCGAGCGGGAATCAAGGAAGAATTTTACACATATGTGCGCAACGCTGATCTTGACAGCTTCGAGGCAGATAAGTGTCGTCAGCATTACTATCTCACTGATTCCTTTGTGAGGAGGTTTGAATTTTCATCATCATGCAATTCTCAAACTGTCCTGTTTGATCTTTATGAAAATTCTTATACTATGGACTTAGAGGATTTTTATACTGCTTGCAAACTTCCACAATGGGGTAGTCCTAGTGAACCTCGCAAATCTGAATTTAGAGATTTTCTTGCTAGTATAACTGTGGGGGAGTCTAGAGATATAACACAAGCTACCATAGGGAGCATTCATTTTCCTGCTATACATTATTTTGCTCTCTTCATAGGTAGGTGCATAAATGGTAAGGATGAAGCATGTCACATGTGTGTCCCTGACCTCAGTGTTCTCAGGAGTGTTGTATTAGGAGATAAACATTATAATTTGGGAGCCATTGTTGCACGTAGGTTGCATAACAATAGATTTAATGGAGATTTCTTTGGTGGAATTTATGCAACCCGTTTAGCTAATTTTCTTGGTGTACCCATACGTGAATATGATATTGAGTTGCCTCCCGTTTATTTAGATTATGAGGCTATGGTTCGTCATCGTTTTGTTGAGAGGAACGATCAGTTCCTCCAGTACTGACTAATCTTTGACAGACGACGCACCTATCACGTCGCTCTCCCTGCTCCTACTTTCTTTGACTTTTAGGCGAAGGGGAGATATTTCATAACCAGGGAGGAGGCGAACGAGTATGAGAGGAGGGCCGAGATAGCTCGCCTCCAAGCTGCAGCCCACGATGCAATAGCCGCTGCTTCTCAGTACGACCCCAACTACAACTTTGATCCATGGGCATAAACCAACTTAGGCCAAAATCCTAAGCTTGGGGGAGTACGTATTTCTCACCGACATTACATTTATGTTCACACACTCATTGCTAGTTGTCAGTGTTCATACTTTTTCACTGTAATATCCATGTGTAACGCCCACGATGCGGCTATATCTCCCACGTGTCGAGGCACGACTTAGAGGCATAACCACATAGTGGTTTTGTCGCAAGAAGGGTCATCTTCACACAATCCCATGTAATGAACAAGAATGGGATAAAGAGTTGGCTTACAATCGCCACTTCACACAATACATGAATAAATATCATACATCATCCAAAATACAAACATATAGACCGACTACGGTCAAAACCAGATGAAAATAAGACAACCCCAAATGCTAGATCCCCGATCGTCCCAACTGGGCTCCACTACTGATCATCAGGAAAAGACACATAATAACGACCACGTTCCTCGTCGAACTCTCACTTGAGATCGACGCCATCATCGGCACTGGCATCGTCGGCACCTGCAACTGTTTTGGTAGAATCTGTGAGTCACGGGGACTCAGCAATCTCACACCCGCGAGATCAAGACTATTTAAGCTTATAGGAAAGGAAGGTGTAGTGAGGTGGAGCTGCAGCGGCAATAAGCATATATGGTGGTTAACTTGCGCAAATGAGAGCGAGAAGAGAAGCAAAGGAACGGGCGTCATCTAGCAATGACCAAGAAGTGATCCTGAACACCTACTTACGTCAAACATAACTCAGACCGTGTTCACTTCCCGGACTCCGCCGAGAAGAGACCATCACGGCTACACACGCAGTTGATGTATTTTAATTGGGTCAAGTGACAAATTATCTACAACCGGACATTAACAAATTCCCATCTGCCTCATAACTGCGGGCACGGCTTTCGAAAGATAATACCCTGCAGGGGTGTCCCAACTTAGCCCATCATAAGCTCTCACGGTCAACGAAGGATAAACCTTCTCCCGGAAAGACCCGATCAGTCTCGGAATCCCGGTTTACAAGACGTCTCGACAATGGTAAAACAAGACCAGCAAAGCCGCCCGAATGTGCCGGCAAATCCCGATAGGAGCTGCACATATCTCGTTCTCAGGGCACACCGGATAAGTCAAGCTACGAGTAAAACTAGACCTCGAGTTTCCCCGAGGTGGCCCCGCAGGCTGCTCGGTTCGGACCAACACTCGAAGGAGCACTGGCCCGGGGGGTTTAAAATAAGATGACCCTCGGGCTCACGAAAACCCAGGGGAAAAGGCTTAGGCGGCAAATAGTAAAACCAAAGTTGGGCCTTGCTGGAGGAGTTTTATTCAAGGCGAACTGTCAAGGGGGTCCCATAAATCACCCGACCCTGTAAGGAACGCAAACTCAAGGAACATAATCCCGGTATATCAGTAACTAGGGCGGCAAGAGTGGAACAAAACACCAGGCATAAGGCCGAGCCTTCCACCCTTTACCAAATATATAGATGCATTAATTAAATAAGAGATATTGTGATATCCCAACATATCCATGTTCCGACATGGAACAAACTTCAACTTCACCTGCAACTAGCAACGCTATAAGAAGGGCTGAGCAAAAGCGGTAACTTAGCCAAACAACGGTTTGCTAGGAAAGGATGGTTAGAGGATGACATGGCAAAATGGGAGACATGATATAGCAAGTGATAGGTAGCGTAGCATGGCAATAGAGCGAACAACTAGCAAAGCAAAGATAGAAGTGATATCGAGGGGTGGTCATCTTGCCTGCAAGGTTCTCAGAGTTGTCGAAAGCTTGATCCTCGTAAGCGTACTCAACAGGTTCCTCGTTCACGAACTCGTCTCCCGGCTCTACCCAAGACAAGAACACAAACCAACGGAACCACAATCAACAACGAGAAATGCACAAGCACCATGATGCAAAACATGTATGGGATGCAAGATATGATGTGCGATGCATATGCGTGCTCCGGAAGGAAAATGATGAACATGGCAGTAACTTGGCAAACCAAGCATGCCACTGGAAAGATGAGATGATTTCAGTCGAAATCGATATAAAGATCACCGGAATCGGATGCACGGTTTGCAAATGGCAAGCAAAACAAGAATGACACTAATCTGCGATAAACAACAAGATAGCACTTAAAATGCAACAAGCAACAATGCTACAGCACCCCAACATAGCAACAAAGCACATGGCAGTAATCTACAGGAGATGCTTGACAAAAGATGAACACTGAGCTACGGCTAGTTCATAACATAACAAGCTCAAACAAGCATGGCAAAAGTGCAAAAGATAACAGGATCACAGACTTGGTGAAAAACTGGATATGGCAGAAAACAGCATCAGGTAGCAATGTTCAGAGCACGAAATCAACATGCTACAGGAACTTAACATAGCAAAACAAGGCATGGGAGTTTTCTACTAAATGCACATGAAAAAAGTCCCTTACTGACCATAAGCCAAAAAGGACCAGAAGATATGATGGCAAGCATGTAAACATAGCAAGTTTCGTTATCAGGTTTCAGACTTAGCAGAAAACAGAGCATGGCAGAAATAATAATATGTAGGCCTCTTTGTAAGCTTGATGCACTCACTACAGAGCAACTCATGACAAACCAAGCACACATACAGCAAGATGGCATGTTTATGAAGCTAACCATGGCAAGAACACAAGCATAGCATGTATGGATCAACTACAATACGCTTGGCAAAATTGCATATCATGTTAAGAATCTGCCAGAAATATTTTATAGCAAACGTAGAGCAAGATTGAGCCATGCTATGGCACTCCATAATTGCAAACAATTGCAGGAATGGATCAATTACAACTATAGCTACAAAACATCCTTACTGAACATCTCCAAAATATGCATGGATCTCTCTGTAGCATCAAGTTTACATGGCAACAAAATAACAGCAAACAAGGACTTAGAGAAATCACCAAGTCCCTGAAATCAGAAATATTACGGGGCCTACTTTGCATGCTTGTGCTAGTCACCACAGAGATCACACAAATACATGGAATACACCCTTGGAAAGATGGCATGGCATACTTCAAAACACATGTAGAGCTCATGCCCATAAGATGCACAGAAATAAAGATACAAAAATGACAAATCTCCATGTTCTGATAAGAACCAGAGAATAACAGCAACTAGCCCTCTTCCAACAGAGATTTGGGCATCACGATGACCTCTAATGAACATGGTGCAATTGAACAAAATGTAGAGCATCACGAGACGAACATTTGACATATTACACGCGCGAATCGGAGCTACATGCAAGGAGTTATGGCATCACGAACAAGAGCACATGCTGTGAAAAATTGAGGACTTGGAAGAATTTCGGGGGAGTTTCAGGAAAGTCAACGTACGGGATCCGATTGGATCTGGCCGGGCTCGACGGCGCTCGCCGATGGAGGGAGGTGGCGGGCACGGGCTCCGGCGGCGCGGCGGTTGGCGGCGGCGAGCCGCGGCGGGGCCGGCCGGTGGCGGGGCGGAGGGAGCCGGCGGGCGGCGCGGAGGCGATGGCCGGGCCGGGAGGCGACGGCGGCGGGCCGCGGGGGCCTCGCGGGCCGGCGCGGCGGCGGCGGCAGGCTGATGACGTGGCGCGAGCTGATTCGCCGGGCGGCGCGGGCGGACGTGTCCGGCGCGGGCGGACTTTGTCCGGCGGCGCGAGGTGGAAGACGCTAGGGTTTGACTGCGATTGTAATTTCGGGATGCCCACATATTTATAGGTAGAGGGAGCTAGGAGGCTCCAAATGAGGTGCGGTTTTCGCCCACACGATCGTGATCGAACGACCTAGAGCATGGAAGAGAGTTTGGTGGGTTTTGGGCTGGTTTTTGAGGGGGTTTTTGCTGGACACTAAAATGGACTTTGCGGATGCCCGGTTAACCGTTGGAGTACCAAACGACCTCCAAATGGAACGAAACTTGACCGGTAGTCTCCGGGTGGTATAATAAGGCCACTTGACAAGTCTCGGTCCATTCCGAGAAAGTTTGACACCCGCACATGAAAGAAAACAAGAGGGATGCGCCGGAGGAGATAGGAGCGCCGGATTGCAAAACGGACAACGGGAAAAATGCTCGGATGCATTAGACAAACACGTATGCGAATGCAATGCACATGATGACATGATATGAAAATGCATGATATGAACAAAATGCAAAACGAAAGACAAAACCCGACCACGGAGGGAATATCATAACACATAGCCGGAAATGGCAAGAGTCGGAGTTACAAATATGGCAAGTTACATGCGGGGTGTTACACCATGCTAGTTTTTTTTATGCTTTCTTCTTGTGTGTTTGAAAACCCTTAAGAAAAACCCAAAAAAATAGTTGTAGCATTTAGCTAGTTTACTTTTCATGCTGTAGTAGTAATAATTAAAAAGAAAACCCAAAAAGATTTCTCGTTCTTCTTTTGCTTGTTGGGAGCTTTCCCGTGTAAATAGTTTTATTTCTTTTCTTTTCTTTGGGGGTCAATAGGAGAAGACCATAATTAAAATGTTGAGGTGACTCTTATATGCATTATTTTTTATTTAACCGAGAGCCCATATTGCCTTGTCTTCTCCTGTTTATTGAATGCTTGCAGATTCCAGCTTAGTCCAATGCACGTGCACTATTATTATTATTATTCACATCGTTCGGTCGTGGAAGTGAAAGGCAATTATGACGATATATGATGGACTAATTGAGATGAGAGAAGCTGGTATGAACTCGACCTCTCTTGTTTTTGTAAATATGATTAGTTCATCGTTCCTGATTCAGCCTATTATGAATAAACATGTTTGCAATGACAATTAGATATTATAGTTTCTTATGCCATGCTTAATTAGCTAGGAGTTTATAATGGTTTATCTTGTGTGCCAACATGCTACTAAAATGGTTGTGATGTGGTATGATAGGGTGGTATCCTCCTTTGAATGATTTAAGTGACTTGACTTGGCACATGTTCATGCATGTAGTTGAAACAAATCAACATAGCCTTCACGATATTTATGTTCATGGTGGATTATATCCTACTCATGCTTGCACTCAATGTTCATTAATTTTAATGCATGTTCATGACTGTTGTCGCTCTCTAGCTGGTCGCTTCCCAGTCTTTTGCTAGCCTTCACTTGTACTAAGCGGGAATACTGCTTGTGCATCCAATCCCTTAAACCCCAAAGTTATTCCATATGAGTCCACCATACCTTCCTATATGCGGTATCTACCTGCCGTTCCAAGTAAATTTGTATGTGCCAAACTCTAAACCTTCAAATGAAATTCTGTTTTGTATGCTTGAGTAGCTCATGTATCAACTAGGGCTGTCTGTATCTTCCATGTTAGGCGGGTTATTCTCAAGAGGAGTGGACTCCGCTCCTCACACACGAGAAAATGGCGGGTCACCGAGATGCCTAGTCCCATGCTTTATGCAAACCAAATCAAAATAATTGCAAACAAAACTCCCCCGGGACTCTTGTTAGTTGGAGGCACTCGTTGTTTCGAGCAAGCCATGGATTGATGCTTGTTGGTGGAGGGGGAGTATAAACTTTACCATTCTATTTGGGAACCGCCTATAATGTGTGTAGCATGGAAGATATCGCCATCTCTTGGTTGTTATGTTGACAATGAAAGTATGCCGCTCAAAATATTATTTATCTCTATTTCAAAATCGAGCTCTGGCACCTCTACAAATCCCTGCTTCCCTCTACGAAGGGCCTATCTATTTACTTTATGTTGAGTCATCACCTTCTTATTACAAAGCACCAGCTGGAGAGCAACCCTGTCATTTGCATTCATTGCTTTTAATTTATATTGGGTATGACTATGACTGGATCTCTTTTACCATGAATTACAATGTTTAGTCAGTCCTTGATCTTTAAAGGTGCTCTGCATTTATGTTTTGCAGTCTCAGAAAGGGCTAGTGATACGTCTCCGTCATATCTACTTTTCCAAACACTTTTGCCCTTGTTTTGGACTCTAACTTGCATGATTTGGATGGAACTAACCCAGAATGACGCTGTTTTCAGCAGACTTTCCATGGTGTTATTTATGTGCAGAAAGAAAAGTTCTCGGAATGACCTGAAACTCCACAGAACATCTATTTGGAAAATAAGAAAAATACCGGAAGAAAAATCCACGTCAGGGGGCCCACACCCTCTCCACGAGGGTGGAGGGCACGCCTGCCCCCCTAGGGCGCGCCCCCCTACCTCGTGGGTCCCCTGACGCTCCACCGACATTAACTCCAACTCCATATATTCACTTTCGGGGAGAAAAAAATCAAGGAGAAGGATTCATCGCGTTTCACGATACGGAGCCGCCGCCAAGCCCTAAAACCTCTCAGGAGGGCTGATCTGGAGTCCGTTCGGGGCTTCGGAGAGGGGAATCCGTCACCGTCGTCATCATCAACCATCCTCCATCACCAATTTCATGATGCTCACCGCTGTGCGTGAGTAATTCCATCGTAGGCTTGCTAGACGGTGATGGGTTGGATGAGATCTATCATGTAATCGAGTTAGTTTTGTTAGGGTTTGATCCCTAGTATCCACTATGTTCTGAGATTGATGGTGCTATGACTTTGCTATGCTTAATGCTTGTCACTAGGGCCCGAGTGCCATGATTTCAAATCTGAACCTATTATGTTTTCATGAATATATGTGAGTTCTTGATCCTATCTTGCAAGTCTATAGTCACCTACTATGTGTTATGATCCGGCAACCCCAAAGTGACAATAATCGGGACCACTCCCGGTGAGGACCATAGTTTGAGGAGTTCATGTATTCACTATGTGCTAATGCTTTGTTTCGATACTCTGTTAAAAGGAGGCCTTAATATCCCTTAGTTTCCATTAGGACCCCGCTGCCACGGGAGGGTAGGACAAAAGATGTCATGCAAGTTCTTTTCCATAAGCACGTATGACTATATTCGGAATACATGCCTACATTACATTGATGAATTGGAGCTAGTTCTGTGTCACCCTATGTTATGACTGTTACATGATGAACCGCATCCGGTATAATTTTCCATCACCGATCCAATGCCTACGAGCTTTTCATATATTGTTCTTCGCTTATTTACTTTTCCGTTGTTACTGTTACAATCACTACAAAACACCAAAAATATTACTTTTGCTACTGTTACCTTTGTTACCGTTACCACTACTATCATATTACTTTGCTACTAAATACTTTGCTGCAGATACTAAGTTATCCAAGTGTGGTTGAATTGACAACTCAGCTGCTAATACTTGAGAATATTCATTGGTTCCCCTTGTGTCAAATCACTAAATTTGGGTTGAATACTCTACCCTCGAAAACTGTTGCGATCCCCTATACTTGTGGGTTATCAAGACTATTTTCTGGCGCCGTTGCCGGGGATCATAGCTCTATTCTTTGAGTCACTTGGGATTTATATCTACTGGTCACTATGAAGAATTTGAAAGACGCTAAGACAACAATTTACTCCTCAACTACGAGGGGAGGTAAGGAATTGCCATCTAGCTCTGCACTTGATTCACCTTCTGTTTTGGGTAAGTTTGCGACACCTAAACCTGCTTCTGCTATTCATTCTGATATGTCGCATGTTATTGATGATGCCACTTCTACTATGCATGATACTTATGATGAAACTGCTTCTATGCTTGATACTACTGTGCCACTTGGTGAATTTCTTGATGAACAACTTGCTAGGGTTAGAGAGAATGAAATTACTGATAATATTTATGAAAGTGATGATGAAGACCCTTCCCCTAATAAATATGAATTGCCTATTGTGCCTGAGGGCTATGTTATGGATGAAGCGATTGCTAACGAAATTTTTGCTTGCAAAGATAGATGTTAAGAAACTATTGGCTAAATGGAAGCAGCAATCTCTTAATGCTAGAATGAAACCTGATCCTGCTTTTGCTACTTCACCTATATGTGTTACTGATAAGGATTATGAATTCTCTGTTGATCCTGATATAATTACTTTTGTTGAATCTGATCCTTTTCATGGCTATGAATCTGAAACTGTTGTGGCACATCTTACTAAATTAAATGATATAGCCACCCTATTCACTAATGATGAGAGAACCCGCTACCTTTATATCCTTAAAATATTTCCGTTCTCATTAAAGGGTGATGCTAAGATATGGTTTAATTCTCTTGATCCTGGTTGTGTGCGTAGTCCCTAGGATATGATTTATTACTTCTCTGCTAAATATTTCCCTGCTCATAAGAAACAAGCTACTTTGAGGGAAATATATAATTTTGTGCAAATTGAAGAAGAGAGTCTCCCACAAGCTTGGGGGAGGCTTCTCCGATTACTTAATGCTTTGCCTGATCATCCTCTCAAGAACAATGAAATACTTGATATCTTTTATAATGGACTAACCGATGCTTCCAGAGATTACCTGGATAGTTGTGCTAGTTCTGTTTTCAGGGAAAGAACGCCGGATGAAGCTGAAATTCTATTGAATAATATGTTTACAAATGAAAATAATTGGATACTTCCTGAGCCAGCTCCTAAGCCTATTCCTAAACCAACTCCGAAGAAGAGAGGTGTTCTATTTCTCAGTCCTGAAGATATGCAAGAGGCAAAGAAATCTATGAAAGAAAAGGGTATTAAAGCTGAAGATGTTAAGAATTTACCTCCTATTGAAGAAATACATGGTCTTAATTTACCGCCTGTTGAAGAAATATATGATCTTAATCCATCACCTATTGAAGAAACTCATGGTCTTGATGACCCAACACAGGTAGTAAAGGTAAATTCTCTCTATAGATTTGATGAAGGTGATATTCCTCACTATAAGTCTGCTAGACAATGCTTAGAAGAGTTTGATAACTTTATTGTCAAACAAGAAAACTTCAATGCTTATTTAGGTAGACAGTTGAAATACAATTCCGATACGCTTGAACACTTGGGTGATTATATGTCTAGAGTTAAGGGTGAACTTAAACTCATTACTAAACATGCTTCAATGGTCACCACTCAAGTAGAACAAGAACTTAAAGCTCAGAATGATTTGCTCAATGAATTGAATAGTAAGAATAATGATTTTGCTGTTAGAGTGGTTACTAGAACTGGTAAAATGACTCAGGAACCTTTGTATCCTGAAGGCCACCCTAAGAGAATTGAACAAGATTCTCAGAGAAATAATATTGATTCACCTAGTCCATCTAAAAGGAAGAAAAAGAAAAATGATAGGAATTTGCATGCTTCTAGTGAACCTATTGCTGAACCACCTGAGAATCCAAATGATATCTCTATTTCTGATGCTGAAACACAATCTGGTAATGAACATGAACCTATTGATAATGTTAATGATGATGTTCATGATGATGCTCAACCTAGTAATGATAATGATGTAGAAATTGAACCTGTTGTTGATCTTGATAACCCATAATCAAAGAATCAACGTTATGATAAGAGAGACTTTGTTGCTAGGAAACATGGTAAAGAAAGAGAACCATAGGTTCAGAAACCCATGCCTTTTCCTCCAAAACCATCCAAGAAAAAGGATGATGAGGATTTTGAGCGCTTTTCTGAAATGATTAGACCTATCTTTTTGCGTATGCATTTGACTGAT
Organism: Triticum aestivum; assembly: GCF_018294505.1. Classification (NCBI taxonomy): domain Eukaryota; kingdom Viridiplantae; phylum Streptophyta; class Magnoliopsida; order Poales; family Poaceae; genus Triticum; species Triticum aestivum. Next base: position 394,259,673 of record NC_057799.1, read on the forward strand.
ATGCTCAAAATGAATCCTTATGCTAAGTACATGAAAGATATTGTTACAAATAAAAGAAAGATACCGGAAGCTGAAATTTCCACCATGCTTGCTAATTATACTTTTAAGGGTGGAATACCAAAGAAGCTAGGAGATCCAGGGGTACCAACTATACCATGCTCCATTAAAAGAAACTATGTTAAAACTGCTTTATGTGCTCTTGGAGCCGGTGTTAGTGTTATGCCTCTCTCTTTATATCGTAGACTTGATTTGAATAAGTTGACACCTACTGATATCTTTGCAAATGGCTGATAAATCAACTGCTATACCTGTCGGTATTTGTGAAGATGTGCCTGTTGTGGTTGCAAATGTTACTATTTTAACGGACTTTGTTATTCTTGATATTCCCGAGGACGATAGTATGTCTATTATTCTTGGAAGACCTTTTTTGAATACTGCAGGGGCTGTTATTGATTGCAACAAAGGCAATGTCACTTTTCATGTTAATGGTAATGAGCATACGGTACACTTTCCGAGGAAACAACCTCAAGTTCATAGTATCAACTCTATTGGAAAAATTCCATCGATTATTTTTGGAGGTTTCGAATTTCCTCTTCCTACTGTCAAGAAGAAATATGATATTCTTATTATTGGGGATGTGCACATCCCCGTTGAGGTAACATAGTGTTATTCGAAATTTCTCTGGTTCCATGTTATTCGAAATGAGTTTGTTAACAAGACTTGATCAACCTTGTTAGTGGATTCCTTTTGATAAGCATGAGATGGATGAAACTAGAAGGCACAACCTTCTGTACCCTCTCTTTACTTTTTGTTATTTAGTTGAAATAAAGTAAAAATAGTATTTCCCTGTCTGTTTTCTGATTTATCCGTGCAATATAAAAATACCCCGAAAATAAAAGTTCTCCAAATGCCCTGAAAATGGAATATGATTTTTTCTAGAATTTTTGAGAATATCTGGCACTGAGAACACAGCAGGAGGGGCAAGCACATGGCCACGAGGGTGGAGGGCGCGCCTACCCCCTGGGCGCGCCCCCTACCTCGTGGGCCCACGGTGACTCCCCTTCACTTATTCCTGCACCCACACACTTCTTCTTCCTCCCAAAAAAATCACCATCCAGCTCAAGCACAAGTTCTAGCTCATTTTGCTGCAATTTTTGATCTCCTTGCTCAAAGCACCTCTCACAAAACTACTTGGGGAGATTGTTCCTTGGTATGTGACTCCTCCATTGGTCCAATTAGTTTTTGTTCTAGTGCTTTATTCATTGCAAATTTGTGCTACCTAGGTGACCATGTTCTCGAGCTTGCATGTCAAATTTATATGGTTCCAAGTAGTTCTAATGCTTGATATAGGCTCTAGGCACTTGTAGGAGTAGTTGCTATCAATTTTGTTGAGCTTGGTTCACTTTTATTTTGAAGTTACTAAAAATTTCAGAAATTTTTCAGAGGAAGAAACATGCTTAGGAAACTGTTCCAAGGTGGTTCTTCAAGGAAGCAAGGACCCAGGCTTGCAATGCGTGATGCTGACGATGAGCCACCAAGGGACGCTCCAGTGCGGCCTTGTGAATGGCCTTCAGAAAAATTTACGGGTCGAGCGGGAATCAAGGAAGAATTTAACGCATATTTGCGTAACGCTAATCTTGTGAGCTTCGAGGCAGAGAAGTGCCGCCAATACCACTATCTCACTAGTTCATTTGTGAGGAGGTTTGAATTTTCATCTTCACGTAATTCTCCAACTGTCCTGTTTGATCTTTATGAAAAAATCTTATACTATGGACTTAGAGGATTTTACCACTGCTTGCAAACTTCCACAATGGGGTAGTGCTAGTGAACCCCGCAAATCTGAATTTAGAAATTTTCTTGCTAGTATAACTGTGGGGGAATCTAGAGATATAGCACAAGCTACCATAGGGAGCATTCATTTTCCTGCTATACATTATTTTTCTCTCTTCATAGGTAGGTGCATAAATGGTAAAGATGAAGCATGTCACATGTGTGTCCCTGACCTCAATATTCTTAGGAGTGTTGTGTTAGGAGACAAAACTTATAACTTGGGATCCATTGTTGCACGTAGGTTGCATCATAATAGATTTAATGGAGATTTCTTTGGAGGAATTTATGCAACCCGCTTAGCTGATTTTCTTGGTGTGGACATTCGTGAGGATGATAATGAGTTGCCTCCTACTTATTTAGACTATAATGCTATGGTCCACCACCAGTTTATCGAGAGGAATGAATCACCTCTCCGGTATCGCTTAATCTTTGACAAACGTCGTGCTGTCCGTATTACTCTCCCTGCTCCTGCTTTCTTTGATTATCAGGCAAAAGGAATATATGTTATTACCAGAGAGGAGGCAGATGAGTACGAGAGGAGGGCGGAGGCAGCTCGCCGCCACGCTGCAGCTCAGGAGGCAATAACTGCCGCAGCTCAGTACGACCCCGGTTACAACTATGGATATCCGCCAGGCCATCCGTGGCAATGAACCAACTTAGGCTAAAAGCCTAAGCTTGGGGGAGTACGTATCTCCCACCGACATTACATTTATGTTCACACACACTCATTGCTAGATGTCGGTGCTCATACATTTTCACTGTAATATCCATGCTAGTTTATTTTCTTTTTCTCGCTTTCTTCTTGTGTGTTTAATAAACCTTAAGAAAAACCAAAAAAATTAGTGTAGCTTTTAGCTAGTTTACTTTTCTTGTTGTAGTAGTAATAATTAAAAAGAAAACCCAAAAAGATTTTCTGTTCTTCTTTTGCCTATTGGGAGCTTTCCCGTGTAAATAGTTTTATTTCTTTTCTTTGGGGGTCGATAGGAGAAGACCATAATTAAATTGTTGAAGTGGCTCTTATATGCATTATTGTTGATTTAACCAAGAGCCCATATTGCCTTGTCTTCTCCTGTTTATTGAATGCTCGCAGATTCCAGCTTAGTCCAATGCACGTGCACTCTTATTATTATTCACATCGTTCGGTAGTGCAAGTGAAAGGCAATTATGACGATATATGATGGACTGGCTGAGATGAGAGAAGCTGGTATGAACTCGACCTCTCTTGTTTTTGTAAATATGATGAGTTCATCGTTCCTGATTCAGCCTATTATGAATAAATATGTTTCCAATGACAATTAGAGATCATAGTTGCTTGTGCCATGCTTGATTAGCTAGGAGTTTATAATGGTTTACCTTGCGTGCCAACATGCTATTAAAATGGTTGTGATGTGGTATAGTGGGGTGGTATCCTCCTTTGAATGATTTAAGTGACTCGACTTGGCACATGTTCACGCATGTAGTTGAAACAAAATCAACATAGCCTTCACGATATTTATGTTCATGGTGGATTATATCCTACTCATGCTTGTACTCAATGTCTATTAATTTTAATGCATGTTCATGACTGTTGCCGCTCTCTAGTTGGTCGCTTCCCAGTCTTTTGCTAGCCTTTACTTGTATTAAGCGGGAACACTGCTTGTGCATCCAATCCCTTAAACCCCAAAGTTATGCCATATGAGTCCACTATACCTTCCTATATGCGGTATCTACCTGCCGTTCCAGTAAATTTGTATGTGCCAAACTCGAAACCTTCAAATGAAATTCTGTTTTGTATGCTCGAATAGCTCATGTATCAACTAGGGTTGTCTGTATCTTCCATGCTAGGCGGGTTATTCTCAAGAGGAGTGGACTCCGCTCCTCATTCACGAGAAAATGGCTGGTCACCGGGATGCCCAGTCCCATGCTTTATGCAAACTAAATCAAATTAATTGCAAAAAAACTCCCCCTGGGACTGTTGCTAGTTGGAGACACTCATTGTTTCGAGCAAGTCATGGATTGATGCTTGTTGGTGGAGGGGGAGTATAAACTTTACCATTCTGTTTGGGAACCGCCTATAATGTGTGTAGCATGGAAGATATCGCCATCTCTTGGTTGTTATGTTGACAATGAAAGTATGCCGTTCAAAATATTATTTATCTCTATTTCAAAACCGAGCTCTGGCACCTCTACAAATCCCTGCTTCCCTCTGCGAAGGGCCTATCTATTTACTTTTATGTTGAGTCATCGCCCTCTTATTAAAAGCACTAGCTGGAGAGCGCAGCTGTCATTTGCATCCATTACTATTAATTTATATTGGGTATGACTATGACTGGATCTCTTTTACCATGAATTACAATGTCTAGTCAGTCCTTGATCTTTAAAGGTGCTCTGCATTTATGTTTTGTGGTCTCAGAAAGGGCTAGCGAGATACCATCCTGTTATATCATATTATGATTGTTTTGTGAAAGTGTTGTCATCCGAGATTTATTATTATTGCTCGCTAGTTGATTATGCCATTGATATGAGTAAACATGAGACCTAAGAGTTATTGCAAATGTGGTTAGTCATAATCTTTGCTGAAAACTTGAATGCTGGCTTTACATATTTACAACAACAAGAGCAAACAGAGTTTGTAAAAGTTTTTCTTTATCACTTTCAGTTTATCAACTGAATTGCGTGAGGACAAGCAAAGGTTTAAGCTTGGGGGAGTTGATACGTCTCCGCCGTATCTACTTTTCCAAACATGTTTGCCCTTGTTTTGGACTCTAACTTGCATGATTTGGATGGAACTAACCCGGACTGACGCTGTTTTCAGCAGACATTCCATGGTGTTATTTATGTGCAGAAACAAAAGTTCTTGGAATGACCTGAAACTCCACAGAACATCTATTTGGAAAATAAGAAAAATACCGGAAGAAAAATCCACGTCAGGGGGCCCACACCCTGTCCACGAGGGTGGAGGGCGCGCCCCCCTACCTCGTGGGCCCCTGACGCTCCACCGACCTCAACTCCAACTCCATATATTCACTTTCGGGGAGAAAAAAATCGGGACCACTCCCGGTGAGGACCATAGTTTGAGGAGTTCATGTATTCACTATGTGCTAATGCTTTGTTCCGGTACTCTATTAAAAGGAGGCCTTAATATCCCTTAGTTTCCATTAGGACCCCGCTGCCACGGGAGGGTAGGACAAAAGATGTCATGCAAGTTCTTTTCCATAATCACGTATGACTATATTCGGAATACATGCCTACATGACATTGATGAATTGGAGCTAGTTCTGTGTCACCCTATGTTATGACTGTTACATGATGAACCGCATCTGGCATAATTCTCCATCACCGATCCAATGCCTAGAGCTTTTCATATATTGTTCTTCGCTTATTTACTTTTCCGTTGTTACTGTTACAATCACTACAAAACACCAAAAATATTACTTTTGCTACTGTTACCTTTGTTACCGTTACCACTACTATCATATTACTTTGCTACTAAATACTTTGCTGTAGATACTAAGTTATCCAGGTGTGGTTGAATTGACAACTCAGCTGCTAATACTTGAGAATATTCTTTGGCTCCCCTTGTGTCGAATCAATAAATTTGGGTTGAATACTCTACCCTCGAAAACTGTTGCGATCCCCTATACTTGTGGGTTATCAGCTAGCGAGATACCATCTTGTTATATCATATTATGATTGTTTTGAGAAAGTGTTGTCATCCGAGATTTATTATTATTGCTCGCTAGTTGGTAGTGCCATTGATATGAGTAAACATGAGACCTTAATGTTATTGTGAATATGGTTAGTTCATAATCTTTGCTGAAAACTTGAATCCTGGCTTTACATATTTGCAACAACAAGAGGAAACAGAGTTTGTAAAAGTTTTTCTTTATCACTTTCAGTTTGTCAACTGAATTGTTTGAGGACAAGCAAAGGTTTAGGCTTGGGGGAGTTGATTCGTCTCCGTCGTATCTACTTTCCAAACACTTTTTCCCTTGTTTTGGACTCTAACTTGCATGATTTGAATGGAACTAACCCGGACTGACGCTGTTTTCAGCAGAATTGCTATGGTGTTATCTTTGTGCAGAAACAAAAATTCTCGGAATGACCTGAAACTTCACGCAGATTATTTTTGTAAATAAAAATACTACTGGCGAAAGAATCAAGGCCAGGGGGCCCACACCCTGTCCACGAGGGTGGGAGGCACGCCTGCCCCCCTAGGGCGCGCCCCCTGCCTCATGGGCCCCCTGGAGATCCACCGACCTCAACTCCAACTCTATATATTCACGTTTGGGGAGAAAAAAATCAGAGAGAAGAATTCATTGCGTTTTACGATACGGAGCCGCCGCCAAGCCCTAAACTCTCTCGGGAGGGCTGATCTGGAGTCCGTTCGAGGCTCCGAAGAGGGGAATCCGTCGTCGTCGTCATCATCAACCATCCTCCATCACCAATTTCATGATGCTCACCGCCGTGCGTGAGTAATTTCATCGTAGGCTAGCTGGACGGTGATGGGTTGGATGAGATTTATCATGTAATCGAGTTAGTTTTTTTAGGGTTTGATCCCTAGTATCCACTATGTTCTGAGATTGATGTTGCTATGACTTTGCTATGCTTAATGCTTGTCACTAGGGCCCGAGTGCCTTGATTTCAGATCTGAACCTATTATGTTTTCATGAATATATGTGACTTCTTGATCCTACCTTGCAAGTCTATAGTCACCTACTATGTGTTACGATCCGGCGACCCTGAAGTGACAATAATCGGGACCACTCCCGGTGATGACCATAGTTTGAGGAGTTCATGTATTCACTATGTGTTAATGCTTTGTTCCGGTACTCTATTAAAAGGAGGCCTTAATATCCCTTAGTTTCCAATAGGACCCCGCTGCCACGGGAGGGTAGGACAAAAGATGTCATGCAAGTTCTTTTCCATAAGCATGTATGACTATATTCGGAATACATGCCTACATTACATTGATGAATTGGAGCTAGTTCTGTGTCACCCTATGTTATGACTGTTACATGATGAACCGCATCCGGCATAATTCTCCATCACCGATCCAATGCCTACGAGCTTTTCACATATTGTTCTTCGCTTATTTACTTTACCGCTGCTACTATTACAATCACTACAAAACCCAAAAATATTACTTTTGCTACCTTTACCGTTACTATCATACTACTTTGCTACAAATACTTTGCTGCAGATATTAAGTTATCGAGGTGTGGTTGAATTGACAACTCAACTGCTAATACTTGAGAATATTCTTTGGCTCCCCTTGTGTTGGATCAATAAATTTGGGTTGAATACTCTACCGTCGAAAACTGTTGTGATCCCCTATACTTGTGGGTTATCAAACATGCATATAAATAAGTCTTTCATGTAGTTAGCATATGGAGGCATCTTTAAAATATCAGTCAAACGAGTGCGTAAGAAAACATGTCTAAGCATTTCAACAAAGCGCTCAAATTGTTCCTCATCCTTATTATTAGGTGGTTTAGTTGGGAATGGCATGGTTTCTAAACCCATGGTTCTCTTTCCTTGCCATGTTTCCTAGCAATGAAATCACTTTTATCATATCTTTTATTTTTAGGAGGTGTGTTATCAAGATCAACAACCGATTATATTTCTACATCATTATCTGGTTGAGCATCTACATGAGCATCATTATCATTATCACTAGGTGTATGTTCATCACCATATTGTGTCTCAGCATCATAAATAGAAACATCATTACTATTCTTAGAAGGTTTCTCTACCTCACGTTCACTAGAAGCATGCAAAGTCCTATCATTTTCCTTTTTCCTTTTTCTTCTTATATGGTCTAGGTGCATCAATATCAATTCTCTGAGAATCTTGTTCAATTCTTTTAGGATGACCTTCAGGATACAGAGGTTCCCGAGCCATTCTACCACCTCTAGCCATAACTCTAACAACATGATCATTCATATTATTGTTCATCTCTTTAAGCAAATCATTTTGTGACTTAGCAACTTGTTATAACTGAGTTTGAACCATGGAAGCATGTTTTCCCAGACCTTTAATATCATTTGCAATTCTAAACATCAAGTCACTCAAGTGATCAATCATGAAGGCATTGTATTTCAATTGTTTCTTAACATACGCATTGAAATGTTCTTGCTTAAAGATATGTCTCCAACGTATCTATAATTTTTTATTGTTCGATGCTATTATATTATCTATCTTGGATGTTTTATATGCTATTTTATATCATTTTCTGGGACTAACCTATTAACCTAGTGTCCAGTGCCAGTTGTTGTTTTTCCTTGTTTTTGACTTTTACAGAAAATCAATACCAAACGGAGTCCAAACGGAATAAAACTTTACAATAATTTTTCTTGGACAACAAGACACCCACGAGACTTGGGGAGGAGGCCAAAAGAACCATGAGGGGGCCACAAGCCCTGGGGGCACGCCCCAGGGGGGCGCGGCCAGGGGGCTTGTGGGCCCCCCGTGGCTCTCCTAACCCTAACTCCAGCACTATAAATTCCCAAATATTCCCCATATACCAGAGGGCACACCAAAAATACTTTTTCCCCGCCGCAAGCTTCTGTTCCCATGAGATCCCATCTTGGGGCCTTTTCCGGCACTCCGTCGGAGGGGGATTCAATCACGAAGGGCCTCTACACCAACCTTGTTGCCCTTCCGATGATGTGTGGGTAGTTTATCACAAACCTACGGGTCCATAGCTAGTAGCGAGATGGCTTCTTCTCTCTCTTTGATCTTTAATACAATGTTCTCCTCAATGTCCTTGCAGATCTATTCGATGTAATCTTCTTTTGCGGTGCGTTTGCTGAGATCTGATGAATTGTGGATTTATGATAAGATTATCTATGAATATTATTTGAGTCTTTTCTGAACTCTTTTATGCATGATTAAGATAGCTTTGTATTTCTCTCCGATCTATCGATTTGGTTTGGCCCACTAGATTGGTTTTTCTTGCAATGGGAGAGGTGCTTTGTGATGGGTTCAATCTTGTGGTGTCCTCACCTAGTGACAGTAGGCGTAGCGAGGCACATATTGTATTGTTGCCATTAAGGATGAACAGATGGGGTTTTTACAATATTGATTGGATCTATCCCTCTACATCATGTTATCTTGCTTAAGGTGTTACTCTGTTCTTATGAACTTAATACTCTAGATGCAGGCAGGAGTCGGTCAATGTGTGTAGTAATAGTAGTAGATGCAGGTAGGAGTCGGTCTACTTGTCACGGACGTGATGCCTATATTCATGATGATTGCCTTGGATATCGTCATAACTATGCACTTTTCTATCAATTGCTCAACAGTAATCTATTTACCCACGTATACTTTCTTCGAGAGAGAAGACTCTAGTGAAACCTATGGGCCCCGGGTCTATTTTCCATCATAATTATTTTAATATCTATAAAACCAAAAGCCCAAAAATACCTTGCTGCAATTTATTTATATTTACTTTATTTTGCCTTTTACTTATCTTTTATATCTATCTCTATTAGATCTCACTCTTGCAAGTGACCGTGAAGGGATTGACAATCCCTTTTTCGTGTTGTGTGCAAGTGTTTGTTAGTTTTTGTAGGTGCATATATTAGGGACTTGCTTGTGCCTCCTACTGGATTGATACCTTGGTTCTTAACTGAGGGAAATACTTATTGCTACCTCTTGAGCACTGCGTTGGTTTTCCCTTGAAGAGGAAAGGGTGACGCAGTAAAGTAGCGTAAGTATTTCCCTCAGTTTTTGAGAACCAAGGTATCAATCCAGTAGGAGATCACGCACGAGTCCCTCACACCTACACAAACAAATAAGAACCTCGCAACCAACGCGATAAAGGGGTTGTCAATCCCTCAACGGTCACTTACGAGAGTGAGATCTGATAGATATGATAAGATAATATTTTTGGTATTTTTATAATAAAGAGAAATAAAGATGCAAAGTAAAATAAATGGTAATAGAAATAACTAAGTATTGGAAGATTAATATGATGGAAAATAGACCCGGGGGCCATAGGTTTCACTAGTGGCTTCTCCCAAGAGCATAAGTATTACGGTCGGTGAACAAATTACTGTCGAGCAATTGATAGAATTGAGCATAGTTATGAGAATATGTAGGTATGATCATGTATATAGGCATCACGTCCGCGACAAGTAGACCGAAACGATTCTGCATCTACTACTATTACTCCACACATCGACCGGTATCCAGCATGCATCTAGAGTATTAAGTTCATAAGAACAGAGTAATGCTTTAAGTAAGATGACATGATGTAGAGGGATAAACTCATGCAATATGATATAAACCCCATCTTTTTATCCTCGATGGCAACAATACAATACGTGTCGTTTCCCTTTCTGTCACTGGGATCGAGCACCGCAAGATTGAACTCAAAGCTAAACACTTCTCCCATTGCAAGAAAGATCAATCTAGTAGGCTAAACCAAACTGATAATTCGAAGAGACTTGCAAAGATAACCAATCATACATAAAAGAATTCAGAGGAGATTCAAATATTGTTCATAGATAAACTTGATCATAAACTCACAATTCATCGGATCTCGACAAACACACCGCAAAAGAAGATTACATCGAATAGATCTCCAAGAAGATCGAGGAGAACTTTGTATTGAGATCCAAAGAGAGAGAAGAAGCCATCTAGCTAATAACTATGGACCCGAAGCTCTGAGGTAAACTACTCACACATCATCGAAGAGGCTATGGTGTTGATGTATAAGCCCTCCGTGATCAATGCCCCCTCCGGCGGAGCGCCGGAAAAGGCCCCAAGATGGGATCTCACGGGTACAGAAGGTTGCGGCGGTGTAAATAGGTTGGCTCCATATCTGATAGTTTGGGGGTACATAGGTATATATAGGAGGAAGAAGTACGTCGGTGGAGCAACGTGGGCCCCATGAGGGTAGAGGGCGCGCCCCCCTGCCTCGTGCTCTCCTCGTTGATTACTTTGCGTAGACTCCAAGTCCTCTGGATCACGTTCGTCCCGAAAATCACGTTCCCGAAGGTTTCATTCCGTTTGGACTCCGTTTGATATTATTTTTCTGCGAAACACTGAAATAGGCAAAAAAACAACAATTCGGGATGGGCCTCCGGTTAATAGGTTAGTCCCAAAAATAATACAAAAGTGTATAATAAAGCCCGTTAAACATCCAAAATAGAATATAATATAGCATGGAACAATCAAAAATTATAGATACGTTGGAAACGTATCAAGCATCCCCAAGCTTAATTCCTGCTCGTCCTCGAGTAGGTAAATGATAAAAACAGAATTTTTGATGTGGAATGCTACTTAGCATAATTTTCAATGTAATTCTCTTATTTGTGGTATGAATATTCAGATCCGAAAGATTCAAGACAAAAGTTTAATATTGACACAAAAAATAATAATACTTCAAGCATACTAACTAAGCAATTATGTTTTCTCAAAATAACATGGCCAAAGAAAGTTATCCCTACAAAATCATATAGTCTAGCTATGCTCTATCTTCACCACACAAAGTATTTAAATCATGCACAACCCCGATGACAAGCCAAGCAATTGTTTCATACTTTTGGTGTTCTCAAACTTTTTCAATCTTCGTGCAATATATGAGCGTGAGCCATGGATATATCACTATATGTGGAATAGAATGGTGGTTGTGGAGAAGACAAAAAAGGAGAAGATAGTCTCACATCAACTAGGCGTATCAACGAGCTATGGAGATGCCCATCAATAGATATCAATGTGAGTGAGTAGGGATTGCCATGCAACGGATGCACTAGAGCTATAAGTATATGAAAGCTCAAAAAGAAACTAAGTGGGTGTGCATCCAACTCGCTTGCTCACGAAGACCTAGGGCATTTTGAGGAAGCCCATCATTGGAATATACAAGCCACGTTCTCTAATGAAAATTTCCCACTAGTATATGAAAGTGATATCATAGGAAACTCTCTATCATGAAGATCATGGTGCTATTTTGAAGCACGAGTGTGGTAAAAGGATAGTAACATTGTCCCTTCTCTCTTTTTCTCTCAATTTTTTTATTTGGGCCTTTTCTCTCTTTTTTTATGGCCTCTTTTTTTCCCTTTTTTTATTTTTCGTCCGGAGTCTCATCCCGAATTGTGGGGAATCATAGTCTCCATCATCCTTTCCTCACTTGGGACAATGCTCTAATAATGATGATCATCACACTTTTATTACTTACAACTCAAGAATTACAACTCAATACTTAGAACAAAATATGACTCTATGTGAATGCCTCCGGCGGTGTACCGGGATATGCAATGAATCAAGAGTGACATGTATGAAAGAATTATGAACGGTGGCTTTGCCACAAATACGATGTCAACTACATGATCATGCGAAGCAATATGACAATGATGGAGTGTGTCATAGTAAACGGAATGGTGGTAAGTTGCATGGCAATATATCTCGGAATGGCTATGGAAATGCCATAATAGGTAGGTATGGTGGCTGTTTTGAGGAAGGTATATGGTGGGTGTATGATACCGGCGAAAGCTGCCCGGTGTTAGAGAGGCTAGCAATGGTGGAAGGAAGAGAGTGCGTATAATCCATGGACTCATCATTAGTCATAAAGAACTCATATACTTATTGCAAAAATCTACAAGTTATCAAAGCAAAGTATTACGCGCATGCTCCTAGGGGGATAGATTGGTAGGAAAAGACCATCGCTCGTCCCCGCCGCCACTCATAAGGAAGACAATAAATAAATAAATCATGCTCCGACTTCATCACATAACGGTTCACCATACGTGCATGCTACGGGAATCACAAACTTTAACACAAGTATTCCTCAAATCCACAACTACTCAAGTAGCATGACTCTAATATTACCATCTTCATATCTCAAAACAATTATCAAGCATCAAACTTCTCATAGTATTCAACACACTCATAAGATAATTTTTACTAATCTTGGATGCCTATCACTTTAGGACTAATTTCTCAATTTAAGAAAATTACCATGCTGTTTTGTAGGACTCTCAAAATAATATAAGTGAAGCATGAGAGAACAATATTTTATATAAAACAAATCCACCACCGTGCTCTAAAAGATATAAGTGAAGCACTAGAGCAAAAACTATATAGCTCAAAAGATATAAGTGAAGCACATAGAGTATTCTAATAAATTCCGACTCATGTGTATCTCTCTCAAAAGGTGTGTACAGCAATGATGATTGTGGTAAACTAAAAAGCAAAGACTCAAATCATACAAGACGCTCCAAGCAAAACACATATCATGTGGTGAATAAAAATATAGCTCCAAGTAAAGTTACCGATGGACGAAGACGAAAGAGGGGATGCCTTCCGGGGCATCCCCAAGCTTTGGCTTTTTGGTGTACTTAGATTATCTTGGGGTGCCATGGGCATCCCCAAGCTTAGGCTATTTCCACTCCTTGTTCCATAATCCATCCAATCTTTTACCCAAAACTTGAAAACTTCACAACACAAAACTTAGCAGAAAATCTCATGAGCTCCGTTAGCGAAAGAAAAATAAAACACCACTTCAAGGTACTGTAATGAACTCATTCTTTATTTATATGGGTGTTAAATCTACTGTATTCCAACTTCTCTATGGTTTATAAACTATTTTATTAGCCATAGATTCATCAAAATAAGCAAACAACACACGAAAAACACAATCTGTCAAAAACAGAACAGTCTGTAGTAATCTGTAACTAACGCAAACTTCTGGAACTCAAAAAAATCTACCAAAATAGGACGACCTATTTTTTTTTTTAGTGATCTGCTTCAATTGGAATCAGTATTTTATCACGTTCTGGTGATTTTTAACAATTGTTTTCGTGAACAGAAAGTTTCTGGAATTTTCAGCAAGATCAAATAACTATCATCCAAGAATATCCTATAGGTTTAACTTGGCACAAACACTAATTAAAACATAAAAACAAATCTAACCAGAGGCTAGATCAAATATTTATTCCTAAATAGAAGCAAAAAACAAAAAAAACAAAAAAAATTGGGTTGCCTCCCAACAAGCGCTATCATCCCTAGCTAGGCATAAAAGCAAGGATAGATCTAGGTATTGCCATCTTTGGTAGGCAATCCATAAGTGGATCTCATAATAGATTCATAAGGTAATTTTATTTTCTTTCTAGGGAAGTGTTCCATGCCTTTCCTTAACGGAAATTGGAATCTAATATTCCCTTTCTTCATATCAATAATTGCACCAATCGTTCTAAGGAAAGGTCTACCAAGAATAATAGGACATGAAGGATTGCAATCTATATCAAGAACAATGAAATCTAAGGGCACATAGTTCCTATTTGCAATACTAAGAACATCATTAATTCTTCCCATAGGTTTCTTAATAGTGGAATCCGCAAGGTGGAAGTTTAAAGAACAATCATCAAAATCACAGAAACCTGGCAAATCACATAAAGTTTTTGAAATCGTGGAAACACTAGCACCCAAATCACACAAAGCATAGCATTCATGATCTTTAATTTTAATTTTAATAGTAGGTTCCCACTCATCATAAAGTTTTCTGGGGATAGAAACTTCCAACTCAAGTTTTTCTTCATAAGATTGCATTAAAGCATCGACGATATGTTTAGTAAAAGCTTTATTTTGACTATAAGCATGAGGAGAATTTAGCACGGATTGCAACAAGGAAATGCAATCTATCAAAGAGCAATTATCATAATTAAATTCCTTGAAATCCAAAATAGTGGGTTCATTAATATCTAGAGTTTTGATCTCTTCAATCTCACTTTTACCAATTTTTGCATCAAGATCTAAAGACTCCGAATTTTTGGAACGCTTTCTAGGTAAAGGTGGCTCATATTCAGTCCCATCATTATCAAGATTCATATTGCAAAACAAAGATTTAATAGGAGACACATCAATAACTTTTAGATCTTCATCTTTATTTTCATAGAAACTAGAAGAACACGCTTTCACAAAGCAATCTTTCTTAGCACGCATCCTAGCGGTTTTTTCTTTGCACTCATCAATGGAAATTCTCATGGCTTTGAGAGACTCATTGATATCATGCTTAGGTGGAATAGATCTAAGTTTAAAAGAATCAACATCAAGAGAAATTCTATCAACGTTCCTAGCCAGTTCATCAACCTTAAGCAATTTTTCTTCAAGCAAAGCATTGAATTTTTTTTGCGAATTCATAAACTCCTTAACACTAGTCTCAAATTCAGAGGGCATCTTACTAAAATTTCCATAAGAATTATTGTAGGAATTACCATAATTATTAGAGGAATTACTAGGGTACGGCCTAGGATTAAAGTTTCCTCCATACGCGTTGTTACCAAAATTATTCCTACCAACAAAATTCACATCCATAGATTCGTTATTATTCTCAATCAAAGTAGACAAAGGCATATCATTAGGATCAGAAGAAACACTTTAGTAGCAAATAATTTCATAAGTTCATCCATCTTTTCACTCAAAACATTAATTTCTTCTATTGCATGCACTTTTTTATTAGTAGATATTTCGGTGTGCCATTGAGCATAATTAACCATAATATTATCTAGGAGTTTAGTAGCTTCTCCTAAAGTGATTTCCATAAAAGTGCCTCTCGCGGCCGAATCTAAAAGATTTCTAGAAGCAAAATTCAATCCGGCATAAAAATTTTGTATAATCATCCAAACATTCAAACCATGTGTAGGGCAATTACGTATCATTAATTTCATCCTCTCCCAAGCTTGTGCAACATGTTCATGATCAAGTTGCTTAAAATCCATAATATCATTTCTAAGAGAGATGATTTTAGCGGGAGGAAAATACTTAGAGATAAAAGCATCCTTGCACTTATTCCATGAATCAATACTATTTTTAGGCAAAGACGAAAACCAAACTTTAGCACGATCTCTAAGCGAAAAAGGAAATAGCTTCAATTTAACAATATCATTGTCCACATCTTTCTTCTTTTGCATATCACACAAATCAACGAAGCTACTTAGATGGGTAGCGGCATCTTCACTAGGAAGGCCGGCGAATTGATCTCTCATGACAAGATTCAACAAAGCAGCATTGATTTCACAAGATTCGGCATCGGTAAGAGGAGCAATCGGAGTGCTAAGAAAATCATTGTTGTTGGTATTGGTAAAGTCACACAATTTAGTATTATCTTGAGCCATCGTGACAAGCAAGCAATCCAACACACGAGCAAACAAGAAGCAAGCGAAAAAGAGGCGAACAGAAAAGAGAGGGCGAATAAAACGGCAAGGGTGAAGTGGGGGAGAGGAAAACGAGAGGCAAATGGCAAATAATGTAATGCGAGGGATAAGAGTTTGTGATGGGTACTTGGTATGTCTTGACTTGACTTGACTTGGCGCGAATCTCCCCGGCAACGGCGCCAGAAATCCTTCTTGCTACCTCTTGAGCACTGCGTTGGTTTTCCCTTGAAGAGGAAAGGGTGATGTAGTAAAGTAGCGTAAGTATTTCCCTTAGTTTTTGAGAACCAAGGTATCAATCCAGTAGGAGATCACGCACGAGTCCCTCACACCTACACAAACAAATAAGAACCTCGCAACCAACGCGATAAAGGGGTTGTCAATCCCTCAACAGTCACTTACGAGAGTGAGATCCGATAGATATGATAAGATAATATTTTTGGTATTTTTATAATAAAGAGAAATAAAGATGCAAAGTAAAATAAACGGTAATAGAAATAACCAAGTATTGGAAGATTAATATGATGGAAAACCCGGGGGCCATAGGTTTCACTAGTGGCTTCCCTCAAGAGCATAAGTATTACGGTGGGTGAACAAATTACTGTCGAGCAATTGATAGAATTGAGCATAGTTATGAGAATATGTAGGTATGATCATGTATATAGGCATCACGTCCGCGACAAGTAGACCGAAACGATTCTGCAGCTACTACTATTACTCCACACATCGACCGCTATCCAGCATGCATCTAGAGTATTAAGTTCATAAGAACAGAGTAATGCTTTAAGTAAGATGACATGATGTAGAGGGATAAACTCATGCAATATGATATAAACCCAATCTTTTTATCCTCGATGGCAACAATACAATACGTGTCGTTTCCCTTTCTCTCACTGGGATCGAGCACCGCAAGATTGAACCCAAAGCTAAACACTTCTCCCATTGCAAGAAAGATCAATCTAGTAGGCCAAACTAAACTGATAATTCGAAGAGACTTGCAAAGATAACCAATCATACATAAAAGAATTCAGAGGATATTCAAATGTTGTTCATAGATAAACTTGATCATAAACCCACAATTCATCGGATCTCGACAAACACAGCGCAAAAGAAGATTACATCGAATAGATCTCCAAGAAGATCGAGGAGAACTTTGTATTGAGATCCAAAGAGAGAGAAGAAGCCATCTAGCTAATAACTATGGACCCGAAGGTGTGAGGTAAACTACTCACACATCATCGGAGAGGCTATGGTGTTGATGTAGAAGCCCTCCGTGATCAATGCCCCCTCCGGCGGAGCGCCGGAAAAGGCCCCAAGATGGGATCTCATGGGTACAGAAGGCTGCGACGGTGGAAATAGGTTTTTGGCTCAGTATCTGATAGTTTGGGGTACATAGGTATATATAAGAGGAAGAAGTACATCGGTGGAGCAACGTGGGCCCCACGAGGGTGGAGGGCGTGCCTGGGGGGTAGGCGCGCCCCCTGCCTCGTTCTCTCCTCGTTGATTACTTTGCATAGACTCCAAGTCCTCTGGATCACGTTCGTTCCGAAAATCGCGTTCCCGAAGGTTTCATTCCGTTTGGACTCCGTTTGATATTCTTTTTCTGCGAAACATTTAAATAGGCCAAAAAAACAACAATTCGGGTTGGGCCTCCGGCTAATAGGTTAGTCCCAAAAATAATACAAAAGTGTATAATAAAGTCCGTTAAACATCCAAAACATAATATAATATAGCATGGAACAATAAAAATTATAGATATGTTGGAGACGTATCACTTATCTCTACTTTGCTGCATCACCCTTTCCTCTTCAAGGAAAAAATCAACGCAAGCTCAAGAAGTAGCACTTAACAATGTAGTTATCAAATTCATCCAAGCATTGACTAGCAGATTTGTTATATGGAATATCATCTTCATCAAACCTTACAAGATAATTTACCTCTACTAAAGATCATTAAGGTAAAACCCAACCATAGCATTAAGTATTAAGTCCTCTTTACTCCCATACGCAACAACCCACTTACTCGGGTTTGTGTTTCAGTCACTCACGCAACCCACTATAAGTGAATCATAAACATATTGCAACACCCTACAGCGGGAATCCCTCACGAATGCGCGACATGGAGGGCACCATGGGACAACACCAAAATAAAACATGCAACTCAAACCAATCACGATCCTCAATCAACCATAGGACAAAATTGATCTACTCAAACATCATAGGATAACCACATATCATTGGATAATAATATATAGTGTTGATCACCATGTTTAAGTAGAGATTACAACTGGGAGAAGAGGTGTTACACCCCTGCATAGAGGGGGAGAAAGTTGGTGTTGACGGTAGCGAGGTTGTTGATGTAGATCGCCGTCATGGTCCTTGCCCCGGCGGCACTCCGACGCCACCGGGAGAGAGTCGGAGAGAGCCCCTCCTTCTTCTTCCTTGCCCCCCCCCCCCCCCCAAGATGGGAGGAGGGTTTCCCCTCTGGTCCTTGGCCTCCATGGCGGCGGAGGGCGGGAGCCCCGCTGAGATTGGATCTCTCTCTCTCTCTCTCTCTCTCTCTCTCCGTGTGTGTGTGTGTGTGTTTCTCTTCTGTTTCGCGACCCTGTTTTCTTGTCTTTCACCGTTTCTTAAATATCCGGAGATCCGTAACTCCGATTGGGCTGAAATTTTAACATGATTTTTATCCGGATATAAGCTTCCTTGCGTCTGAAGTACACCTCCAACTGACCTACAGGGTGGCCACAAGCTTTCTAGGCGCGCCCTGGGTAGGGGGCATGCCCCTTGAGCTTGTGGGCCCCACGGGCATCGTCTCGCGTTGATTCCGCTTCCCAAAAGTCACATATATAACAAAATAATTCTCTGTAAAATTTTATCGCGTTTGGACTTCGTTTGATACGGATTTTCTGCAAAAAAAACATGCAACAAACAGGAACTGGCACTAGGCACTGGATCAATATGTTAGTCCCAAAAATAATATAAAATGTTGCCAAAAGTATATGAAAGTTGTAGAGTATTGGCATGGAACAATAAAAAATTATAGATACGACGGAGACGTATCAGTGGTACAAAGTTTTAATAATTTTAGCATAAGGAACTCTTCTCCTAAGATTTTCACCATACGCAAAATAATCTTTAGATTCCAACCTATGTATAATGTCTTTACCATGGAGAATTTCTTCTATAGGAGGATGCTCAAAATCTATCTTATAAAATGCAAAGATGTCCCTAGCTTCCCGAATTACATAGTCAAATTCATGCAGAAGGATAATAGTCGCAATCTTTTTAATTTTAGGATCATTGATGTTGGGAAGTTTATAGAATATCTTTTGTAAATCCGGATGAATATGCAAAAAAATCTTACTAACTTAACCACAAGCATAGCAATAGCATCCACATAGCAGTTTGTTTTGTCTAGAAGAGATCCTTTAATTGTTGGTATGACTCCCGTGGAATTAAAGAATTATTGAATGACATTATTCCCAATAATGTTCCCGCTACTCAGATGATAAAGTTTGGTTTTGAAATTCGTGGGGGCTTTGTTTTCTGGAGGATCATGATCAAGATCAAAAAAATTAAGTTTTCCCTCAAGAGATTCGCTAGTACTATCTTCACTAGCACTTTCAGCAATAACTTTCTCAAACTTAGACGTGATAGCAACTTCAAGCAAAGCAAACGAGCAAAGAAAAGCAAATATTTTTTGTGTTTTAGTATTTTTATGAGAAGTGGGGGAGATGAAAATGAGAGGCAAAGGCAAATAAGAAGTACAACAAGTATATGATAGTTTGTGTATAGGCATGATACGTCTCCGTCGTATCTATAATTTTTTATTGTTCCATGCCAATATTATACAACTTCCATGTACTTTTGGCAACTTTTTATACTATTTTTGGGACTAACATATTGATCCAGTGCCAGTTCCTGTTTGTTGCATGTTTTATGTTTCGCAGAAACCCCATATCAAACAGAATCCAAACGGAATAAAAACGGACGGAGAATATTTTTGGAATATTTGGAAAATATGTGAAGAAGAATTAATGCGAGACGGTGCCCGAGGTGGCCACGAGGCAGGGGGCACGCCTGCCCCCCACGTGGGCCCCCCGTAAGGCGGTTGCTGCTCTTCTTTGGCCGCAAGAAAGCTAATTTTCGGAGAAAAATCTGGGCGAAGGTTTCAACCAATCGGAGTTACGGATCCATATATATACGAAACGGTGAAAGGGCAGAAGAGAGAACGCAGAAACAGAGAGAGACAGAGAGACAGATCCAATCTCGGAGGGGCTCTCGCCCCTCCCATGCCATGGAGGCCAAGGACCAGAGGGGAAACCCTTCTCCCATCTAGGGAGGAGGTCAAGGAAGAAGAAGAAGGGCCCCCTCTCCCCCTTCTCTTCCGGTGGCGCCGGAACGCTGCCGTGGCCACCATCATCATCACCGTGATCTTCACCAACACCTCCGCCATCTTCACCATCATCACCGCGATCTTCACCAACACCTCCGCCATCTTCACCAACATCTCCATCACCTCCCCCCCCTCTATCTACAGCGGTCCACTCTCCTGCAACCCGCTGTACCCTCTACTTGAACATGGTGCTTTATGCTTCATATTATTATCCAATGATGTGTTGCCATCCTATGATGTCTGAGTAGATTTTCATTGTCCTATCGGTGGTTGATGAATTGCTATGATTGATTTAATTTTCTTGTGGTTATGTTGTTGTCCTTTGGTGCCCATCATATGAGCGCGCGCGTGGATCACACCATAGGGTTAGTTTTATGTTGATAGGACTATGTATTGGAGGGCAAGAGTGACAGAAGCTTCAACCTAGCATAGAAATTGATGCATACGAGATTGAAGGGGGACCAATATATCTTAATGCTATGGTTGGGTTTTACCTTAATGAACGTTAGTAGTTGTGGATGCTTGCTAATAGTTCTAATCATAAATGCATAGAATTCCAAGTCAGGGATGACATGCTAGCAGTGGCCTCTCCCACATAAAACTTGCTATCGGTCTAGTAAAGTAGTCAATTGCTTAGGGACAATTTCGTAACTCCTACCACCACTTTTCCACACTCGCTATATTTACTTTATTGTGTCTTTATCTAAACAACCCCTAGTTTTTATTTATGCTCTCTTTATTATCTTGCAAACTTATCCAACAACATCTACAAAGTACTTCTAGTTTCATACTTGTTCTAGGTAAAGCGAACGTCAAGCGTGTGTAGAGTTGTATCGGTGGTCGATAGAACTTGAGGGAATATTTGTTCTACCTTTAGCTCCTCGTTGGGTTCGACACTCTTACTTATCGAAAGAGGCTACAATTGATCCCCTATACTTGTGGGTTATCAAGGCACCTGATAGGTTTTGATGATGTTTCCCCGGCAACGGCGCCAGAAATTCTTCCTGCTACTTGTGAGCTGCGTTGGATTTTTCTCGGAGAGGAGGGGAGATGTAGTACAGTAGAGATAAGTATTTCCCTCGGTGGGAACTAAGGTTTATCGAACCAATAGGAGAATCACGCAAAGCCTCGTGAACAGCACCTGCACACACAAAAGCAAATACTAACACCCAACGCGGGCAAGAGGGTTGTCAATCCCCTTGAACTCGTTGCTTGCAAGGATCAAATCTTGTATAGGTAGATGGATAAATTGAAAAACAAAACAAAAGAAATAAAATTATAACAAAGGAATTTGGTTTTTATAATATAATTAAGGTAGATCCAGGGGGCATAGTTTCACTAGAGGCTTCTCCCTTGAACACATAGCATACAGTGGGCGAACAAATTACTGTTGGGCAATTGATAGAAAAGTGCATAGTTATGACAATATCCAAGGAAATGATCATGTATACAGGCATTGTGTCTGATACAAGTAGAACAACTCCTGCCTGCATCTACTACTATTACTCCACCAATCGACCGCTATGTAACATGTACCTATGGTATTAAGTTCATGAAAAATGGAGTAACGCCTTAAGCAAGATGACATGACGTAGACAAAGTAAACCCAATCAATATGAATAAAACCCGTCATTTTACCCTTAATGGCAACAATACCAATACATGTCTTGTCCCCTTTTGTCAGTGGGATATACAGACCGCATGATTGAACCCATCACAAAGGACCTCTCTCAGTGAAGATAAATCAATCTAGTTTGCCAAACCAAATGGATAAATTAGAGAGAAATACAAAGCTATAACAATCATGCATAATAAAGTTCAGAAAAGACTCAATTACTTCTCATGAATATTCAGATCATAGACCCACAATTCATCGGATCCCAAAAAACACAGCAAAAGAAGATTACATCGAATAGAACTCCAAGAACATCGAGGAGAACATTGTATTGAAGATCAAAGAGAGAGAAGAAGCCATCTAGATACTAGCTATGGACCCATCGGAAGGCAGTAAGGATGATGTAGAAGCCCTCCGTGATCGATTTCCCCTCCGGCAGAGTACTAGAAAAGGCCTCCAGATGGGATCGCGGAAGAACAAAAACTTGCAGAGGCGGAAAAAGGGTTTTAGGTGGCTCTCTATTGGTTTCCCAATATTAGAGAATTTATTAAGGTGGAATTAGGTTAGACGGAGCCTCATGGGGCCCACAAGGTAACAGGGCGCGCCCTATTGCCTTGTCGTCTCCTCGATTGCCATCTGTTCTCCCCCCGAAGCTTCTAGGGTCTCTCTTGTCCAGAAAAAAACCTCAAAAAGTTTTGTAGCATTTGGACTTCGTTTGGTACTGATTTTCTGGAAAACAAAAAAAGAAGCAGAAAACAGCAACCAGCACTAGGCACTGGGTTAATTGGTTAGTCTGAAAAAATAATATAAAATAGCAAAAAAAGTCATATAAAGTATCCAAGATTGATAATATAATAGCATGAAACAATCAAAAATTATAGATACATTGGAGACGTATCAACCGACCCCTCGAAGGTGATCCCCGTTGAGTCTGACTCGTCGGGCTGGGATGACTCGGAGGAGGACGACGACGAGTGCGACTACCCCAACAAGGACCCCAACGATGATGATGTAGTTGAAGTAGGCTTAGAACTATTTTTGCTTCAATTGAACATGCTATGTTTGAAATGATGTAGTGGCTGAACTAGATGTATTTATATCATCCGTTGGAGCACTAGTCTTTTACATCACGATTATATATCATCTGCTGCAGTTGGGTGTTTTTTGATGATGTAAAAAGCATTTTTTATGATATAAATTATAAACACTTTTATAGCTCCAAATATACATCGATACTCTTAGCACCGTTTTGCATTGGAGATGCCTTAAGAAACATGCATCCCCAGACCCTAATGGATTCAATGTTGCCTTCTACACCTCAGCTTGGAGCTGGATTGGAGATGATGTGTCCAGACTGGCAAGAAGCTTCTACATCACAGGTATCCTTCCGCCTCACCTCAATGATACAAACATTGCACTTATTCCAAAAAAGTTGGTTTGCCATTTTCCGTCAGACTTTAGACCAATTAGCCTCTATAATGTCATTTATAAAATAATTCCTATGTCGTTGGCTAATAGATTGGAAGAACATTTGCCTGAGTATATTCATCCTTTACAACGAGCCTTCATAGAGGGACGACGCATTACAAACAATATCATTGTATCCCAGGAAATTGCTCACTCGTTCTCTCTTTCTTCTTGGGATGGCTTGATTTCATGCTCAAAATTGATTTAGCTAAAGCTTTTGACAGAATTGAGTGGAATTTCATAGCTTGAGCTCTTTCATGTAAAGGTCTTCATGCCCATTTTATAAATCTTGTGCATGCTTGCATATCTTCGCCCACTTTCTCGGTTATCATTAATGGTCAGTCTTTTGCTCGCTTTAAAAGTAGCGGAGGCATTAGACAAGGCTTCCCCCTGTCCCCATCACTTTTTGTCCTTGCAGTGAATGAACTCTCTTTGGCGCTACAGGATGCACTTCAAGACAATCACTTTCAGGTATCTCCCTTGGACCAAACTGTCCTCCTATACATTTTTAATGTTCGCAGATGATCTGCCTGTATGTGGCAAAGCTACCATGCAGTAAGCAACTTACATATCCTACATTTCTAATCAATTTTGCCATAATTCAGGACATCTTTCGAACTGGTCCAAATCCGGTATGATGTTTAGTAAAAAGGTTAGTTTGTAGGTTAAGCAAGATATCAAGCGCATCTTCCCAGTCACAGTTATTGACAGTAATACCATTCATCTGGGACATCCTCTCATCCTTCCTGTGAAAGAAAGATCGGCAACCTACAACTTTGTTTATGACAAATTTAAATCTAAGTTGAGTGCTTATAAAGCCGACAGGCTTTCACATGCTGCTAGGCTAACACTTATTAAATCTGTCTTTTCGTCTATACCTGTATACTATATGTCCAATATACTTTGTTCAAAAAAAATCTACCTAAGCTCACAGCTATTATAAGGAACTTTTGGTGGACAGGAGTCAAAGAAGAACCAACTACAAAGAGTCTTTGTCTTAGAGCTTGGGCTGCCATTTGCACTGAAAAAAAGATTGGTGGCCTAGGTGTCAGAAACTTGCAGGCTATTAATCAAGGTCTAATTCTTTCAGCAGCCTGGAGGTTAGCAAAAGAAACCCACAATCATCTTGCCCTCATTCTCAAGTCAAAATACCACAGCGACACATCCATTTGGAGGGAAAAACAAAATATACCAAAATCAATCTTCTGGACGGCGATTCTTAAGGTAAGACCTCTTTTAGTTTCGGCCTCTTTTTACCAAATAGTCGATGGCAACAACTCCATTTGGAGTTCGCCTTTCTCTCAATGGAAAAATATTTATGATAATTTGATTATCCAACAACGTCCTTTTGCTTACCCAACTGTTCTTAAGGACCTTTGGATCTCCAACCAGAAAACATGGAATGTTGAACTGGTCAATTCTTTGTTCACGCCATAAACGGCTCATGCTATTTTGCAAACCCCTATTGTTAATTCTCCGGGGTAGGAAGTTCTTGTTTGGAAACTAACACCTACAAGTGAACGCTCTTCGAAAAGTGCCTACAAACACTGTTATACTAATCTTGTGATGCCTGCAAACCAGAGACCAAAAGTTGTGCCTCCACAGATTGTTAATCTTCTTAATCAGGTATGGCAAGAAAAACGCATAGTGCCAAGGGTTCAAGCTTTGGGTTGGAGACTTCTTCGTCGAGCGCTACCCACTAGTAAGAGAGCAAGTAAATTTTCCAAACATACTGATGAAGAGTGTTCTAGATGTGGCAGCTTAGAGGAAGAAATGCACATGTTTTTTCTTTGTTCTTTCTCAAAAGTTGATTGGTTCGCGGTCTCCTTGGTTCCTCAAAACTGAGGCTATTGCTGCAAATAATCGCTCTGTTGCCCAAATGATTCAGGCCTTACTTTGATCTCAACATCCCCATATGAGCCTCACCAGTTTATATACTTTTTTGTGGTGCTTATAAAAAGCAAGAAACGATGCTCTTTTTAGCAGGAAATTCTGCAAACCCTCCCAGATATTTCCATTTGCTAATGCAAGGTGCTAAAATTGAGAATATGGAGTCCTTTGAAGATCATCGCTCTACCTGCTCCGCAATACATCAACTGGCGACACAACAAGACCCATCTTCTGTTGCAGGTACTGCCATTTTCTGTGACGCGACTTGGAAGATTGAAAGGGACATTGATTCAGCACCAGCGGGCAGAGGAATCATCATCAAAACTGATACCAATCAACACTTCAAACTGTTGCATGTTTCAGCCCTATCTCCACCAGCAGTATCTTCTCTTCAAGCAGAAATTTTTGGCCTGCTTCTAGCGACCATGTTGGATGAAAAGCTTCGCATACAGGAACCAACTTTTTTCACAGATTCCGTGATATTGGCTTCGGAGGTGACAACTACATCCGTCTTCAACACTGCAGGTCATTGGGTCATCAGACAACTCCTTGCAGCTATTCAACAGTCCACGGTTTTCCATCCAACCAAAATAGCTCATGTTAACAGGTGCTTCAATGTAAAAGTTCATCATCAGCCCCAATTAGCTCTCGAAATTCAGTTTAGGTCTCTACCTGTTAGGTGTGTGTCTTCAGTTTCAGGTCAATGTTCAGGGAGAGATGTTCTCCCATTGTTCAGTGTGAGTCCCTTCACACTCCTCTCTGTAAAATGTTGCTAGATGAATAAAATCTTTCCATGTTCAGAAAAAAAAAACGCAGTGAAAATAACCGAAATCTCCCTATCCGTCTCGGCTCCGGCCTGAACGTCCGATCCGCTCTGCGATGCGGAAACCGCTTCCCCCGGGGAGTACCTGGTACTACACCTATATAGCGCCACGCGTGGCGCACCCAGGACGGCGCGGAAGAAACTAAACTCGAGAAACAAGTGGAGTAAAGCAGTGGCGCAAGCAAGGGAGAAGGCAGAACAGATTGCTTGTGGGATTCGCCGGCGAGTTCGATCGGCGAGGGAGACGGAGGGGAGTCTGATCGGTGCGGTGATGGGGGTGAGGGAGCCGGTGGCAATGGAAATACCGGTGGAGGAGGGGGCGGCGACGAGGGTGCCGCCTCGGATCAGGAGAAGGCTGCTCGACGGCAGGACCAGCGGCGGCGGCGGGCCGGCCAGCGCCGAGGAAATCGACGCCAAGCTCAAGGAGGCCGACCACCGTAGGCAGGTAGGTGTCCCTGTCTGGTACCTTTAGTTTCCTACATTTATCTTTCGCTTTTCCCCTTCTTCCTCCTCACGGTGGATTGCGAAGTCGGAGGCGTGAAATGTGAACTCGAAGTGTTGAGGACTGCTTTCTTTCTATCCTTACTGGTGAACGATAGTTGCGTTTCCTGCTGTTGAAGTAGTATTATTATTTTTATTCTACAGAAGTGGTATTGTTCCTGGAAGAATTTACAGTAACTTTAGACGTCTAAGTACAAGTATGTGAAATACTGTAATTGTGAAAGTTGCGGGTATGTGAAAGAATTCCTTTGGTTGAGCCGCGTTTCTTTTTCTTTTCTAGTTTGGGGTTTTCGGGTGTTTGGATTGAAGCGTTTTCCCCCTATTGAAAAAGGTCTCAATTTTATCTGCAGTTCGGTGAAAGCCTAAACAAGGACAATTAGAGTACTACTGTATTAACTATTGCCTGTAAAAAGGAAAGTTTTTTTAATCAAATAATAAAGGTGAAATTATTGTAGGCTTTAACTGCTTAAGTTAGCCATTGATTTCAGGTTGTTTCGGTGGCAGGAAAATTATGGTAGTTTGGTAGGATAGTTTGCTTTCATCATAGACCACTTGGTTTGGCTTGGAAGTAACATACCTTGCACTTGTACTGCTGAAATTTTAGTTGAAACTTCTGTAGTTCTGTTGGTTGATGTAATCCTGGTAGGGGCTATAGAAACAACTAATGTTCTTTTGGTTGCAAGAAGGTTTGAAAATGAATTAGCGATACATGCTTGATCAAATTAACTCATGTTCAATTGTCCCTCCGCAGCAATTCTACGATTGGTTATCCTGCAAAGCAAGGAAGAAGCCACGGAGCACATCGTGGTCTTCTCAAGAGGAAGATTACGGACAGTGCCTTGAAGCCAAGCTTCAGGCAGCTGAGCAGAAAAGGCTAAGCTTCTTGGCAAAGGCACAGAACCGGTTAGCCAAGTTGGATGAACTCCGACAAGCAGCGAAGAATGATGTGGAAATGCGGATTGAGAAGGAGAAGGAAGAACTTGAGACTAGAGTCGAGACTCGTGTTCGGCAGGCACAGGAAAACCGTATGCGCCTTCTGCATGCAGATATGCAGAGGCGGGCCGCACTGAAGGAGAGAACAGAGAGGTCCCTCATGCAGAAGGTGACATCTGAGAGCAAGTATACAGAGCGGGTGCGATCTGCTATCCTCGAAAAGCGTGCTGCTGCTGAGAAGAAACGGCTGGCGTTGTTAGAAGCTGAGAAGAGGAAGGCTCATGCTCGGCTCATGCATATTCAACGAGCAGCCATGACTGTAAGCAGCCAGAGAGAAGCAGAGAGGATTAAATTGAAAGAACTTCTTGAAACCAAACTTCAGAGGGTATGTGTTGTCATACATATTTTGATTGCAGTTTTAGTTCTCCTGTTCTGCTTCTTATCGGATTTGTTATCTTATTGGAATAGGCCAAGAGGAAGAGAGCTGAATATTTGAAGCGGCGAGGAGGTCCATGCAGTTCTGCTCATGCCGACTACATCAAGCATGCAGATTTTCTTTCAAGAAAGCTTGCAAGGTATTACTACCATACGATAAATTACTTGAATACTAACTATTTGGTTGTATTTGCACGTTCGAGTTAATTGAAGTTTTCTTCTCGTATACTGTAGATGCTGGAGAAGTTTCGTGAAGTCCAGGAAGACAACACTTGCCTTATCTCAACCTTATGATGCTTTGGGAATTAATGAAAAATCTGTGAAGTCAATGCCATTTGAGGAATTAGCTATGTTGATTGGATCTCCCACAGCTCTTGAGGCTACTAAGGCATTACTTGACCAGTTCGAGAGGCGTTTGACTCTTTGTCAGTCAGCAAGTTCATCATCTGCAGAAAATATTGACCATCTACTGAAACGCCTTGCGACTCCAAAGAGGAAGGCACCTCCGAGTAGAGACGGAAGAACAAGGGTTGCAGCAAAAAGGCCAGCAAGAACTTCTGAAACAAGCAGGTTGTCTAGATATTCACTGAGGGTGGTACTCTGTGCTTACATGATCCTGGCTCATCCTAGTGCTGTTTTAAGTGGAGATGGTGAGCAAGAGAAACTACTCATGGAGTCAGCAGCAAACTTTGTCACGGAGTTTGAGCTGTTGGTTAAGACAATACTCGAGGGACCGGTAAGAGCCTCAAGGCAGCCATCTCTTGATGCTGCTGAATCATCTAGTTACCAGAAGTCTGATGATGTTGCCGGTCAAAGTAAATTCAAGACTCGTCTGGTTAATTTTGACAAAGCTTGGTGCACCTACCTTTACAGATTTGTGGTGTGGAAAGTAAAAGATGCAAGATCATTGGAGGGCGATCTTGTTAGGGCTGCATGCAAGCTTGAGCTGTCAATGATGCAAACATGCAAGTTAACTGCCGACGGGCGGTCACACAACCTCACCCATGATATGAAGGCCATTCAGAAGCAGGTTTCTGACGACCACAAACTCCTAAGGGAGAAGGTTCAGCATCTGAGTGGTGATGCAGGGATTGAGCGGATGGACTCTGCTCTCTCAGATGCAAGGTCAAAGTTCTTTGAAGCAAAGGAGAATGGAAGTCCATTGGCGACACCTGTTGCAAACGTATCTACTCCTCTGAGCATTAATTCATCTGGAAAGCTCCCGCCTTCTGAGGTTAATGTTAGTTCCGAAACAGCATCAAGCAGCACATCACCAGTGAATCTGCCTACAGAGAATGAGCAGATGGTCAATGAGATGCTTCATGAGGACGGTGGTGCGATTGCTGGCAATTCTAATGATGCCCACACCATCGAGAAGGATTTCCAAGACAAAGTGAAGGAATCAATGGAGAAAGCTTTCTGGGATGTGGTTACTGACTCAATGAGAGGAGACAAACCTGACTACAGCCAACTGATCAACCTGGTAAAGGAAGTGAGGGATTCGTTGCACGACTTGGCTCCCAAGGGATGGAAGGAGGAAATCTATGAGAACATTGACCTCGAAATTTTGTCTCAGGTAAGATCCCAGTGTTATGCGTATAGAAATTTGTCATCGAATTGCTTCTTTTTTCTTATTCATGAAACATTGACATAATTTTGTTCCTGTACAAATGAAGGTACTCGAGTCAGGCTCCCAGGCCCAATATCTGGGGCAGATTTTGCTCTGGATATGGTCAGAAAGCTGTCTGCTGCTGCAAAGGATGATGAGATGAAGGCAAGTCATGACAAATTATTGAGCGAGTTGGCTGCAAGTTCTGAAGATAATGATAATGGAGTCAGCTCGTTCGTCATTGCTGTCATTAAGGGTCTGCGTTTCACTCTGGAAGAAATAAAGGTGTGTTGAGCGTGTTAATAATTTAAACTTGTCCTATAATTAACTGCAATTGTTTTTATGCAGTGGAATTCTAACATTTTTCTGTTATAAACAGCAACTGCAAGTAGAAGTGAGCAAGGCATATATTCAGCTGATGCAACCAACGATAAAAGGCTCGGCTGGAGTGGAGTACCTGCAGAAGGCTTTCGGCGCTCGCTATGGACCTCCTGCTAATGCGTCAGCTTCTCTCCCTGTAACTCTGCAGTGGATTTCAGCATCAAAGAGCATCGTGGACGCAGAATGGAGGGAACATCTGGGCTCTCTTTCAGTTCTGCCAGCAGCAAATCATGTAAGTTTCTAATAACTATGCAGAGTCTTAATAGCATCAGTAGCATAGCAGCATTCTATTTGTTATCTGATTCCTGACACTAGTTTAATCCTTGGTGGCAGGCTCAGCCCCTTGTTACAGTGCTCCGAGCTGGCCATGGAGCTCCAACAGCTGCTGTACCTTCAGCAGGTAGTTCAGGTTTACCTGAGTGCAAGGGAGAAAAGGTTGACAAGCTTGTCAGGGTTAGCTTGTTGCAGCTTATTAGTGGTATGGAGGGCTTGCAATTGCAGTCAACTCCTGAGAGCTTCCACCTCAACTTTCTGAGATTGAGGGCCGTGCAGGGCCAATTTCAAGAAGTGATTGTGATGGCTACGAGGTAAACTACTATCTTATACTCAGGTTATTCTAGTCTAGTCTGCAGGATGAAAACTTGAATGTGTGCTAACTGAAGTTACTGTTTGTGCAGCATGCTCGTCCTGCGTCAAGTCCTGATGAGTGAGAATTCTAAGATCACTCCTCTGGAGCTGGAGACTGTCATCTCAGAACTCTTCGGCGCTCTGGTGAAGCTGCTGGATAACTCCCCCGAAGCAGGCACCGAAGAGATTGTAGAGGCGATGATGAGCGCGTCAGGCTCGGCCGGCTCTTTGTCGGACGCCAAGATTCAGGCCAGGAGGCAGATAATAACCCGGGTGCTCCTCAAGAGCCTCCAAGCGGACGACGTCGTCTTCAAGAAGGTCTCCCGGGCGGTCCACTGCACCTTCCGTGGCGTCGTCCTCAGCGGCAGCGGCGCCAAGGGCCAGAAGCTGGCGGATGCGGCCCTGCGCCGCGTCGGCGCGGGGAAGCTCGCTGGCCGGGTGGTGAAGGCGGCTGAAGTGCTCATCAGGGTGGCCACGGTCTCGGAGAAGGTCCACGGCCCGTGGTACAAAGCGCTCGCCTGAATGTGAATACATAGCTTACTTTGGTTGGTTCTGTGAATACACACGTTAGGACGGTTGTAAATTCTTGTCCCGCTGGAGGGAATAAGTCATTGTACAGAAATTAATTAGTAGTTCAGGATCTTAAGAATTCTTGGTGTAGGGCAAATATGAGCTCCAGAATTTAGTCAGTCAGGGCCCTGAGATGCTCAATGGCACCTGGGTTACGCCAATGATGTAGGGTGCAATCGATGTAATAATGTGGTTATTAGTTTGTCTATGCTGTAAATATATACTTCGTTTGTTTGAGTAGTTGGGTGTTAAACTCTTGAATCAGTGATTCTGAAAAGGAGATGTAGTTATACATAATCACATCACATGGATTGATGATCTGTTAAAGGCTCAAAGGCTTGTATATTTGCTGTGGCAACCGGGCTGTTGGCTCAGCATTGCAGGTGCGGCTGGTGTTGAGACCTGCCCTCAAGATGTACAATGACAGTTAAAAGGACGCGTCGACATCCTCCATCTTTGCCCAGCCTTCAGGGGGCGCTCCCAGCACTGAGCTGCATAGCTTAGGGGAAGCTGCAAAGAGCGGCGACGTCCTCTCTTTTTTTTTCCTTTGAAATTTGCCTTATCCATTAATTAAGAAGAAGTTTAGAGTTGATTTTACAACACAAAAGCTAAGATAAAATACACAACTTCTACTCTCGCGGCATGATGGTTCCCAAGTGTTTCGCGTCGGCGGTGACCATAGCGGCCTCATTCTTGATGTTGCAAAGGATGATGTTGGAACACCCTAGCATTTGGCTCACGCCAAATAGTGCTATCGCCTTCTGGTTTGCCACGTTCTTCTTCGACATATTAATCCACCAATCCTTGATGGAACGCTCAACATTCCAACGAGAAGTGTCCATGCCGTCCAGGCTAACCCGATCCTTAATCATGCCCCAGAGTCTCTTAGTGAACCGACACTTGAAGAGGTCCACCGTTTCATCGGTCTGCTTACAAAGAGGGCAGAGACCGCAATTTGGCCAATGACGCTTCTGAAGCCTATCCGCCATCCAAATTCGGTTTGGAATCGCAAGCCAAGCAAAAAAATGACTTTGGGAGGAGCCCAAACCTTCCAAACCACATAGCTCATGGGTGATCGTGTGATGCCAAGGAATTGAGCTGTATATGCCGAAGTTGCAGAGTAGTGTCTACTTGTCGTATGCTTCCAAATGATGTCATCTTCGATTTCGTCCACAAGGTGAATAGCTCGAGTGCAAGCCCAAAGGGTCACAAATTGCCGTATGTGGACCATTGTCCAGTCCGTGGGCAACTTAATCTTTGTGATCCAAGCATCGTCGTGCATGTCCTTGCTCACCTTCCAATTTTCCCTAGAGGAGATATCAAAGATGAGTGGTGCCAAGTCAATGAGCATCTCCCCATTGATCCAAGGCAACTCCCAAAAAGGTGCACGGGCCCCATTGCCAATGATGATGTGCGAGGACGCGTAGAAAAGAGCCCGATCCAACTTGTCACAAGGGTTTCGGAGGCTGACGATGGCATGTACCTAGGGTAGGGCAATAGACCTGATCTAAGCACCCTACCCAAGGACACTGCCCTACAGACAAGGACATTCAAAGGACAACAGATTTTACCGACTGAAATCACCACAGGACACAACCCACTCGACTGAGGGTTCACCCGGATAGCCCAATTCCATTCGACCAGGATATATTCATTCAACCATACCAGAAACCACTCGGAGAACAGAAGATCTAAGGTCACTCTGAATGACAACGGTCGGGCTTCACTCCGTAGTCTTAATGATCATTTATATGACTTTAATGCTGGCGTTACCAGTAATGTTCCCTCTTTATGTACATTGAACCCTATGTAACGGAGGAGGGCTGGAGTCCTAGCGCACTCTATATAAGCCACCCCCTCCTCTGGGACAAGGGTTCGCACCCCTTGTAACTTCACGCATAATCCAATCGACCGGCCTCAGGGCACCGGGACGTAGGGCTGTTACTTCCTCTGAGAAGGGCCTGAACTCGTAAATCTTGCGTGCACAACTTCACCGTAGCTAGGATCTTGCCTCCTCATACCTACCCCCCATTCTACTGTCAGTCTTAGAACCACGACAGTTGGGGCCCACCGTGGGGCAGGTATCTTAGTGACTTTCCGGTGAGGTTGCAGTTTTTTCGATCCCCATCATCATGGTTTCCGGCGGCGGTTTGGCTGAGGCCCGCGAGATCCGTCTCGGCACACTCGTCTTCGTCGCCGACGACTCCGCCTGGCTCCAGGAGGCCCCTCTCGACGTCGAGGCGCTCCCCGTCCGCGGGGCGACGCACTTTCGCGCGTGCGTTCGCGGTGTCCTTCTGTGGCAGCCGTCGACCCAGTATCGGTCGGCTCCCGCAGTGTCTTCGCTCCCCGCTGTTCGCCGTCGCAAGCGATCCAGTGGGTCGCGGCTTCAGCGGTGGGTGAAGCACGCGGTGGCACGCCAATCGGCCACCCCCTAAGTCGCGGCAATCGAGCCCGACGAAACTCTCTACGGCCTGTTCGATCTGTCGACTGGCTCCGTCGAGACCCTGTCCGAATGCGACAGCAGCAACCCTGCGGCAGAAGTCCTGATGGTCAACTCACCGCGCAGTCCCCCTGGCATGCGTCGCAACGACGGCGGCGATGGCGGCGGCGATCCGTCGCGCGTTCACGAAGAGTACCACCCCGAAACCCTTTCTTCGCGGCAGAAGGAGGAACTTCACCGCTGTAACATGGAGGCACTCCACACGCCTATCGTTGGAGAGACCTCTGAGGCTCGGGTCTTGGAGGAGGCGCGCCTGGCCACTTTGGCTGAGCGCACCCGACTGGAGAACCTTCAGCATGCACTCGACGAGCGTGCTCGGCAGCGGATCCATGAGTCCAGTCGACGGCAGACTGTTCCCGCCCCAACCTCAGGTATACCGCACTCCGATTCAGAATCTTACAGCAGCAGCCCGTATAGCAGAGTCTATTCAGCCGTCCCAATCGGAGGCTGGAAGAGGTTTGATGCAGATTCGAGCTCTGCTCCGGGCGGCAGGAGAGCAGAACACGACAGTGTCTCAGTCATGGAACAGAATCCATAGCAGATCTGTGGTGGCTGATACAGTCCAGTTGGCTCACAGCCCAAGATCGCCTCTGAGGCGTGAGGGATGTGGGCATCACCAAGAGCAGTACTTGGGTCGGAACCATGAGCAATATGATCATCGACTCGGCCGTGATGACCGCCGTCGAGTGCCTTCGAACCCTCCGAGGGGCGGATCATATGTGCCCCGGCATTATGATGACAGGCGCCCGTACAACGATGAGCGGAGGTTGCCAGTCGACCTAAGAGAGCCGGGTTTTGATGCTAGGTCAATTTTGGTGCATGGTCTGGTCGACAGGAACCGAGCACACAGAGAAGGGCAAGACAGAGATCGTCCGAGTGGAAGCAGAGTACATGTTTCAGGTCCCGAGTGTTTTAGCAGAGCCATCAGAGCTGCTGAGATCCCTCCCAACTTCAATTTGGCGACTGGGGTTAGTAAGTTCACCGGTGAGTCCAAGCCTGACACTTGGCTGGAGGATTACCGAGTGGCTGTACAGATCGGTGGTGGAAATGATGAGGTAGCTATGAAGCATATTCCTCTAATGCTAGAAGGTTCGGCCAGAGCTTGGCTAAGTCAGTTGGCCCCAGGCAGTATATTCAGCTGGGAAGAGTTAGCCCGAGTGTTTCTCAAAACTTTTGAGGGTACTTGCAAATGACCGGCAGGGTTAGCAGAATTGCAACATTGTGTGCAAAAACCGAATGAGACTTTGAGAGATTACATCAAGAGGTGGACCACTTTGCATCATACAGTGGAAAATGTATCTCAACACCAAGCAGTTTGCGCCTTCAAGGAGGGCGTCCGGTATCGAGAGCTTAACCTGAAATTCGGTCGGACAGGAGACATGACTCTGACTCGGATGATGGAAATAGCCACTCGGTATGCTAATGGAGAAGAAGAGGATCGACTCCGCAGTGGAAAGGGCAAACCAGTCGCCCAAGACGCCGGAGCAGGTCGGAAGCAGAAACGCAAAGCCGAGCCAGCAGGTCATAGTGAAGCTTTAGTTATAGCTCAAGGAAAATTCAAGGGGAAGCCCAAAGGACCCTGGATCCCCAAGAAGGTAAAAGATCAAGGAGGAAATGATGTGTTGGATTTGCCATGCCATGTTCACACCAAGAAGGACGAAGAGGGTAATCTGATTTACCCCAAACATACCACTCGGCAATGTCGGCTCCTAATCCAGCAGTTCCGAGAGAAACAGCCTGGTGAGAAGGAGAAAGAGTCTGATAAGGACGAGGACAAGGAAGAAGATGATGAGGGTTTCCCCAACGTCAATTCCACTTTGGTGATTTTTGCTGACGTTGAAAGCAAAAGTCGATTGAAGGTCATCAACAGAGAAGTAAACATGGTTGCTCCCGCAACGCCGACATATTTGAAGTGGTCCAAGACTCCCATCACATTCGACCAGTCTGACAATCCCCCGCGTGTTGCCACCCCCGGGAGGCAAGCATTGGTGGTCGACCCAGTCGTTGGGGGCACCCGACTGACTAAGGTCTTGATGGATGGAGGCAGCGGCCTGAACATTCTGTATGCTGAGACTCTCCGAGGGATGGGCATTCCGATGTCCAAGCTCAGCGAAAGCAACATGCAATTCCACGGAGTCATCCCTGGGAAGAAAGCTGATTCACTCGGCCAGATCACTCTTGACGTGGTTTTCGGTGATTCGAACAATTACCGTAAGGAAAAGTTGACATTTGAAGTTGTGGATTTTCATAGTGCCTATCATGCTATTCTGGGCAGGACTGCATATGCTCGTTTCATGGCTCGACCATGTTATGTGTACCTCAAGCTGAAGATGCCTGGCCCTAGGGGCGTGATCACGGTCACTGGTAATCGGCAGCGAGCAGAAGAGTGCCTCCAGAAGGGCTCAAAGATCGCCGATGAGCAAATGGCAGTAGTTGAAATGGAAGAATACAAGAAGACTGCAGATCCGGGTGATTTGTTGAGAGCTAAGAAGCCTGCTTCAGATTCTGCATTTAAGTCATCTGGTGAAACAAAGGCAGTTCATATTCACCCGACTGATCCCAATGCTGCTCCGACTCATATCTCAACAACACTCGGCAGCAAATAGGAAGAAGCGCTCATCCAGTTCCTCCGTGAGAACTGGGACATCTTCGCATGGAAACCTTCTGACATGCCAGGTGTGCCCAGGGGACTGGCTGAGCACCGTTTGCGAGTCGACCCAAAGGTAAAACCAGTCAAAGAGCATCTCCGACGGTCCGCCGTACAGAAGAGAAAGGCAATTGGCGAGGAAGTGGCTTGACTTCTGGCAGCTGAGTTTATCCGAGAGATTTACCACTCCGAGTGGCTCGCCAATGTCGTCATGGTTCCTAAGAAAGATGATTCACTCCGTATGTGTATCGACTTCAAGCATATCAACCGGGCCTGCCCGAATGATCACTTCCCTCTTCCTCGCATCGATCAGATAGTCGACTCGACTGCGGGATGTGAGCGGTTGTCTTTCCTGGATGCATATTCCGGGTACCATCAGATCCGGTTGTATGGACCCGATGAAATAAAAACAGCTTTTATCACCCCATTTGGGTGCTTTTGCTAAGTCACCATGCCCTTTGGTCTCAAGAATATTGGTGCCACATTCATGCGCATGATACAGAAGTGTCTGCTCACTCAAATCAGTCGGAATGTGGAAGCGTACATGGATGACATCGTGGTTAAGTCACGTAAAGGTTCCGACCTGCTGACTGACCTTGCTGAAACCTTTGCCAATCTGAGGAGATATGATATCAAGCTCAATCCGTCGAAGTGTACGTTTGGAGTTCCAGGTGGCAAGTTACTCGGTTTCCTCGTTTCCGAACGTGGGATCGATGCAAACCCAGAGAAAGTTGGTGCAATTCTTCGAATGAAACGCCCCGTGCGTGTACACGACGTTCAAAAGCTTACTGGTTGTTTGGCCGCTTTGAGTCAATTCATCTCTCGTCTCGGCGAAAAGGCGTTGCCTCTTTACCGACTGATGAAGAAATCTGACAAGTTCGAGTGGACTCTTGAAGGTGACGCAGCGTTTGCAGAGCTCAAAACCCTGCTTTCCACCCAGCCAGTGCTCGCTGCTCCAATCAGCAAAGAGCCTTTACTGTTGTATATTGCAGCCACTGGACAAGTTTTTAGTACAATACTCACAGTCGAGCGGGAAGAAGAAGGTAAAGCCTACAAGGTTCAGCGCCCAGTGTACTACATTTCCGAAGTCTTAACTCCGTCCAAGCAGAGATATCCGCATTATCAGAAGCTTGTCTATGGAATTTACTTGACCACGAAGAAGGTTGCACATTATTTCTCAGATCACTCGATCACGGTCATCAGCGATGCTCCATTGTCAGAAATTTTGAACAACAGAGATGCAACTTGTCAAGTGGCAAAGTGGGCGATTGAACTCCTTCCGTTGGATATCAAGTTTGAGGCAAAGAAAGCAATCAAGTCACAAGCAATAGCAGATTTCCTTGTCGAGTGGATTGAACAGCAGCAACCGACTCAAGTTCACTCGGAACATTGGACTATGTTCTTTGATGGATCCAAGATGCTGAATGGTTCTGGTGCTGGAGTAGTCCTGGTATCTCCACGAGGCGACAAACTCAATTATGTCCTTCAGATTCACTTTGATTCCTCCAAAAATGAAGTTGAATATGAGGCACTTCTGTATGGGTTGCGTATGGCCATTTCACTCGGCGTCCGTCGCCTAATGGTCTACGTCGACTCGGATTTAGTGGTCAATCAAGTGATGAAGGAGTGGGACGTCACGAGCCCAGCTATGACAGGCTATTGCAATGCAGTAAGAAAGTTAGAAAAGAAGTTTGAAGGGCTAGAGCTTCACCACATTCCCCGACTGAAGAACCAGGCAGTGGATGACCTGGCAAAGATAGGTTCTAAGCGAGAGCCCATTCCCAGCAATGTGTTCTTGGAGCATCTTCACACACCATCAGTTTAGGAGGATCCCTTCACAGAAGAGCCCCCGCAACCTAAGAGTTCCACTAATCCGACTGAAGTTGAAATCCCAGCCGTGGTCAACTTAATCATGGAGGTTTTGGTCGTCATTCCTGATTGGACAGTGTTGTATATCGCATATATTCTCAGGAAAGAGCTTCCAGAAGACGAAGATGAAACACGTCAGATTGTCCGACGATCCAAAGCCTTCACCGTAATAGGTGGACAGCTTTACAGAGAGAGTGTTACTGGAGTCGCTCAGCGGTGCATCACGCTAGAGGAAGGTCGAATGATTCTCGACGACATCCACTCGGGGGCCTGTGGTCACCATGCGTCCTCTCGGACAATTGTGGCCAAAACATACCGAGCGGGGTTCTATTGGCCGTGGGTGAATGAAATGGCAAAAGACATAGTCGACAAATGCGAAGGTTGTCAGTTCTACTCCAACATGTCTCATAAGCCTGCGTCAGCCTTGAAGAAAATTCCACTTGTCTGGCCCTTTGCTGTTTGGGGATTGGATATGGTTGGACCTCTGAGGACCGGCAGAAGTGGCTTCACCCACCTGCTCGTTGCAGTCGACAAGTTCACTAAATGGATTGAAGCCAAACCCATCAAGAACCTTGACTCGGGTACCGCTGCCAGCTTCATCAGAGAGTTAACATTCAGATATGGAGTCCCGCACAGCATCATCACAGACAACGGTCCAAACTTTGATTCAGATGAGTTCAGAGCTTTCTGTGCTTCCCAAGGCACCCGGGTCGACTATGCTTCAGTCGCTCACCCGCAGTCGAATGGACAAGTAGAAAGAGCAAATGGTTTGATCCTCCAAGGGTTGAAGCCCAGATTGATGCGCGACCTCAAGCATGTGGCCGGTGCCTGGGTAGATGAGTTACCATCAGTACTGTGGGGTCTGAGAACAACGCCAAAATGGTCGACTGGCCGGACTCCCTTCTTCATGGTCTATGGAGCCGAAGCTGTGCTGCCGACTGATTTACTTCACAATGCCCCGCGAGTGGAACTTTTCTAAGAGGTAGAAGCAGAACAAGCCCGGCAAGATGCTATTGATATCCGGAAGAGGAAAGAGAGATGGCCCTGATCAGGTCGACTATTTATCGGCAAGACCTTCGTCGGTTCAATGCTAGAAATGTGAGAGGTCGAGAATTTCAGGAGGGAGACCTGGTTCTCCGAGTGGATCAGCAACGACCACACAAGCTTGCTCCCGCTTGGGAAGGCCCCTTCATCATCACCAAAGTGCTCCACAATGGAGCGTACCACCTGTACGATGTGGAACACAAGAAAGACGAGCCACGCGCTTGGAATGCGGAGTTGCTCCGCCATTTTTATATGTAAGCATTCAGACTGTTGAGATGTAATAAGAAGTACCGTTCAGTTTGTTTATCAAAGACACGGTTTTACAGTCTCCTAAATGATTGTTATTACTTATACATGTGTTCAAAATCCCCCAGTGGGTGGCTTAGCTGCGAACCCGATTCGCCTAAGTTTCAAAAACAAAATCCTACCGAGTGGAGAGCAAGCCTCCCACTCGGGGGCTTAGCTGCGAATCCGATTCGCCTAAGTTTGAAAAAATCCTACCGAGTGAAGAGCAACCCTCTCACTCGGGGGCTTAGCTGCAGTCTCGCACTCGCCTAAGTTCAAAAAATCCCACCGAGTGAAGAGCAAACCTCTCACTCGGGGGCTTAGCTGCAGTCCCGTACTCGCCTAAGTGTAAAAAATCACACCGAGTGAAGAGCAAACCTCTCACTCTGTGGCTTAGATGTGAACCCGATTCGCCTAAGTTTCAAAAATAAAATCCTACCGACTGAAGAGCAACCCTCTCACTCGGGGGCTTAGCTGCAGTTCCGTGCTCACCTAAGTTTGAAAAATCCTACCGAGTGAAGAGCAAACCTCTCACTCGGTGGCTTAGCTGCGAACCCGATTCGCCTAAGTTTCAAAAACAAAATCCTACCGAGTGAAGAGCAACCCTCTCACTCGGGGGCTTAGCTGCAGTTCCGTGCTCGCCTAAGTTTGAAAAATCCTACCGAGTGAGAAGCAACCCTCTCACTCGGGGGCTTAGCTGCAGTTCTGTACTCGCCTAAGTTTGAAAAATCCTACCAAGTGAGGAGAAACCCTCTCACTCGGAGGCTTAGCTGCAGTTCCGTACTCGCCTAAGTTTGAAAAATCCTACCGAGTGAGGAGAAACCCTCTCACTCGGAGGCTTAGCTGCAGTTCCGTACTCGCCTAAGTTTGAAAAATCCTACCGAGTGAGGAGCAAGCCTCTCACTCGGAGGCTTAGCTGCAGTTCCATACTCGCCTAAGTTTGAAAAATCCTACCGAGTGAGGAGCAAGCCTCTCACTCGGGAGCTTAGCCGCAGTTCCGTACTCGCCTAAGTTTGGAAAAATCCCACCGAGTGAAGAGCAATCCTCTCACTCGGGGGCTTAGCCGTAGTCCCGTACTCGCCTAAGTTTGGAAAAATCCCACCGAGTGAAGAGCAATCCTCTCACTTGGGGGCTTAGCCGTAGTCCCGTACTCGCCTAAGTTTGGAAAAATCCCACCGAGTGAAGAGCAATCCTCTCACTCGGGGGCTTAGCCGCAGTCCCGTACTCGCCTAAGTTAAACACACTCCAGTGAAGAACGATTCTTTCATGCGGAGACTTGGCCACCCACTCCGTCCTGGTCCGCAAGGACGACGAGATGCAGGTCGACTGCGACCTTCTCCTCAGAGCTGCGCCATAAGTATAACGTATGCTCCGTCCTGATCTGCAAGGACCATGGGGTACGGGTCGACTGTGACCTTCTCCTCAGAGCTGCGCCACAAGTATAACATGCGCTCCATCCTGATCCGCATGGACGGCGAGGTGTAGGTCGACTGCGACCTTCTCCTCGGAGCTGCGCCACAAATACAAACAAGAACAAAAACCTATTCCGAGTGAAGATTCAAGTTCCGCTGGGAAATAAAGACAAGCATATTCAAGATCAGATAAATCCCGCGAGGTTCCAGACCGCGGATTAAAGTACTCGGGCTTCAGGCCCGAAGAGGTTTAACGGTTACAAACCCACTCGGCATACCGAGGCGAATTTAAACAGATCATAAAAGAGTTTGTTCACTCTGCAGTAGGAGGACTGGAAGGCTCGACGAACTCGTCCAGGTCGATTCCATCAGCAATCCGAGTAGCAGCAGCAATGAAAGTCTCCATGAAGGACTGGAAGTCAAGCCTCTTGGTGTTGGCAACCTTGATCGCCGCTAGCTTCTCTTCTTTGGCTTCCTTGCAGTGAACGCGAACCAGAGACAGAGCCACGTCAGCACCACACCGAGCAGCAGACTTCTTCCATTCCTACACTCGACCGGGGATCTCATTGAGTCGAGTCATCAGAGACTCGAGATCATTCTGGAGCGTCGCCCTTGGCCAGAGCGCTGTGTCGATCTGCGACACTGCAACCTTCAGTCGAGCGAGGTAGTCGACGACGCTAGCAAGACGAGATTCCAGTCAGAGCACATTCATGGCAGCTTCATCCTTGACAGGGGAGTTGATGGGGTCCAAACTCGTTTCGATTTGACCAGTCTCTGCCTCAAAGTTTTGACAGAATTCTGCGTTCACAGAGAAACAATGAGTCGACGGTTTTATGACTAGTCGACAAAAGCAAATCAATCAGACGAAGACAAATACCTTCAAGCATGAGGAATAATTTCTTGGCGAGTCCTCCCAGATAATCCTCCAGCTCGTCTCTCTTGCGGGAGATGTCTTCCACCTTGTCAGTCAAGATCCCTTTGTCCTTCTTCAGTTGAGTCACCCCTTTGTTGGCTTCGTCAAGGGCAGCCTTCAATTTGGTGTTCTCTTCCTCCAGCTTTCCGACTGAGGCCAGCTTCTGGTCAGCGAGTGTCATTTTGTCTTCTGCCATTTTTTGTGCATCCGCAAGATCAGAGTCCTCCTTCTCCAAAGCTTCTCTCATTGTTTCTACAAAGAATAACATTCGAGTTAGAAAAAGGAAGGGAAAGATAGCAGGAGAATCAGTCGACAAGTTTTCCATACCAGCAACATCATCCTTAGCCTTCTGCAGATTCGTCT
Organism: Triticum aestivum; assembly: GCF_018294505.1. Taxonomy (NCBI): domain Eukaryota; kingdom Viridiplantae; phylum Streptophyta; class Magnoliopsida; order Poales; family Poaceae; genus Triticum; species Triticum aestivum. The sequence continues at coordinate 394,301,917 of NC_057799.1, forward strand.
TGGCCAACTCCAGATCAAGATTGAGCTGGATTTGCTTCTACTCCAAGTTAGCAAACCGAGCTCCAAGTTCACAAGATTTCTGTGGTCAGAGGATAGTCAGTCGACAGATGCAAAGATTGGTTGCTTCCGAGTTCAAAGAGTAACAAGTTCAAAGAGTTCTAAGACTACTGCCAAATCAAACATTCAACAGTAGTCTCGGGGACTACACCCAGTGGGTGCACTCAGCGTGCCCCCACTAGTTCAACTTTCCAATTGACTTGGTCCGTCCAGTCAAAAAAATATATATTATTTGATTCTCAGACCATAGTCGCGCAGTCGACTACGGTCTCGAGGACTACACCCAGTGGGTGCACTCAGCGTGCCCCCACTGGTTCAAATTCCACTCGACATGATCTGCTCAGAACGAGTGGAAAAATTATGTTCAAAGACCCCCGCCGAATCAAACATTCGACGGTAATCTCGGAGACTACACCCAGTGGGTGCACTCAGCGTGCCCCCACTGGTTAAAAGATTCAATCGGCACAACCTAGTCGACTCAAGAAGAAAAACTACTTAGAAAAAATTGAAACACCCAGTGGGTGTACATATGCAAAGTGCAGACTGGCAAATAGATGCACAGTAAAAGTTTTCAGGTACCATATCCTAACAGAACAAGCGTCAAGCTAGAAGACCAGTCGGAAATAAGCTAACCTGGACATTGGTCTGGAGTGCTGAGCTGGCGTCATAAGCAGCTTGACTAGCTTCGCGAACCACTTTCATCTGCTCCATCATGATGCCTGCCTGGCGTATAGCTTCCTTGGCAGCACTCACTTTGTCCTCTGGGACATGATGGGTGGTGAAAAGTGAAGACGGTGGATCAGCTGGAACCTGTGCAGTCGACGCTTAAGGCTGCGCACTTGACAATGGAATGGCAAAAGTAACAGAAGCCCGGTTGATGTCTCCGGACTGCTGAATCACCGGTTCCGTCACTGGCGTTAACTGAGACGTCTTGCTAGTTGATGTTTTCCTGCTCAAAGTCTTGCTCCTCCTTCCCGTGGGCCTCAATGGCACATCCTCATCGTCGTCTGGAAGTTCAATAACATTGGGCGGAGCTACAAAGGAATCAATCGCAAGAGTTCAGTCGACCGTCAAAATGGCTGATAAAGTAAAGACAAAATGGCAAGAGTTATACCCGCGTTGGAGGTGACTGCGTCTTCCATCTCCTCATCATCACCATCTTTATAAACAGAAGTCCCAGAGGTAGCAGCACTGCAAATTTCAAAATTCACTCGGTCAGGCCTTCCGAGGTGAGTCGACCAAAGATCAAGTCATGCCAAACTAAGAAGTTGAATTCAAAGATTACCCAGAAGCAATGGGGATAGCCACTTTGATCTTGGGCAAGGCCTTCCGAGGTTTTGATGGCGCGACTTTGGGCTGCTTTGGAGCCTTCTCAGTTGGCACAGGAGAAGACGTCCGAGTGCGCTTTGAAGTCTGTCCAGTCTGTGCAGTCGCTTTGCCACGGATACTTGTTGGCTCATGGGTATGCTTGGATCGACTTTCGGCGCGAGGGGGAGTCGACTTCCTCACCACCGCTTGAGTCGTCACTCTCATCATCTTCCCCTCCATCAGAATGCCAGTCGCCGCTGCCACCCCCGCTCGCCTCTCCCTCTGGCTCCTGCTCCTGCTACCCGTTGGGCATCGAATACATCTCGGTATAAATCTGCAAGACACAGAGTCGACCGGGTATCAGTCGGTTTCAAAAGTAAATACATGTCAGAACAAAAAGACACTCGGAAGGAAATAGTCGGACCTTGTCTGGTTCGTTGATGTGGTCGAATGGAGGGACCCTCCTAGACCCCCTGGGGTTGTCCTTGTTGCCAGTGATGCCCTGCAACCACTGCGCCACCGTCTCCTCATCGACTTCTTTCGGGTGGATCCGGGTGTTGTCTTCAATACCTGAGTACATCCACATTGGATGATCGCGGGCTTGAAGTGGCTGGATACGTCGACCGAGGAATACCTCTAGCAAGTCCATGCCAGTCACACCATCGCAGACAAGTTGGACTACTCGATCAACCAGAATATTCACCTCCACTTTCTCAGCTGGAGTCACTTTCAAGGGGGAGGGTTTCTCAACTCGATCCATGGAAAACGGGGGAAGGCTAGTTGACTGTCCAGGAGTCGGCTGGTCCTTGCAGTAGAACCAGGTCGACTGCTAACCCCTGACTAACTCGGGAAGAATCATAGCTGGGAAAGTGCTTTTACCCCTCATCTGGATTCCTAAACCTCCACACATCTGGATCACGTGTGTCCTCTCATCACTCGGATTAGCCTTTTTTACAGACTTAGAACGACAAGTGAAAATGTGCTTGAAGAGACCATAGTGCAGTCGACACCCGAGAAAGTTCTAGCACATGGACACGAATACAGCAAGGTATGTGATGGTGTTGGGAGAAAAGTGATGAAGTTGGGCTCCAAAGAAATTCAGAAAACCCCGAAAAAAGGATGTGGGGGCAAAGAGAAACCGCGGTCGACGTGAGTGGCGAGAAGGACACACTCACCCTCCTGTGGCCGCGGCTCGGTCTCGTCCTCCGGAAGCCGCCAGGAGCCATGGTGAATCAATCCCTCCTCCTCCAGATCCTCTAGATCCTCCTACTGGATCATGGAGCGAATCCAGTCGCCCTGAATCCAGCCGGGCGGCAGGCCGGATCTCGACGACGTTCCTCCCCGGCTCGTCTTCTTGCCCTTCGCCTTCGCCGTCGCCTTCTTCGCACGCTCCAGAGCCGCCGTCTTGTCCTTCGCCATCACTGCGGGTTGCGCTCGGGCTGGGCGGCGGCATCGAGGGAGGAGGCGGACGTAGTGGAGAAGCAGAGGAGGAAGGAAGGAAATGGGGTGCACAGTGCAAAGGCACCAGCCCAATCGCCTTATATGGGCTTGTTCCCCGAGTGACTGACTTGTGGGCCCAGGCAATCCTGTCAAATCCCGCAACAGTCACGCGCGTGGTACGTTGTGACGCCCCCGATTTGACCGTACACTAATCATGCAAGCAAACGTGTACGATCAAGATCAGGGACTCACGGCAAGATATCACAACACAACTCTAAAACATAAATAAGTCATACAAGCATCATAATACAAGCCAGGGGCCTCGAGGGCTCGAATACAAGTGCTCGATCATAGACGAGTCAGCGGAAGCAACAATATCTGAGTACAGACATAAGTTAAACAAGTTTGCCTTAAGAAGACTAGCACAAACTGGGATACAGATCGAAAGAGGCGCAGGCCTCCTGCCTGGGATCCTCCTAACTACTCCTGGTCGTCGCCAGTGGGCTGCACGTAGTAGTAGGCACCTCCGGTGTAGTAGGAGTCGTCGTCGACGGTGGCGTCTGGCTCCTGGGCTCCAGCATCTGGTTGCGACAACCAGGTAGAAGGGAAAGGGGGAAAGAGGGAGAAAAGCAACCGTGAGTACTCATCCAAAGTACTCGCAAGCAAGGAGCTACACTACATATGCATGGGTATATGTGTAAAGGGGCAATATCGGTGGACTGAACTGCAGAATGCCAGAATAAGAGGGGGATAGCTAATCCTGTCGAAGACTACGCTTCAGGCCACCTCCATCTTGCAGCATGTAGAAGAGAGTAGATGGTAAGTTCACCAAGTAGCATCGCATAGCATAATCCTACCCGGCGATCCCCTCCTCGTCGCCCTGTTAGAGAGCGATCACCGGGTTGTATCTGGCACTTGGAAGGGTGTGTTTTATTAAGTATCCGGTTCTAGTTGTCATAAGTTCAAGGTACAACTCCGGGTCGTCCTTTTACCGAGGGACACGGCTATTAGAATAGAAAAACTTCCCTGCAGGGGTGCACCACATAACCCAACACGCTCGATCCCATTTGGCCGGGCACACTTTCCTGGGTCATGCCCGGCCTCGGAAGATCAACACGTCGCAGCCCCACCTAGGCTCAATAGAGAGGTCAGCACGCCGGTCTAAATCCTATGCGCGCAGGGGTCTGGGCCCATCGCCCATTGCACACCTGCATGTTGCGTACGCGGCCGGAAGCAGACCTAGCCCCCTTAATACAAGCGCGAGCATACGGTCCAATGCGGCGCGCGCCACTCAGTCGCTGACGTCAAAAAGAGCTTCGGCTGATACCATGACGCCGAGTGCCCATAACTGTTCCCGCGTACTTGGTTAGTGCGTATAGACCAAATGGCCAGACTCAGATCAAATACCAAGATCTCATTAAGCGTGTTAAGTATCCGCGAACGCCGACCAGGGCCAGGCCCACCTCTCTCCTAGGTGGTCTCAACCTGCCCTGTCACTCTGCCATAAAGTAACAGTCGGGGGCCGTCAGGAACCCAGGCCCACCTCTACCGGGATGGAGCCACCTGTCCTTTCAGCCCCCTCATCAGAATCACTTGCGGGTACTCAACGAGCTGACCCGACTTTAGTCACCACATGTGTCATGTATATAAAGTATATAGTATATACCCGTGATCACCTCCCGAAGTGATCACGGCCCAGTAGTATAGCATGGCAGACGGACAAGAGTGTAGGGCCACTGATGGAACACTAGCATCCTATTGTAAGCAGTAGGATAGCAGGTAAGGGTAACAACTGTAGCAACAATGACAGGCTATGCAGCAGAATAGGATTAACCGAAAACAGTAACATGCTACACTACTCTAATGCAAGCTGTATAGAGAAGAATAGGCGATATCTGGTGATCAAGGGGGGGCTTGCCTGGTTGCTCTGGCAAGTAGGGGTCGTCAACAGCGTAGTCGGTCGGGGCACAAGCAGCGACATCGGTCTCATAGTCTACCGGAGAGAAGAGGGGGAAGAAACAATGAATATAATGCAAACATAAGCATGACGATGGAAGACATGACAATGCGCGGTGCTAGGTGTGCCCTAGCGTGGTAGGAGGTGGTACCGGCGAAGGGGGAAAACATCCGGGAAAGTATTCCCGGTGTTTTGCGTTTTGGGACAGATGAATCGGAGGGGAAAAGTTGCGAGTTTGATATGTTAGGGGTGTGTGGTGAACGAACAGGCTGCGTATTCGGATTCGTCTCGTCGTTCTGAGCAACTTTCATGTATAAAGTATTTTCATCCGAGTTACATATTATTTTATATTAATTTTTAAAGTTTTATTAATACTCTGGAATTAATTTAATTATCTAAATTCGAATTATCCAAAACAGTGACCGGTGATGTCGGCATGACATCATCCAGGCGTCAACGGTCAAACCTCAGATGGTCCAGGTCAACCCTGACTAGTGGGTCCCGCATGTCATAGAGAGAGGCTTAACTAGAGTTTAATTTAAACCTAACATAGTCTAATTAGCAGGTGGCCCCCACTGTCAGTGGCAATATTAGTTATAGTTTAAGTTTAAAATTCGGATTAGTCTTAGTTAACTGAGGGGGGTCCCACATGTCGGTGGCACATGGCGCCCAGTCAGCAGGGTTGACTGGTCAACCCAGTCAACTAGGGGCCCCTGGGCCCACGGGTCAGTGACCCAGTAGGCCGCCACGTAGCGCCAGGTCAGCGCCGTCGCCGGAGTAACTCCGGTGACCACGTTTTGCGGCGGCGCGCGTCGGGAGGTGGTCGGGTTTCGGCTACGGTGGCTCGTTTCGAGCGCGGGAGGTGGCGTTTAAACGAGTGCGGTGAGCCGCATCCAGTGGCGTGGCTGGAGGTGGCCGGAAGTGACGGCGGCGAGCACATCGGCGGACGGCCGGAGTTGGGCGTGAGCGCAAACGGTGATGCGGGGCATGGCAGGGCGAGCTAGCGGTGGCGTTGAGCTCCTATGCATGCGTCGAGCACGGCTACATGCTCGGACGAGCTCGTCGGTGACGGTGCTGACGGCGACGAGCACGGCGGCGGAGGCGAGCTACAGCGGAGGCGGCTACTACGGCTGTGGGCACGGATTCGTGGAGAAAGAAGAGGGGAAAAAGGCAGAGCTCACCGGGGAGCACAAGGAAGGCTCGTTGAGGTCTCGGAGCGCTGGGGGCGGCGAAGCGACGCGGCAGAGCTTCAGTTGCCGGAGGTAGAAGACGATGCGGATCTGGCGATGGAGAGGCGCAGAGCTCGAATTAGTCCTCGTAGAGGACGTAGTGGACGACGGCGCACCTCCTAGGCGCGATCTCGAGGCGTGGGGGCGACGGTGGCCGCGAGATCGACGGAAGCCATGGCGGCAGTGCTTCGGGGTCGTGCGGGGAAGGAGAGAGTGGCGCGAGGGAGATGGGAGAGTGAGCTAGGGTTCGCCAGGGGGGTTCGGGGAGGGGTCGCCCTCGACCTAAAGGAGCCGGGGGGCACCAGATGGCCGCCCCGTGGCCATCTTCGGCCATGGACGCGGTGCGCGCGTCCAGCGCGACGGGGGTGAACAGAAGAAGGGGGAAGGGGTTAAGTGGGCCGTGTTTTCGGCTAATGGGCCACAGGGCCAGTAGATTAGTTTTGTTGTTATTTTTCTTTTGTTTTCTGTTTTATTTTTGTTCCTTTTTATTTCAGTTTTATAAAAATTAACACTAGCACCTAAATTTGTATTTATAAATATACTACTGCCACATTAACTTTGGCACCTAAATAAAATAGTTTTGTAATTATTTATTATTTAAAAGTATTTATTAAATAACAGTTTTGCCGCTATTTTAATTACTATGGTGCATTTAAATACTTTAGAGGGAGTGTGGTTTCTACACCAATATTTAGTATGGATTATTTGCCTCACCCCGAACATTTTAGTTTTAATATTTGAAAACTTTTATTGTTTGCTTGATTTTGAATTTGAATTTGAATCAGTTTCGAACTAATGCGAGATTATCAACAGTAATCGAGGTGACGTGGCATAATTAGTAGAAGGTTACTGTAGTTTAATTATCCGGGCGTCACAATTATCCTCCACTACAAGAAATCTCGTCCCGAGATTTAAGAGGGGAGTAAGGGGGAAGAATAGGTTACGAAATTCTAATGATTCTTCTCGTTCTTGGTTGCTCTTCTCGAAGAGGTTGATCCATTATGTTGATGTCTTCATTTCTCTTCTTCACGTCATCGTGATGAAGTCTGCATCCTTTCTTCAGGAACCCCATCGTACTTACGAAAGAATAAAGGGTGGGTATTCCAGAAGAACGGACCTCTGCAAGGTTGACTATTTGGTCGATAACATCGGGGAAGGTGGCGGAAAGTAACTCTCGTATTGAAACTTAAGAAGATATCGAGAGTAAAGTAAGGAGGTATCATGGGAAGTTTCAAGCAGGTAGGCAATCGTTCGTTGCCTGAAACAAAGTGTGAAAGGGGTCCAGAGCAACGGGAATAAGTACTGCTTGTGTTACCAAAATAGATCACTAGGAAGGTGGTCCGTGAATTACATACGAGGCCACGCACGAGGAACAACCTTGCGGACAGGGGGTGTACAGGAGAGTCAGGTTTCGATCGTGTGGAACTGTGGGTTATGGGCCCACCATGTGGGTTAATAGTAGGAAGAGGGGTGACGTCTTGCACGATCATGTAAGCAAGGCATGTCAGAGAATAACCGGTCAGTTATGTTGACAGCATCATTGGTACCAAGGGCGAGGGACGAAGAGAACCATGCTCTTGCTCGTTGAACGAGGCGGACCAATAGGCAAAGTTCTCGTCCATCGGCGGCTACCGGAATGTCATCGACAATAGTAACAGGGTCTTGCTGACAGAATTGTACACCGAGGTGTTTACATGAGCAGGAGAATATTACTGCTTAGATCATATAGATCACGAGAAACGTTAAACCAACCAATGGAAAGGAAAATATGGTTATCAGATTAAACAGAACAATGGAAAGGAAAATGTGTTTAAACACATATTTCAGGGCCATATCCTTCCCAAGGATAAGCAGAGCCTGATATCTGTGACACGATATTATGTAGAAAACCCTTTAGGTAAGGGGAGAGAAACTTCATGACACTACCCATACAGTGATGTTTGGATAATTGAGCAAGAAACATTTAGCATTGGGCTTCAAATGTTCTTGTTGAAAACCGGAGTACCACAGACATGCTTTGAGATAGCATTGACATGGTCTTCAAGCAAAGGTCGGACTTGGACATACAAAGGATTCATCAGGAACAACTTATAGAATAAGTCTCACAATTTCCTCATGGAAGATTGGTTAACCTTGCTAAGATGGAAACTATAACAATAGGTCCTCCGGCCAGGTGTGCTAGGCATGACATCACCTTATCGGGTCATATAAAGACCAATGTTGTGACTCTTGGAAAGTATTCCAACCATCATATCTGACCAAGATTCAGATCTGGTCGGTGTTAGGATACCTTAGACTCAGGATGTCTGGGAAGAAAAGGTGTGACACAATTTGACGAGACAACATTTTAAGGTTCTCGGGAAATGAACTATGGAAGCGAGTTCCAAAATAAGAGTTCATCATTAAACCAAGGAGAGGTGAGGAGGTGGCTGATTGACTCAGCGACAATTCATTGAGATTTCCAAAAAGACGGATTTCCACAGTTATGTGAAGAAGGAGATAACATTAGTCAGATCAAATGATATAATGATGTATGCTCGAGGAAAACATACACAATTTAACTATGATAGAAGGGGGCACCCGGAAATCTGGACTAGGTAGCACGATCAATGTTTGAATGATGATTCAATAAGCAATAGACTTAGAATGAAACTATCGACCATTAACTTCAAAGCAATAGGGTTGCTAGAAGTACAGAATCCAAGCAACACGGTTCACGTGTTGGTATCCCGGTTAAAATCAACACGGGGACCAAGAAAGAATTGTGAGGGTGAGAAGTATCACAATTCCAAGAATTCCTTAAGAGGTGGAGCAATCCTCACAACATCCTTGTCATAAAGGACATTAATACTTCAAGGTGGGACATCATACAAGCTGGATAGCAAGTTGCATTCATAACATGAACAAGTTTGTGTTGTGGGAAGGCAAGAATGTTGTCGATGATAACACAATCATCGAGGGGCAAGGATGGTAATTCTCATCATGAATTTGATTTATATTCTAGAAGAGCTCAGAATGTTGATGATGATCACGGCACATTTGTCGAGAGATTACCTAAAGATGTAATCGATCGGCGATGACATCAAGGCAAAGGAATGGTGAAGCGAAAGGTTATTGGAACCAAGGGTACGACACAAACTCGAAACTAAGCTCGCTGTTCAGGGCGAAATGATATGATGAGGAAGATCGACGTAAGCTTAGCTCATCGTCGAAAGTTGTGCTCCAGGAATAAGGACCAGGTAGCACAGTTAAAGTTTAGCATGATAATGATATAGCCGAGCAGGCTAGGACTTACGTGATCGAGTACAAACTCGTAAGCAAAGAAGATTACTAAGAGTTGTTTAATCGCGATGCGGACTCGATTCAGTTATCGATGTCCTTGAGTGTTTATTAACTCGGAGCCCGTGAAAAATTGGAATCAATGAGAATGTAATACTTGATGAAGAACTCATAAGAAGTTATGTAGTTCCGTGATAATCTCGAGATACCAGGGGGTAATACTCGACGACAAACCAAAGTAGAGGTTGGACTGGGGTATTGCTCTACAGAAGACAAGTACTTCAACTTGTCCGAGAAATGGTATTTAAAGGAGAACATGGCCGGAACCACGACTGCAAAGGGGTCAATTCTCAGATACCATATGATATTATATCAAGGAAACAATTATTATTACAAGAAGCTTTTATGATAGGATCTACATCGTGTCCATGGGCATGAACACAAAGTTCAAGGGCGACTCCCACTTCTCTAATGCATAACCTTTCATTCACTTCTCGCCTTCAACGAAGTTGTGTTGAAATTTTATCTGACATAACAACAGTAGAGTATGACCCGTAGTAGTTTCCGGGTTCACACAGATTAGAAAAAGGCATAGGTTCAACCCATCAGGGTCTCTTAGGAACATATACCACAAACTTCAGGAGTAAATAACACAAGCTCGAAAGCAGAGCATGGTTGGTCAATCAGAGGATAGGATTTACCAATGGAGAAAGAACTTCCAAAGTGATTGGATATGAAGGACGCTATCGAATAAAATCCCACAAAGGATCCGGTGGTCCTCAAGGGATCTGATGTGAGCAATCGGTACTCAATCAGAGGAAGATACAATGCAAGGAGATCAAATTATAGAAACAACCGACTAATTCAATCAAATGCAAAGGAATTATGTTTTCCAAATCAAGAGATCAGAAGCAATCGGTCTGATCAAAGATGGATAAGTTGAATAGGCTTAGGTATACAATCGATGGCAATTTGATTCGGCGAGAACCATCTCATGTTTAAAATTGGTGTCTAAGCCAGAAGGGTGAATTCTACGATTCGGTTGAGGATTGCGAGCAACCGCAACATATTGAATCAACAGACTCAAAATGATAATGACAAAGGATGTCAATAAGATTACTAGACTTATGGCATTAATCATAATGCAAGCAAGCAAGAATTTCAAGAGCAAAAGGCTCCTGGGGATTTTCGGAAGATTGAATGGTATTTTGAAGACTTTTGTGAAACACATGATCAACTGGGGATGAGCGGATACTCGACAAGTGCGAGGAATTATTCGTAGGGGTATTCATGTGGTAAAGAACTGCAAGGCAGTAAGCTCAAAGGATTCTCGGGACAACAGAGAGTATTTCGGGACATCTTGTAATAACAAGATCAACGGGGAATGATTGTATGAATGGCAAGTGTATGCAGTTTTCATAGGGGTTGACGGTGGAAGGAAATCACAAATGCGATGTCACAAAGACTCGAGAGAACATCGTACAGTAACTTCGGAATCTTCTAGTGCAGCAGGCGATCATCTGAAGTGAGGGGCTCTCCGGGAGAAAGTATTTTCGAGAACCTAAACTTAGTTTTCGTTTTTAGCAAAATCATTTAACCTGAATAGAAGAGAGCTCAGAGTCCCAGAGTAAAGATCGAGGAGTAAAAGATCCTAATACCACCCAATGGCGACGTGGGCCCGTAAGCCACACAGCCATGTTAGTAAAAGTTTTGCAATGTCTAGACTCGACTTCGGCCAAGGAGTTGGAAGGGGGATTCCTACAGGCAGTCGGCTCTGATACCAACTTGTGACGCCCCCGATTCAATCGTACACTAATCATGCACGCAAACGTGTACGATCAAGATCAGGGACTCACGGGAAGATATCACAACACAACTCTAAAACATAAATAAGTCATACAAGCATCATAATACAAGCCAGGGGCCTCGAGGGCTCGAATACAAGTGCTCGATCATAGACGAGTCAGCGGAAGCAACAATATCTGAGTACAGACATAAGTTAAACAAGTTTTCCTTAAGAAGACTAGCACAAACTGGGATACAGATCGAAAGAGGCGTAGGCCTCCTGCCTGGGATCCTCCTAACTACTCCTGGTCATCGCCAGTGGGCTGCACGTAGTAGTAGGCACCTCCGGTGTAGTAGGAGTCGTCGTCGACGGTGGCGTCTGGCTCCTGGGCTCCGGCATCTGGTTGCGACAACCAGGTAGAAGGGAAAGGGGGAAAGAGGGAGAAAAGCAACCGTGAGTACTCATCCAAAGTACTCGCAAGCAAGGAGCTACACTACATATGCATGGGTATATGTGTAAAGGGGCAATATCAGTGGACAGAACTGCAGAATGCCAGAATAATAGGGGGATAGCTAATCCTGTCGAAGACTACGCTTCAGGCCACCTCCATCTTGCAGCATGTAGAAGAGAGTAGATGGTAAGTTCACCAAGTAGCATCGCATAGCATAATCCTACCCGGCGATCCCCTCCTCGTCGCCCTGTTAGAGAGCGATCACCGGGTTATATCTGGCACTTGGAAGGGTGTGTTTTATTAAGTATCCGGTTCTAGTTGTCATAAGTTCAAGGTACAACTCCGGGTCGTCCTTTTACCGAGGGACACGGCTATTAGAGTAGAAAAACTTCCCTGCAGGGGTGCACCACATAACCCAACATGCTCGATCCCATTTGGCCGGACACACTTTCCTGGGTCATGCCCGGCCTCGTAAGATCAACACGTCGCAGCCCCACCTAGGCTCAATAGAGAGGTCAGCACGCCGGTCTAAATCCTATGCGCGCAGGGGTCTGGGCCCATCGCCCATTGCACACCTGCACGTTGCGTACGCGGCCGGAAGCAGACCTAGCCCCCTTAATACAAGCGCGAGGCTTACGTCCAATGCCGGCGCGCGCCGCTCAGTCGCTGACGTCAAAAGAGCTTCGGCTGATACCATGACGTCGAGTGCCCATAACTGTTCCCGCGTACTTGGTTAGTGCGTATAGACCAAATGGCCAGACTCAGATCAAATACCAAGATCTCGTTAAGCGTGTTTTAAGTATCCGCGAACGCCGACCAGGGCCAGGCCCACCTCTCTCCTAGGTGGTCTCAACCTGCCCTGTCGCTCCGCCACAAAGTAACAGTCGGGGGCCGTCAGGAACCCAGGCCCACCTCTACCGGGATGGAGCCACCTGTCCTTTCAGCCCCCTCATCAGAATCACTTGCGGGTACTCAACAAGCTGACCCGACTTTAGTCACCACATGTGTCATGTATATAAAGTATATAGTATATACCCGTGATCACCTCCCGAAGTGATCACGGCCCAGTAGTATAGCATGGCAGACGGACAAGAGTGTAGGGCCACTGATGGAACACTAGCATCCTATACTAAGCAGTAGGATTGCAGGTAAGGGTAACAACTGTAGCAACAATGACAGGCTATGCATCAGAATAGGATTAACCGAAAGCAGTAACATGCTACACTACTCTAATGCAAGCAGTATAGAGAAGAATAGGCGATATCTGGTGATCAAGGGGGGGGCTTGCCTGGTTGCTCTGGCAAGGAGGGGTCGTCAACACCGTAGTCGTACTGGGCAGCAGCACGTCGGTCTCGTTGTCTAGCGAGAGAAGAGGGGGAAGAAACAATAAATATAATGCAAACATAACGCATGACGATGCATGACATGACAATGAGCGTTGCTAGGGGTGCCCAACGCGGTAGTAAGTGATACCGGCGAAGGGGGAAAACATCCGGGAAAGTATCCCCGAAGTTTCGCGTTTTCGGACAGATGAACCGGAGGGGGAAAGTTGCGTGTTCGCTATGCTAGGGATGTGTGGTGGACGAACGGGCTACGTATTCGGATTCGTCTCGTCGTTCTGAGCAACTTTCATGTATAAAGTATTTTCATCCGAGTTACAGATTATTTTATATTAATTTTTAAAGTTTTATTAATACTCTGGAATTAATTTAATTATCTAAATTCGAATTATCCAAAACAGTGACCGGTGATGTCAGCATGACATCATCCAGGCGTCAGCGGTCAAACCTCAGATGGTCCAGGTCAACCCTGACCAGTGGGTCCCGCATGTCATAGAGAGAGGCTTAACTAGAGTTGAATTTAAACCTAACATAGTCTAATTAGCCGGTGGCCCCCACTGTAAGTGGCAATATTAATTATAGTTTAAGTTTAAATTCGGATTAGTCTTAGTTAACTGAGGGGGGTCCCACATGTCGGTGGCACATGGTGCCCAGTCGGTAGGGTTGACTGGTCAACCCAGTCAACTAGGGGCCCTGGGCCCACGGGGTCAGTGACCCAGTAGGCCGCCACGTGGCGCCAGGTCAGCGCCGTCGCCAGAGTAACTCCGGAGACCACGTTTTGCGGCGGCGCGCGTCGGGAGGTGGTCGGGTTTCGGCTACGGTGGCTCGTTTCGAGCGCGGGAGGTGGCGTTTGAACGAGTGCGGTGAGCCGCATCCAGTGGCGGCGGTGGCGTGGCTGGAGGTGGCCGGAAGTGACGGCGGCGAGCACATCGGCGGACGGCCGGAGTTGGGCGTGAGCGCAAACGGTGATGTGGGGCATGGCAGGGCGAGCTAGCGGTGGCGTTGAGCTCCTATGCGTGCGCCGAGCACGGCTACATGCTCGGACGAGCTCGTCGGTGACGGTGCTGACGGCGACGAGCACGGCGGCGGAGGCGAGCTACAGCGGAGGCGGCTACTACGGCTGTGGGCACGGATCCGTGGAGAAAGAAGAGGGGAAAAAGGCAGAGCTCACCGGGGAGCACAAGGAAGGCTCGTTGAGGTCTCGGAGCGCTGGGGGCGGCGAAGCGACGCGGCAGAGCTTCAGTGGCCGGAGGTAGAAGACGATGCGGATCTGGCGATGGAGAGGCGCAGAGCTCGAATTAGTCCTCGTAGAGGACGTAGTGGACGACGGCGCACCTCCTAGGCGCGATCTCGAGGCGTGGGGGCGACGGTGGCCGAGAGATCGACGGAAGCCATGGCGGCAGTGCTTCGGGGTCGTGCGGGGAAGGAGAGACCGGCGCGAGGGAGATGGGAGAGTGAGCTAGGGTTCGCCAGGGGGGTTCGGGGAGGGGTCGCCGTCGACCTAAAGGAGCCGGGGGGCACCGGATGGCCGCCCCGTGGCCATCTTCGGCCATGGACACGGTGCGCGCGTCCCGCGCGACGGGGGTGAACAGGAGAAGGGAGAAGGGGTTAAGTGGGCCGTGTTTTCGGCTAATGGGCCACAGGGCCAGTAGATTAGTTTTGTTGTTATTTTTCTTTTGTTTTCTGTTTTATTTTTGTTCCTTTTTATTTCAGTTTTATAAAAATTAACACTAGCACCTAAATTAGTATTTATAAATATACTACTGCCACATTAACTTTGGCACCTAAATAAAATAGTTTTGTAATTATTTATTATTTAAAAGTATTTATTAAATAACAGTTTTGCTGCTGTTTTAATTACTATGGTGCATTTAAATACTTTAGAGGAGTGTGGTTTCTACACCAATATTTAGTATGGATTATTTGGCTCACCCCGAACATTTTAGTTTTAATATTTGAAAACTTTTATTGTTTGCTTGATTTTGAATTTGAATTTGAATCAGTTTCGAACTAACGTGAGATTAGCAACAGTAATCGAGGTGACGTGGCATCATTAGTAGAAAGTTACTGCAGCTTAATTATCCGGGCGTCACATACGTGGCGAAAAAGGTGGCGCAGGGATCGAGGCGCCACTGCCTAAACCACTCTCATTACCGCGGCCCTCTCCGCCCTGCGCGCTTCCCCAAATTTCAAATCCCGTGAGATCCGGGAACGGTAGAGCAGTCAATCATGCCGAAGATTTTATACCATATTAAACACTCGAAGCTTATCAACGAAGTTCACTCGACAACTTCTGAATGGCTCAAGGCGACTGAAAATGAAGTCGAAGTTTTTGCATGGTTCACCAATCCAAGTAAAGTGCTTCTGAAGCATGAAAGTTGGGTCGGAAGCACCTTCAACTCCATCTCCACTCAGACCCAGAACCATTTGGGGGCTAATGACGATGACATGTACCTAGGGTAGGGCAATAGACCTGATCTAAGCACCCTACCCAAGCACACTGCCCTACAGACAAGGACATTCAAAGGACAGCAGATTTTACCGACTGAAATCACCACAGGACACAACCCACTCGACTGAGGGTTCACCCGGATAGCCCAATTTCATTCGACCAGGATATATTCATTCAACCATACCAGAAACCACTCAGAGAACAGAAGATCTAAGGTCACTCTGAATACAACGGTCGGGCGTTCACTCCGTAGTCTTAATGATCATTTATATGACTTTAATGTTGGCGTTATCAGTAACGTTCCCTCTTTATGTACATTACATTGAACCTATGTAACGGAGGAGGGTTGGAGTCCTGCCGCACTCTATATCAGCCACCCCCCTCCTCTGGGACAAGGGTTCGCACCTTAAAGTGCTAGTTATCGACTAGAGGGGGGTGAATAGGCGATTTTTATGAAAGTCTTCAAAACATGAGAGTTTCGAAGACAAACAATAGATATAACCTATTGATATGTAGCGGAAGGTAGACTACACTAAGCAAGCCATAGTCAAGTATGCAATGAAGTGAAAGCACGAAGACTAATAACAGCTAGGTAGTAAAGATCGGGATGGAAGATAGTATGAAGCGAAACAATGATAGTAGTCACACAGTGAAGTCAAACAGGTAGTGCAAGCGGGCAATGACTTCACGAAGACAAACTGTAAGTAAAGAGAGGGAGAGGATAGAACCAGTCACTTGGTGAGGACACAGGATTTGTTGGACCAGTTCCAGTTGCTGTGACAACTGTACGTCTGGTTAGGGAGGCGGAGATTCAACTCAGAAGACCATGTCTTCACCTTATTCCCCTTGAGCTAAGGACACCCAGTCCTCGCCCAATCACTCTGGTAAGTCTTCAAGGTAGACTTCCAAACCTTCACAGACTTCGTTCACCGGCGATCCACAATGACTCTTGGATGCTCAGAACGCAACGCCTAACCAGCTGGAGGATTCACAGTCCTCAAATGTAACAAGTCTTCAGGTCACGCAGACAGAAAGACTTCAGTGATGCCTAACACTCTTTGGCTCTGGGTGTCTGGGCTTTGTCCTCGCAAGGATTTCTCTCTCTCAAAAGCTTCGGAGGTGGGTTGCTCTCAAACGACAGAAGCCGTGCACTAACTCTGAGCAGCCACCAATTTATGGTGTAGGGGGTGGGCTATTTATAGCCACTAGGCAACCCGACCTGATTTGTCCGAAATGACCCTGGGTCACTAAGGAACTGACACGTGTTCCAACGGTCAGATTTCAAACACACACGACAGCTTGACTTGGGCTGCAAGTAAGCTGACTCATCCAGCTCTGGATAAGATTTGCTCTCATTGTCTTCGCTCGAAGACATAGGATTTTGGTTGAGCATCACTTCAGTCACTCTGACTTTGTTCACTGGGACCCCACTTAACAGTACGGTGGTTCCTATGACTCAACAAAGAAGAAAAAGGAAACAACGAAACAACTAAGTCTTCGCGCTCTAAAGTCTTCACGCAATGTCTTCTCTTGTCATAGTCTTCAATGTGAATATCTTCACATACCACCATTGTCGTCAATGTCTTCATACATTTTTAGGGGTCATCTCCGGTAGGTAAACCGAATCAATAAGGGACTACTACCTGTGTTATCCTACAATTCTCACAAACACATTAGTCCCTCAACCAGGTTTGTCGTCAATACTCCAAAACCAACTGGGGGTGGCACTAGATGCACTTACAGCACCCCTTGTAACTTCACGCATAATCCAATCGACCAGCCTCAGGGCACCGAGACGTAGGGCTGTTACTTCCTCTGAGAAGGGCCTGAACTCGTAAATCTTGCGTGCACAACTTCACCGTAGCTAGGATCTTGCCTCCTCATACCTACCCCCCCCCCATTCTACTGTCAGTCTTAGAACCACGACAGAGGCCAACCCACATCTTTGTCGGGTCCTTCCATTCGAACCACGGCCATCTAAGCCTTAACGCCCTTGCAAACTTTGTGAGATCGATGACACCGAGTCCCCCAAGGTTGGTTGGGTGGCAAACGGCACGCCAATTTACCTTACACTTGGTCCCGGTGGCCTTGTCCGTGCCCGCCCAAAGGAATGCCCTCTGAATCTTGTTATAGTTATGTAGTGTGCTGGCCGGAGGGTTGAGAGCAATGATGTGGTAGGTCAACTGCGAGGTGAGGACTGACTTGACAAGAGCACACCGACCTGTGGCCATAATGTTCTGCCCATCCCATGGTACCATCTAGCCGCCGCCTTATCCTCAAGGAATTTGAGGTCCCCTCTCCGAAGCTAGTGGGAGGCCCAAATATTTGATGGGGAAAGTAGCTCGGGTGGCCGACTGGCTGGCAAGTATTGGTTCCAAGTCAAACGTTTCTGAAAGTTGGTGCATAGGCCGGTTACATTGCCAAAGCAAGTGAGCACCCTTGCGAGGTTCTCAATATCCTTCTTGATAGGGTCCATGAAAACTGTCGCATCATCGGCATAGAGGGAGGTGCGGAAAATTGCCATCCACCCTCGAATCTTATGGAAGAGACCGTGGGAGGTTGCAAGTTGGAGGATTTTCTGCAACGGATCAATCGCGAGGACGAAAAGTAGTGGTGAAATAGGGTCACCCTGTCAGCATGCATGCAGGACCGGAGGGCCAGCCACCCCATTTAGCAAGATCCTCGAGGAGGACGTATGCAGCAAGGCGGTGATCCAGTTATGGAATTTGAGAGGTAACCCACTTCTTTGTAGGAGCTCAATGATGTATTCCCATCGGACCGAGTCAAAGGCTTTTCAGATGTCGAGCTTGAAGAGGAGAGAGGGTGTTTTACTTTTGTGAAGTTTGTGTGCAAGTCCCCTCACATACATGAAATTGTCATGAATACTTCTTCTCTTAATGAAAGAACTTTGCGCGTTGGAGATGAGAGACTGCATGTGCGGTCCAACGCGGTTGGCAAGCACCTTAGCGGTGATCTTGGGCACAACGTGGATGAGGCTTATAGGTCTATAGTCAGTGATTCTTCGGATCCATCCTTCTCGGGGAGAAGCACCACATTTGCCGAGTTTAGCCACTTTAGGTTGGCTGGGTGGAGGTTGTCAAAACAGCGGATGACATTCATCAAGTCCACCTTGTTGATGGGCCAACATCGTTTGAAGAAGACGGCTGTGAAGCCATCAGGCCCAGGTGCTTTGTCACCGGGCATCTGATCAATCACAGATTTTACCTCCTCTTCAGTGATGGTGGAGTCAAGCCCATCCAACTCATGGTCCTGGTCGTCAAGGCCAAGCTCTTCCCAATTGAAATCCATGGACCTCCTGGCCCCTTTTCCCAACACACTGGAAAAGTGCTCGTAGATCAAGCTCTCCTTTTGCTCATGGTCCGTAATCCATCCATTGTTGTGGATCCTATGAATGTGATTCTTCCTACGCCTCGCGTTCACCCTCCGGTGAAAGAATTTTGTGTTGGTGTCACCCTCTCTCAGATTGGAAATTCTCGCGCATTGTTTCTTTCTGGCCCTCTCCAATACTGCCAAGCTCACAACCCTCCGCTTGAGCTTGGTTTGTAGATCTTGCTCTTGGATGGAGAAATACGCCCCTCCTGAGCGATGTCCAGGCGAAGGATCACTAGGAGGGCGGCATGGAGGTGGAGCTTAGCCCTGGAGAACAATTCCTACTCCATTCAATGAGCCTCAGTCCCGTCTTCTTGAGCTTATGAAAGAGCCTCTGGTAGGGTTCTAAATGGTGGCATTCCTCATTCCAAGCGTTAAGCACCACCTCATTAAACCCTGGCATTGACGTCCAAAAATTCTCGAATTTGAAGGTTTGCGGCCTGCGGGGCCCACTATCATCCACAAGGAGAACGGGACAATGGTCAGACAGTGACGAGGAGAGGGCATGCAACACATGGGTGTTGAAGGAAGTGTCCCAGTCGACGTTGCAAAAAAATGCATCCAATTTGCACAACATCGGGTTGTCTCTTTCGTTGCTCCAAGTGAACTTCCGGTTCTGAAGATGTATCTCGTTTAGCTCACAAGCATGAAGGGCGTTGCAGAAGCGATTGATGCGCGACCGGTTAATATTTCTTTTATTTTTGTCCCTTGCCTGATATATTTAATTAAAATCACCCAATGCAAACCATTTGACCCCTGGCACTGGTTTTTGGGCTATAAGTTCTGCGAAGAACTCACCTTTGCAAGATGGTTCAGTTCGGCCATACACGGCAGTGATCTTGAACACATTCCCGGATGCACGGATGAGCACCGTGGCCGAGAGACAGTAAACTGTGTTTACCACATCGGAGATTTGGACTGCATTGTCATCCTACAATAGCAGTATGCCACCCCTGGTGCCTGTAGATGGCTGGTGAGCAAAGTTATGAAGTCTATTACCACCCAAGTATGAAGCAATGAATTGGTCCATATGCTCAAGCTTAGTTTCTTGCAGACATGCCACATGATAGGTTGTTGCCGCAATGGTTTCATGGATGGTGGAATGCCAATTAACACAATTTAGGCCCCTTACATTCCAGCACAGAAAGTTAATATTCTCTCCTAACATTGGGAAACTATCACAGACCCTAACACAGCCACAGCCCAGCTATGAGACTTGCAAACACAACAAAGTGTGCCTAGCCATCGAGCTTCCCCTGCCGTGGTAGCCGAACATATCTCAGCCACGGCCGGCAGATGCAAACACCAAAACACTACCATGACAGTCCTACAGGCGACCCACATCGCTGCCATGGCAGCCACACTTGCAGCCATGGACAGCCCCTTACAGTACCTCGACGCAACATAATAAGGTTGTACTAACATTAGAACCTATGGAGCCCGTTAACGACCAGAGGGGTCCTAGGCAGACAGCGTCGTGGTGGTTGCTGAGGGCCTCCTCTACCTCTCGTGCAAGCGAATCATCAACCTTGAACAAGCCCCGCAAGGCTGCCATTACCGCCTTTGGAAGTTGTTCCTTGAACTGGTCCTCAAACGCCTTCAGTGCCTTGTCTATGATATCCTCTCTATCTTGCACTATGTCAATGGAGCGACAGAGCAGCCCCTGCGCCCACTTGGCCATGGCAGAAGACACGCCCGCACCACGTCTTCTTTACGTCGATGACATTGCACATCAAGTGAATGCGGCCACATTGCTCAATTTCTTGCTTATCGGGGTATTAAATATGTGTTAATGTTGAATTTGAACATACAAATTTGGGATTTATGCCTTGAAGTTGTAGACGTACGATGCAACAAAATGTTCCTTGATGAAATATTTGAAGTTGTAAATGTATGATGCGACAAAATGTTCCGTCATCAAATCTTTGAAGTTGTAAATAATTTTAATTCTAGAAACCAAAAATTATTTGGTTACTTCGCTCGAGGGAGCCAACACTTAACCTTTACTTTGTGCTATTACTTTCTTGGTAGTTGTACCTTGTGTAGCTTGCTTGCTCGTGTTAGTTCATCATATAGGGTGTGTCACTCACTTGCATCCGTAGAGAACTTATATTTCCGTAATCGCTTTAATCAACTAAGAAAGGTATATTTTCATAGTGCCTACGCACCCCCCCCCCCCACTCGACATCTCAATTATCTTTGATCCTTTAATATTTAAATAATAGTAAAAATAACATTTGTTTTCATGATTTTTTTGCTAGATGGGACGATTTAATGCAAAACTATTTTTATAAGTAGTGGCTGAAGCAAAAAAGATAAATCTAATAAAAAAGACATGATAGCTAAAATAAAGATTTTTTATAACAACTAAATAAACTGTTAAATTATAGAAGGAAATAACGAGATAGCTACGCAAGAGCCGAACTATACTACATACTAAAGCTTCATGTTCTACATGCAAACACAAATGGGGCGCCGCTAGGTGGAGGTCGGGTGGAGGGTGTGCCCACATCACTCGCGACTAAATTAAGATGTTGATCTCATACCCCCAATCATTGCAATAAAGAAAGTCATTGCACACAACATTTTCTTATACATTTGCAACATTGTCGTAACATTTTTTTCATGTGGTCTATAGAAAACATGCAAGAAAACGTTGCAGCATTTTGAACACATCCACGCATGATTAATGTTATAAAAAAATCTGCACATGTTGCAACAAATCACTGAGAAAACCATCGAGGGTATGGCATGTACTCCCTTCATTTCTAAATATAAGCCCTTTTGCTGATTTCAGTACGGACTACAAACAGATGTATATAGACTTGTTTTACAGTGTAGATTCACTCATTTTGCTTTTTCTATGTAATCCATATTGGAATATCTAAAAAGGCCTATATTTAAGAACGGAGGGAGTGGAATCCAAGGCTTGTAACAACGTAGAGAACAATTAATTGCAACATGAAGACAACATTGCAACAGACATGCCTAGTCACTGCAACACTGGTACTTTATCTTTGCGGAGCCAAAGTGAATTTTCCCAAAAGTGGTGGCTTTATCATGTAAAACAGAAGTACGCAACACCGAGAATCTCACAAAATCACTAACCTTCCACCACCAACATTTGGGTCACCAACCTCACCATTTTGGGCGTGTCAGCCACAAATTTGACTCGCTAGAGCCCTGTTTAAGCATACCCTGACAAGGTAAACTGGTTGTCCCAAAGGGTGGAAAGGGTACCTGTTCCATCCTCATTCATGTTGCATCCTTCAAGCGTCTCTAGTCCATTGTCTTTGATATATAGCTAACCACTCATGCCGAGTGGGTTATAGGCTTATAGCAACTCCCAAAACAATTGAAAATATGGGGAGTTATCCCCGTGTAACTAAGCTTCGGGAGGTTGTTTTGGGAAATGGAAGTTAAATTTTAGGAGAAGGCTTAGAGATGCCCCTATTCCCCGCATGTTTCATGGGATTGCATTGCTATTGTATTGTGTCAATTAGTCGATAGTATAACACATGTAATCTTTATGCAATCGTGATATTTACATCTGTGATCCCGAAATAGTAAAAAGAAAACTCTGGTTAAGGTAACAAATCTCCAAGCAATTTCTGGCATTGCGTGCATCGGATGACAACCTTCCGCCGGGGGTAACAAATCCCCAAGGGTTAAGGTTGGGTGCAAAATGGAGAATCCACAGCATGCAAACTTTCTATTGCTACAAGACGAGAATTAATTGCTACGATTTTCTGCTCTCCGATCTTCATTAGTTAGCGCGATCTCAATACCATGTATGCAAACTTTCTACTTAATTGGCACCCTCCCTTCCTTTTTTTTTTTTGAGGTAATCCCTAGTACAGATATATATATGTATAAGCGCGAGGCGGCCATGGTTACTGCCCCCTCACTCCTTTTGGTTACCATCCAGCAAAGGGATAAATAAAAAAATCGAACCAGCATGAGGAGGAATGACCTACTGCACGTGATGACCATCTTGTTTCTCATCGGGTGCCTTGCGACAACGGAATGTAAGCATATATATACATCATGATTGTCTTCTTCTATGTACGTAGTATGGTACTCCCTCCGTCCCAAAATAAGTATCTTAAGCTTAGTACAAATTTGTACTAGAGCTAGTACAAAATTAAGACACTTATTTTGGGACAGAGGGAGTACTATACATAGCATTCATATGTATTGATGAATTTTGACAACCATGCATAATAATCAATGGATTAGGTCGTCTCAGAGCTGCTGGAAGAGGCATCTCAGATGGTCAGACAAACACGACCACTGACGGCATTGTGGTCAACTCGACGGCGATCGGTGAGAGCAAGCGTAACGCCATATTTTGCAGTCTCAAGGGATGTACCGGCAATGGCGGGGAGCTGTATAAGTGCTATTGCTGCGTGAAGCCAGGCCTGACGTGTTTCCCGTCAGCGGATGACTGCGAGTTCTATTGCCATTGAAGATAGCCGGGATTACGTACGCACCCTATATTAGCTTGCGTGCAGAAAAGGTGTAAAGATAGACCGGCACGTACTATGGGTTCAATGTACTGATGCATAAGATATCTTTACCATGAGTAATAATTTAAGTTCTATTTCAGCTTAGTATATGCATGTATCTTAGTTTTGTTATATATCAGAAATGATATCTGGCGAAAGTTCCCCAGGTGGTCAACCTTGGTGTGAACGCCTTCCCTGCCGTTGCACGGATTTTGGTGTAGGGCCGATGCCACGCAGATCAGCTATAGTCATACTTCCTCCATCCGGAAATACTTGTCGTCAAAATAGATACAAAGGGATGTATCTAGATGTATTTTAGTTTTAGATACACCTCTTTTTTTATCGAAAATCCTTTTCTGAGCCCGGGCTCATCTGCACCCTTGTTGAATAAAAAATTCAAAACAAATACCTAGAAAAAATTAAAAATTAGAATTTTTTCCCATGATAGAAATTTTGGTGCGTGAGGTCCAACCCAATTTTCATATGATTTGCACAACTGAGCAACTTTCAGCAAAAAAAACAAATTCGGGGTCTGTAAAACAGTTTACTGTTCACGTACAGTTTTGACCCGATTTGTCTTTTTTGCTGAGAGTTACTCGGATGTCAAAATGAGCTAATATTTGGAGCGAACCTCACGCAATAAATTGTCTACCATGGAAATAAAATTTGGAATTTTTTGAATTTTTCTTTTTTTTTGAATTTTTTTCTGATCGGGCGCAGATGAGCCTGGGCACTGAATTGCTGCACTCTTTTTTTTATCCATTTTTATGACAAGTAATTTCGGACGGAGGGAGTACATTGTAAAGTGATCTGGCGAACACTCACTATTTTTCTCCTAAAAAATTCGTGCCAGGTTTGCGGTCGGCGGAATTCAAACTCGAGACCTCATGTCGAAACCATGTACTAAACTTGTTTTTACTAGCCTATATATACCTATCCCCCACCTTCTTTCTAGGGTTAGCTAGGATTAGAACTAAAACCAATGGAGCTTAGCTCATGTATGTCCCTTCTGTGGGATCTATCTTCTCTAGTGGAATCATGACCTCCTCTTGAGGGGAAGACTCCCTAGAAGCACAAGACCACCTCAAGGAGTAGATTAGTCCATGGAATTCAAGCCCTCCTTGTTCTAGGACTTGGGAAAGAACACTATCTTGATCTTTCGCACTCTTATAGATGATTTGGATGATGGATCTATGTATGTGTATCTTTTGGTGCATCTTGTGTGTTTCCCCTTGTGTTCTTCCTTGATTCCATGAGTATTCCCCTTATTCTTCATGTTCTTCCTCAAATTCATTGCCAATTCATCAAGATCGGGCAAACGAAGGGCCTAGCGCTACATCATGTGGTATCAAGAGCAAGGTTGCCACGAATTTGGAGCCCCATACACCCTCATCTTCTAGCCTTAATTTGAATTTTTCTTACCTAATTGAACAATTTCTTGCCCCATACCCAATTTCTTATGATTTCTTGGATTTTGTGAGAAAAGGTTGGTTTTTGATCCATGGATCTCTTCCAAAACTAATTGATCTACCTTCCTTTGCGTTCCCATGTCCCAGTTTGTTATTTTCTCCATCAATTTTGACATCCGCCTACTCCACACATTCGAAACTGAACCACCATCATATTACATGAGCATCGTTATGAAGGTACACAATATACACATGATCAAATAACAGAATAATGGTGGCACTACAAAAAAAAGACACATCCGTGACATTTTGGGCCGAACGAAAAAAAATTCTGTCATACTTATGACACTTCTATGACGATAATTGTGACAAAACCCGGTATCATCATAGATGTGGTGGGGTCCTACTTCTATGACAAAAAAATCATGACAGAAAATGGGCTTTTCGTCCGGGCGGGCCGGAGACGCATCTGCATGACATTCTTTGGGCCGTCCATGACGAAAAAAACCGTGGTAGAAGCGAGGGCGAGGAAAATATCGGGGTGTTCCCAGTTACGGTGGGTGGTCGGGGCCGAGCGATGCGCGTTTCTCTCCTACACGCACGCGCGTGGGTGCGAGGCATTGGGCTCTAACTGAACCCGAGCGATTGCACTACAGGCTACGCGTTACTGAATCCGAGAGATCGATCGATGGCTGTTAACTGAACCCGATCGAGCGATTCCTTCGCTACTGCTGCTAACTGAAGCCGATCGATGCTGCCTCTGGATGAACAGTGAGCGTTGTTGGGGGTTTGGATGAACAGTTCCCGATGGGGGTGGATGAACAGGACCCCGTGGTGTTGCCTCTGGATGAACAAGACCCCGATCGATTGAGCCGGTTGGGGCTGGATGAACAGGACCCCATGGAGGGCTGGATGAACAGGACCACCCCGTGGAGGGCTGGATGAACAGTAGCCCATGGAGGGGTGGTTGAACAGGAGCCCGTGGAGAGGGCTGGTTGAACAGTAGCCGGTGGAGTAGCGCGCGGTGGAGGCTGGATGAACAGAAACCCGTGGATGAACAGTCGCAGGTGGAGGCTGGAGGAGGTCGACGGTGGATGAACAGTAGCCCGTGGAGGCTGGAGGCGGTCGACGGTGGAGATGAAAAGTATCCCGTGGAGTCCCGTTTTGCGGTACGCCACACCCCTCCCGATGAACAGGACCCCCGTTTCGACCGTAGCGCTCCAACACAAGTCTGTTTCCTCTGTTTTGCGGTACGCCACACCCCTCCCGATCAACAGGACCCCTGTTTCGACCGTAGGAGGTCCGTTTCCTCCGTTTTACGGTACGCCAGACCCCTCCCGATGAACAGGATCCCGTTTCGACCGTGGCCGGTCGAACACAAGGCCGTTTCCTCCATTCTGCGGTACGCCAGGCCTCGTTTCCATCGGCTGTTCCGTCCAAGCCCTCCCGATGAACACGACGACGCATTCCGTTCCGACCCAGCCGGTTGGCTCCCCATGAACACGACGACGACGTTGTTTCTCCGTTCCGACCCAGCCATGTACACGAGCCCTGGCCGTACGTACGCGCGAGTAGGTGTTCGAGACCCCGCCCGTATGTACGTACGTGGCCGTATTTACTTTCTTGCACCCTAGCCGTTGTACGTACATGTACATGCTACGTGCGCACCTCTACTACGACACGTGCGCGCCTCTACATCGACCAATATGTACATACACGTTCGCGACCAGAATGACAACGCTACGTACGCTTCGACCAGGTGGGTCCCGACTGTCAGGCACTTCCTTGCGTGCGAAGATGTAGCTGGTGGGTCCCAGCAGTCAAGGGGGCGAATCATTTTTTTTGCCCGGACGCACTTCCTTGCGTGCGAAGATGTAGCTGGTGGGTCCCAGCAGTCAGGGGGAAATGTTTTTTCGCGAAATACGGTGGCCCGTCCGGTGGGTCCCCACTGTCAGGTGGAGGAATAATTATTTTGCACGTAATAAGGAGACACTTCCTTGCTGCGGCCGTGGACCCAGCTGTCAACCTCTCCACGTACAGTACTCTTTCGATGGAAGACGGTCGTTGACCACATTAACCACGCTGCGCCGAGAGCACCAAGGCGGTGGACGACGGCGAGGCCTAGGAAGGGGACGATGCGGAGCCAGGGAAGACGCGGCAGTGAATGCCCACGCGGAGAGGAGTACGAGGGTTCAGTGGTTCAGCTGTGGTGTGAGGCTGTCGTCGCCGCAGAATAACAGGGGGTGTGGGTGAGTAGAGGGATGGCCTGGCCAGCGGTGGGAGTAGTAGGGGCGGTGAGGCCTCCGCGGCATCGCAGCCGGCCATGGGAGGCAGGAGCACGAGGCACGACCGGCGCTGGTTTGGGCGGCTGGAGCAAGAAGATCAGAGGTTGAAGAAGCACTACGGCCGTTGAATGGACATCGTACGGTCAATGGAGCTAGAATCGTGCATATTAACTAAGTTGACAAAGCCCTCCGTCCCCGTCAACTTAGTAGGCCCACAAGTCAGCCTCCCACTATACTGGGTCCCAGCTAGCAGGGAGAGTATTCATTTTTTTGTGCGTAATAAGGAGGCACTTCCTTGCGTGCGAAGATATAGTTGGTGGGTCCGAGCTGTCAGCGGCGGTAGTGTTTTTTCGCGAAATACAGAGGCCCTTTCGATGGGTCCCAGATGTCAGGTGGAGGAATCATTATTTTGCGCATAATAAGGAGGCACTTCCTTGCATGCGAAGATGTAGTTGGTGGGTCCCACGAGTCAGGGGCGAATCGTTTTTTTTGCCCGGATGCACTTTCTTGCGTGCGAAGATGTAGCTGGTGGGTCCCAGCAGTCAGGGGGAAACATTTTTTTCACGAAATACGGTGGCCCGTCCGGTGGGTCCCCGCTGTCAGGTAGAGAAATAATTATTTTGCGCGTAATAAGGAGGCACTTCCTTGCTGCGGCCGTGGACCCAGCTGTCAGCCTCTCCACGTACAGTACTCTTCCAATGGAAGTCGGTCGTTGACCACATTGACCACGCCGCGTCGAGAGCACCACGATGGTGGACGACGGCGAGGCCTAGGAAGGGGACGACGCGGAGCCGGGGAAGACGCGGCAGTGGATACCCACGCGGAGAGGAGTACGAGGGTTCACTGGTTCGGCTGCGGTGTGAGGCTGCCGTCGCCGCAGAATAACAAGGGGTGTGGGTGAGTGGAGGGATGGCCTGGCCAGCGGTGGGAGTAGTAGGGGCGGTGAGGCCTCCGCGGCAGCACAGCCGGCCACGGGAGGCAGGAGCAGGCGGAACGACCGGCGCTGCTTTGGGCGGCTGGAGCAAGAAGACCAGAGGTTGAAGAAGCACGACGACTGTTGGATGGACATCGTACGGTCACTGCAACTAGAATCGTTTATATTGACTAAGTTGACAAAGCCCTTGGTACGCGTCAACTTAGTAGGCCCACAGGTTAGCTTCCGAAACGGTGCGCCCCAGATGTCAGGGGGAGGAATCATTTTTTGGGCGGGTGAAGCTAGAATATCCGAGATTGAAGAAGAAGCACGGCATCCATTGGATGGACATCCAACGGCCACTGCTGCTAGAACCGTGTGTTGACTATAAGTTGACAAAGCCTTCCATACGCATCAACTCTCTTTTTTTTAGGGGACGCGTCAACTTAGTAAGGCCACAAGTGTGTGGCAGAGAACTTATAGCCCATTTGAGATTTGTAAGAATGTGCAGCCAATTTTTGAATTCTAATAGAATTTACTACAACCCATTTATAGTTTGTTAAAAGTACAACCCATTTCAACCAACCGTTCAAAACAGAATTCAATAAAATTTCCCACATTTTGATGGGATCCCAAATATTTTTATCTCGAAATTTCTAGTCAGATTAAATATAATTTCAATATAAATTTATATTACGTAAAAATCCAACGAAACATTAAGCTCGCAACAATTAATGAAATTAAAATTTTCAATATCCAGAAATAATATTTTATAAAGTAATTACGTGTTTGGTGCATTTTTTATAGTTACTGCCCAGTTTTTATAATTACATCCCATTTATTATTTCTTAAAACCCATTTTCTTGTTAAGCCTAATGCATCCCTCCTAGGAAATATTTGCAGCCCAGCGGGGCGGAGAATAACAACTTGACCTTGCCTGGGTATTCCTAAAAAAGTATAGCTGGGCTAGCCATTTTCAGCTTGAAAAAAAATTAATATCTGGGCTGGATATCTGGCTTGGGCTAGACGGGCCATAGCCCGCCCAGTTAATAGCTGCAGCGATGTTTTCGTTGTTGTTTAGAGGAGAAAAATTAATATCTGGGCTAAACATCGCTCAAGAAAAACTCTACAGTGCTCACACCTCAAAAACACAAATACTCTCGAGCTGCTTGGTCCCAGCTGTCGGCCGCTTCTTGTGCAATTCTCTCGTTTATTCACTACATAGGTTGACAATGGTGTGGGACCGTGATGTCAGGAAACCAGGAGGAAGCAAAAAATTTATAGTTTTATATACTAATAAGGAGGCACTTGCATACGTGTGGCTATGGCCCTGGTGGGTCCCCACTGTCATCCTCTCCAAGTAAAGTCATCTCCTCATCCTCATGTTCGTTGACCATGTTGACAACGCGAGACGACGGCGCCACGGCGAGCGCAACAACTCGAAGGACGACGGAGAGGGCCTCGCGGGCCCTACGGATGGTCTGATACAGCGCCCGCTGCTCATTCGGGAAGCCAGGATCATAGGGCCACATGTCCGCGATGACATTGTCGTTTGCTTGTTCACCGGTGCTCGTTGAGGAGACGGAGGTTGCAGCACAGGTCCTCCTACGCTGGTAGCTCTTCCGCCATTAGGGCGTCGAAGTGCGGCCGCACCTGCTCTATGGTGAACACGGCATGAACCGGCTTGGACAGTGGCGCCGGCTCCTGGTCAGAAGCTACGTCCATCGTCTGATTGTCGTCGCTCAGCTCGGCGAGGTAGCTGGCGAGCCAGCATGTCCGGCTGCTGGACCGACCCGCTGCCAAGCACGAGTCTGAGTGCCCTGGCCCACCCAGACCGCCTCCCTCGCCCGCGCGCGCTTTCCGCCCGAAACGGTCAGCGCCGCCCGCCCCGCTTCCTGGTGCATGCGATTGCTCTGCCTTCGAACGACACAAGTGCCGTCTGTCCGTCCTTCTGCCGCCCACATTAATGATACGCGGTTGCCGAGGCGGCTACTCCGGCGCCACACGTCCGTCCCTCCGCCGCCCACCATTGCTATATAAACTGCTGCGCCGGCCATAGCCGTAGTCATCCGCATCCGTTCCTATTATCCTGTCCACACCACTACTGCCCACCATGGCTTCCTCGCGCTCCAACGCTCTTCGGGACGGGCGGACGACAGACCACAAGGAGATGGCAGCCATTGGTGCCGACTGGCTGGCCAGCAAGCAGCCGGAGGACGACGACATCCCAATGGAGAACAAGGTAGTCGACGATCCGGCGCCAACCCCCTCCTCCGCGCCATCCTCGCCGGTGCATTGCACTATGACCATCGGCGAGGCCCGTGCCCAATATATGGACACGGTGAGGCAGAAGCGTGAGGAGCAGTTCCGGGAGGTGCAGGCCGACGCCGCCTACAACCACCATCTCCTCCAGGAGCACCTGCAGGCGGAGGAGCAGATCGCCGCGGAGCGGGCGGAGCAGGAGGCGCTGCTCGACTCGTACCGTTCCGCCCGCGAGGGCCGCCTCGAGTGCTGGCGGTACCGCATACGGGTGGCGGAGGCTGTGGCCGCCTACAAAGAGGGCGATGAAGTGGGCGAGGCGATGTTTGGCGAGACCGAGGACGAGGCAGAGGACAATGCCGGCTCCGACGAGTCCCCGCTCCGCTGGCGTCGACGAGGCCCCGCGGCGCCAACAACGAGGCAGAGGACACCGCCGGCTCCGCCGAGGCCCCACCCTACCGGCAACGAGGGGGAGGATTTCCCCCGCTCCGCCGAGGCGCCGCCCGCCAGCAACGAGACAGAGGACATCGCCGGCTCCGCCGAGGCCCCGCCCCGCTGCCAACGAGGCCGCGCCACACCGAAAACGAGGAAGAGTAGAACACGGTAGGTCGCCGCCGCTCGGGTCCAAGTAAGGCCACCGCTGCTAGCCTCCGGTTGCTGGCACTGAGCTGTACATCATGGAGCAATTCTATGATTACAGGATGATTGAAGAGCGCTCCGAGGTTGAGCAAGCTCATGAGATACAGTCATTTGCTCGAGAACTTGAGCACTTCAGTTGTATGCTACCGGACAAGTTTGTTGCCGGAGGTATCATCACTAAGCTTCCTCCTTCGTGGATCTCATTGGCACACTTGATGTGGAAGAAAAGGCGAGAGCAAAGGACACACGTGCTCGAGGAATTGAGGGAGGATCTAGTGCCAATCTGGTACAGAAGAAGAACTTCTAGCCCCACAATTTCAAGAACAAGGGCAAGTTTGATGGTAAAGCAAAGTTTGATGGGAAGAACAAGGTTGTGCAACACACGAACTTCAAGAAGAAGAATGACAAGAAGAAAGGTGTTTGTCATGTGGGGATCCTGATCATTGGGCTCCTAGTTGCCCTAATCGCTATGACAAGCTAGGCGGGTTGACCACTGACGGCCGGTTAGCTTCTTGGTGGCGACGTGGAGTCGGAGAGCTATGTTGGAGAAGGACGCTGCTTCTACTTTACTGCTGGTGCAGTTGGCTGACTGACATGTGGGCCCAACAGGCATCTGGGCCACATGTCAGTTACGCAACTGCACCTGTAGTTAAGTCACTGAAGCTTCTTTTCGGCTCAGCCAGACATAGGTGGGTAGCTTCGGTTAATTAATTATACCTCCAGCGCACCCCTTTTTAGTTGAAGAATGTATGAAATGTAATGAAATCCGGCATGTTTATATGAAATCCGGCCGTGTATGAATGCATTTATTTCGATTAGTTTGAATTCTTGTATCACTGGCATTGGATGAACATGCAAAACAATACGTACTAGCATTATTCCCACGGTGATCACCTCGTTTGCGGCAGTTTCACATGTACTCCCTCCGGTCCTTTCTTAGTCTGCATACAAGTTTTGTCTGCAGTCAAAGTATCTCTACTTTGACCAATCTTATAGAAAAAGGTATGCACTTTCACAATGTGTGAAGTAAAAAGGAACAGAAGGAGTACAAAGAGTTTGAGCAGCTTTTTAGCGTTCCTGTACATTGCAATCAAACACACAGGCCTGGCAATTCATAGAGAACATTCAAAACAATCGATGATTATGCATCTCAGTGATTCACATGTTAGAGCCAATATTTACTTCACAACTAAAGAATAAAGAAAAAATGGATTGACGCTGCTGACGCAAAGGGCGTCCCATTCGAAAATATCAAACGCATGTCTTCTTGCTAAAATCAATCGGACATTGACATGGCACCTCGTGCTAAATAAACCAGCTGTTCTTTTGTGCGGTTCCACCAAAATCAACCAAATTCGCGCGTAGCTTGTATGATTTCGCCCTTATATGTTGCAACGCCTTGAACTTATCGGCACCTCCTTTCTTGTGGTGGAAATGAATGATTCGATGTATTCATGACCATTTTGTGTAGTTCCCATTGAAATCAAGCTGAGCACCCCCGTTTGCACAAATACAAAAAAGTGATTAGTATAAAGCAAACTGTACTATGAATTGACAGTTTAAACAGGCACCTACATGGTCCATGTAGAGCACACTTTTAGAAAAATGGAACTCACCGTAAAGAATCCTAGTACAACATTGTACTCGCGCATCACAGCAAGAAAATGGAGATTTGTCAGTCCTTCTGAGCTGAAGTTAGTTTGGTCTTGTGGGGGGTAATGTAACCATCCTTCAACTGCTCCTTCTGATGAGAAGATAGACAGGGCTTCTTCATCCTGGCATAATCGGAACTAGTCACTTCACGTACTCCATATTCTTCTTCAAAGGAGGATGGTCCTGTTGTGCAAAGACAAGCGGATAACTAAATGCTAGCATCCCTGTTTGCTCGAAAAAAAAGGAAAGGAAATACTTAAAACAGCACAGATGAAGCACTTCTCAAGGACAATACCACTTTTTGATGACAGTATCTAAACAGTAGCACAACACCAATAGAGATGACAAAGCTCAATCATATGGATGAAATCAGTGGGCGAGTACCAACCTTTGTCAGGAGGCTTATTGTGTAGAGCATACATATGAAGCACTTCTCCGGAACCATCTGTTGCTATCTACTATGGTGGCCATGCTTACTATATACTCCTCGATTAGATTAATGTTTCCAACATCTTCTTGTGCAGTTCCACTAAAATATATGGTATCTTCAAAGAAGATCCTTGTTTGCACAAGTAGAGATAATTATGTATTACATTAAGAGTGGCATCAAATCAGTGGCAAAACAATTGCTCGTTCTAGCCATAGCAATAAATTAAGATGCAAAACTATATCATTACTTGTGTCACCACAGTTCCAGTGCTTCATTACAGCACCAGGAGTTGATTTTTGTTTTTCTTCCGCTTGTTCTTCCCCTTCATCACTTGGTTCAATAACAGACAAGCTTCACCTTCAATGTAAGATTTGGCATGTCAATTAGGTTGCACAAGTATAGCACTAAACAATGACATTAATTTTCTGATGAAAGTGGCAAAATACAGGCCAACAGTTGTGAAATATCCTTATCTTACCTCAATGGGATATTGCGGTGCACATACAGATTGGAAGTCTTGTCTCCATTTGTGCAGTTCACTAAAATCAAGCAACATTACCGTACAAGTAGCACAACATATGAAAGCACACTGCAGAATCATGTGAAATAAGGCTAGTACTGACCTCTCATGACGCGGAATTCAAACAACTCACAAGAAGAAGATCGGAACCAAATTTGCCAACACGGATAGGAAGTAAGATCTCCTCTTGTGCAGTTCCACTAAGATCAAGCAATCAAGCAACGTTGTTGGTGTGACATTTTGGTTGAACTGCACAAAACACTCTTAAAACAAAAGTGTTTTGTGCAGTGCAACAAAAGGTCACAATGGCAACGAGGTGAAGGGGATAACCCTGTTCACACAGAGGTGCAAAGGAAACAACTAGTGGTCAATAACGGTGGATAACAAAGAAGCCAACAAAAAGAAGCATCTACCTTATCTAAATAGGAAAGAAAGCAAGACAGTAGTATTTCTCAAATGGTGGCATTGATTAATATTAACAGAGAGATTATATTAACAATAAAATTTGTTAAACATGTAATTTGCTTTTAACTGTGGCATTGCATCAATTTTCCAGCGGCATTATTAGAGGGTGTTTGTTTACAGGGACATTTTGGTGGAGGGACTAAAAAACTCCGTGTCAGTCCCATCTAAACCTAACAGGAGGGACTTTTAGGGACTAAAAGTGGGGCATTTGGGACTAAAGAAAGAAGACCCCGAGGGAGAGTCTTTTTGGGACTTTTTCCAATAGTTGCCCCTGCCACGCATCGCACCTTGTCTCTATTAGTCATTACTAGGGGTAACATGGTCTTTTAGCATGTCATTTAATTACCTCTAGTCCATGTTTAGTCCCTGGAACCAAGCAGGTAGGGACTAGGGAGTTTTTAACCAAACAGGGCCTTAGATTAACAACAGCTAAAGAGTTGCACGGGACAGTGGACGCACCAGCACCATGTGCATCTACCGATGTACTGGGGTGATGCACAGTCTGTTGCAACAAAGAACAAACAACCAAGGAGCATATTTGTGTTGGTCCCAGTTTTGTTATCTTTAGACACCTTTCCCTATGTGAGCGCAGCAAATCTAGTCCTACTCAAACTCTACAGCCTTGTCCCCCAAAACAAAAGATCAGTTCGTTACAGATGTGCGTACTGCGTTTGTCATTGTTTTCCCTTTTCGACCAACGTAGGTGCTGGATAGCCAGTCTGTACTAGTACTTTCCCCACTTCCTTTCCTCTGTGAACCACGTCCTAGATTTATGCTATACAACTTTCCCCACTACTTTCCCCCATTCCTGTCCTCTTTGAACCACGTCTTAGATTCATGCGATACAGCTTTCCCCACTACTTTCCCCCTTCCTTTCCTTTTTGAACCACGTCCTAGATTCATGCTATACAACTTTTCCCACTAGTTTCCCCCATTCCTTTCCTCTTTGAACCACGTCCTAGATTAATGGTATACAACTTTCCCCACTACTTTCCTGTTTGATCCAACACCTAGATTCGACTGCAGAAGCGGAAAAAGCCCACATGCAGCTAGAGCAATGCATGTGGAATAAGTAAATTATACCTTAAGGTTCTTGGGGTGTGGTTCGATGGGCGACCGGAGGCCGTTCGACCCACACTATGTACGGCGGCAAAGAAGAAGGGGTCAGAGGCCCTCCCGCGCCGCCGCTGGGTGAAAGTGAACAGCTACGCCGGTAGTGGATTCCCTCCCTCGCCGACGGCGACAGCGTTAAGCCTCCTTCCCTTCCCGGCGGACGGATCCTGCCGGCTCTTTGACCGGCAGTGAGGGGAGAGAGAGAGGCCAACGAAGTCTTGTTTAGATCTGGAGAGGGTGAGAGAGTGTGAAGAGAGCAACTACAAGCAGACCAGCAGTGAGCGGAGAGAGAGAGGCCAACGAAGTCTTGTTTAGATCCGGAGAGGGTGAGAGAGTGTGAAGAGAGCAACTGCAAGCGCTGAGGCTCCAACGTGTATATATATACTGGAGAGAGTGTGAAGAGTGCAAACCCTAGAAAACAAGCACCGAGGCTGCAGCTTATACGTGATGAGGTGATTATACAGTCACTACGAGATCGTATAGCTCCGTATCCATCCATTTTGACTAGTCAAAGAATCCTCCTGGCACGAATTATGCTCAAGTGTAGTTACCGAACCCGAGACCTCAAGTTTGATGAGCGAACAGGCAAACCAGCTACACAACCCTCCCGTTATGTTCAACGAGAGGAAAATAACCTTTTATACATTCCTGCATTCATGTGACAAGCATGCCGTGTTTTTTGTGTGTGTGGGAGTCATTGGGATTTAAATCATAATCGTGTCATGTGGCTTTGGTGGTAAGACTATCCACAGTGATGCAGAAATAATGTAGCCTTAGTCACCTTACCTCTCTCCACGTAGTACGTTGGGTCCCACCAGTCAGAGGGTGAAACAAACAAATTAATAAGAAAAATTAAAAGCGCCAGCGGTGTATCTTACCTCACAAATCTCGCTACTACTCGGGAACACTGTCCAAATGATCCCTCTGTTCGCTCACGTACTATTTTAAGTGAATCCTTATTATAACATGCACACAATTTTGGGCACTTGTATTCGACCTAAGTCAGTGTGCCACCGTATCTCGTACGACTCCCTCCGTCTAGGTGTAATAAGTCACGTTAGAAGGTGCAGCGGGACCAAGGTGCAAGCAGATTGGAGGAGAAGGAGAAACTTGACCGGTCATTCCTCCAATAAAAGCCCTGATTTCTGTCTCTAAACGCAACAATTAATCCAAACAACTAAGGGATGTCGTTTTAGCTACCATGCAGGGCCACGTATTAACTCGCATGCAAGCCGACTTTGATTTCTTGACTGATCAACGCGTAGTTGCACTCCAAGCATTGGGTTTCCGGGGGACATAACAAGGCAGAGTAAGGAGCGTTTGGTTACATTGCATAGGCTGGTCATAGTGATGAGTAACTTGGACTAGTAACATGCATATGTTACTACTACACGAAGTTTGCCGTCGGAAGCGAGCCGATCTGGCACTCCTGAGCTAGCAAGGTTTTTCTAGCCCACCCAAGCTAGCTGGCCCACAAAAGCTAACATATTTTAACAGTTCCAAACACCTAACCTTGCCTGGCTATGCTACAAGATGTTCTTGCTAAGGATCCAAACGATCCCTAAGTAAAAACGCTCGCTAGCAACAAGGCCAGGAGGGGATTGAGATGCGAAGTTAATGGACGACGCCTAAACATTTTGGGAATATCTGATTTCCGTGGGATGACTTAACACCTAGACGGAGGGAGTACTACTCCTCAGTCCAGGTTTGATGGAATATTCGTCACCTCTTCTCTTCTTGTACGTACTTTATTTGTATCTCACTTCCTATGGCTTCGCACTCGCACGATTTTCCTATTCTATGAACCAGTGTGCGCGTGTGCGTGTGCATGTGCGTGTGTGTGTTTAACAACATGTGTGTGTTAGAGACTCCACCATATTTTCTGGACACCGTGCGGCACCTAACTCTTTACATAGTACTCCCTCCGTTCCTAAATACAAGTCTTTGTAGAGATTCCACTAGGTGGACTACATACGGAACAAAATGAATGAATCTACACTTAAAATGCATCTATATACATCCGTATGTGGTTCATGGTGAAATCTCTACAAAGACTTATATTTAGGAATGGAGGAAGTACTTGTATAGTACGTATTGTAATTTATCAGCGAGATAGTACAATGCTATGAAGCTTCCAGCTTCTGTTACATGTATCTTGCGTCCAAGGTTGCCCGTTGCAACATTTCGTCAAATACAAAGGAGACTAACATGCATGCTATTGCATCTCAATGATTGACAGATCATAGCAAATATGTACTCCCTCCGTTCCAAAATAAGTGTCTCAACTTTATGCTACATACGGAGAAAAATAAGTCAATCTACACTCTACAGTGTTTGGAGTATGTACTAGTAGTTCATATTGAAATCTACTAAAGGACATATATATTCCAAACAATATGATAATCTCTCTAACCAAGGTAGTAGGGACGAGGTGTAAACGGAGGGAGTAGTAAAATTTTCTCCTCGTCCTACGAGCCACCGCGCGCGTGGGCGAGGGAGCGGGCGTAAGGCGTACAGTACTACTACTAGTAAGCAAGCTTCACCTCATCCTGCGAGCCACCGCGCCCGTGGGCGGGGGAGACGGTGTACTAAGCAAGCTTCTCCTCGTTCTGTGAGTTGACGGGACACATCAAAAGTACTCCAGTGTATAGAGCCTTGCCTCTAAGGTAGGCCCCACATGGTTTGCCTCTTTTTTAACATAACGCGTCAAGTCGCAATTTGTTTGTTCACCCGTGGTAGACGATCCTCCCTCCATCTAGTGGACAACCAGTACACGTGTCAAATTACCATGTGGGCTGCCTTTTCGTACAGAAATGAGCTCCACCGTGTACCCGCGCGGGTGTGGTTGGGAAAGAGACGGGAGTACGTGCGCCGTGCGTGCACCTCTTCTCTTCGTGCACGTCCCCCACCTACGTGGGTGTGTGTGAGAGATACAAACCTAGACAAATGGCTTGTGCGTTCGTGAGTGTTTTTTGTTTTAGGGGGGAGGTTGATTTCGTGAATGTATTTGTGGGAATATGTGTCGATGACATCTCAAACAAAATTTTGCATGCAATGTGTGTGAAATGGAGGCCTATCCATATCATATATAGAGGGTCGGGCGATCCACGAGAAGAGAGGGAGGGTTCATATATATCGATAGAGTCGAAGGGAGGATCAAGTGGGTGGGTGCGAGATCGATGAAGAGAGCCATCGAAATTGTGTGTGTGTGCAAGTCAAACATATAGGGCGACTGACCTAGCTACCGGAACGTCAGAGGGCACAGGTCAAGTTTGTGTGTGGCAGGGAGACATGACTAGAGCGCTTGATGTATCGGTGTGTGTGTGTGTGTGGGAGGGGGTGGGGGAGGGGTAGGCAGAGGCCTAACTATAGAGGTAGAACGACTCGTATATGTATTGAGAAGGAGAGACCCAGCTATGTCTTGAGGGAGATCGGTCGACATCCATACATAACTGAAGGGCGGGAAATAGGATGGGACAGAGAGAGAGAGGAGAGAGAGAGGGAGGGAGAGGGGTAGAGTGTTGGATGGGTGATGGAGTTGCTTCTCGAAGATGGTGGGAGAGGCCTAATAGACAAACTGAGGGTGGAACTGCAATATTATCAATAGGAGTGGGGATGTGTTTCTGTGTGTGCCTGTGCGTGATAGATCTGTCGGGACACATCCATGGATGATGAAGGGGAACCATGTGTTTGGTAAGCAAACCTAACTAGATCGGTAGATCAAGTTTGTCGGAGGAAGGGAGAGACATAACTAATGAGGTAGATCGATCGACGCATGGGGAAAAATGAGTTATAAGGACCTAGCTAGCTATATGTATAGCGGGAGATCGGTCGGTGTACGTCCATTTGTTAGAGGCAAATAAGGCCCGGCGAGACGGATAGACAGAGAGAATGGATCTAGGAGGTGGTGCGAGAGGCCCAGCTACTAGCTAGATAGGGGAAGGAGTGTGCGGTTGTGAGATCGATGAAAAGAGGGGCGAGAGTTTACACATGTGTGGGACCGTATGAGAGACACGAGGCAAGGACACATAAAGGAGGAGATTTAAGGTGCGTGTGTATGTTGTAGGCAGACATCGCTGGAGAGGTTTATCGATCGGTGTGTGTCGGAAAGGAGTTGTGGAGACTGTGGGAGAACGACCTAAAGAAAGAAAAATGAATGTGCGTGATGGATAGAATGCTGAGGGAGGGGGAGGGCGAGGAGGGGGTGTGGATGCACGAGAGAAAGTTAGTGGTAGCTACAAAGGTTAGAGGATTGTGTGGGTGTAAGAGACTAACAAAGATCATAATTTGATATGAAAGTGGATTCATATATTTGAATAGGAGATCATAGTGTTTTAAACATATGCATGCATGAATATAGCTGTCATACGCGTGTTGTGGTTTTGCACATGTTATACCATAATGTGATAATGCATGGCGTTTGCAACTCACAGCTAAATGTCGAACAATCTAAACCATACTATACATCGAACAATCTCACATTTTATTTGAATTTGTGATAATGTGTGGCGTTTGCAGCTTACAACTAAATATCGAACAATCTAAACAATACTATATATCGAACATTCTCACATTTTATTTGAATTTGTGGTAATGTGTGGTGTTTGCAACTCACATCTAAATACTTGTAGGCGTAGGGGGCGGGGCACCATACATAATGTGATAAACACATTATACATATGAGACATGGTTTAGTTTGTGAAGATCTAGCTAGAGCTTGAAATGTACTATGATTTGGAATCAACATAAAGTGGATTCAAAAAATCGAGTTCGAGTTCATATAGTACACATAGTTCATATGTAACTCGAGACTAATCATGTGGTTTGCTGTGAAGATAATACACAAACGATGGTTTAAATTGACAATAATGACGATTGTAGATCTTATTAAAATAGAGAAACAAATTCAAATGCTTTGACTTCACAACAATCGTTATTGTAGACCTTATTCAAATAGAGAAACGAATTCAAATTTAGATCATATTGAAGCGGTAGTATGTACGTTTGGAATGCACTAAAACGTTCATTTGAGTACTAGGTTGCATGCATTATACACATAGCAAAATATTTTAATTGAACATAACATGAATTCAAAGTTTTGAATGACATTTGTAGTGCGAATTGATTTGGTACAGTACACGTTAGTCTTGTCCGGAAATTTCAACCCGCGCCTTGTTAGCCCGAAATATTTAAGATATATCTTTGTCTCGTTGTGCTCCGACAACTCCCTCCATCTCAACCCGCGCCTTGCTATTCCAAAATTACAACGCGTGCGAAAACTCCCACCTCCTGTGAAATCCCGACACGTGAAATGCCCGTGATACCCCTGAACCGAAAGAACCGCCTCAAATCGGTGGGGGTACTTTCGTAACTTACCCCACATTTCGGACAAGCGCGTCCCTAAGCCATGGTTCCCCACTCCCATCCCATCCTCCCACACATTTGTACACCGAGGCTGCGAAAACCCGCGAAGCCCCACACCCTCCTCCGTCCGCCACCCAGCCGGAACCTCTTCCCCGACGACGTCGTCCACAACAACACCTCGACGTCCCTCATCCATCGTACCGGATGAGGATCCGTCGTTGATCTGGTCGTCCCGCCGGTTCAGCCACCCGTCCTCCACCTCCAAGGAGCTGCCCCGACATTCCCCTCGTCTTTTGCGCCACCTCCATTCCCACACCACCGTCTTCACCTGCACCACCGGAAGAGCATCATCATCACCGTTTCCTCGGATGAAGTTGCGGCCTAATCGGCGCCACCAAAGAGGTTGTACACTAATCGCCGCATTTTCTTCTTGATTCGATCTCATGGTGCTGCCGGCGCTCGGTCCCGAGCCGACACGGCGCGGCTCCATCCACGGCGGCGTTGCCGGCCACTTCCTCCACAGCGTCCCTCCCTCGGCGGTGACGTCCACATCAGTAGGAGCTGCTACTGCTTTAGCTCTCACTCGCGATGCTGCTCTGCTCTTGCTCTCGGTCCCCTGCCTGGTCTGCTCTTGCTCTTGCTTGCGTTGTTGCTCTCGCTCTTGCTCTTGCTTGCGATGCTGCTCCGATTTAGCTACACTTCAGTCGACTGAATCGACTTTTGGGTCAGTCGATTTTCGGGGGGTGGGGGGGCTCGCCGGAGTTAAGGAAGAACCAGCCGCAGCGGGGAGGGGGGCTCGCCGGAGAGGTACCCCACTATATATCTTAGGGTTCAGGGTGGGGGTGGTGGTCGCCGGCGGTGGCGTGGGAATTGCCGGAGAAAAAGCTCGGCACGGGGGGGGCTACAGGGATGGTCGGGGTGACGGCGGACCGGCGGTGGGGAGTGTTATCGGGGCGGGCGGGGCGGTGCACCGCCGGCCGCGGGGGGCGGCTGTATGGCCGGTGGTGGCTGGCGGCTCAGGGGGGTGGAGGTTGAAGATGAACTG
Source organism: Triticum aestivum (assembly GCF_018294505.1). Classification (NCBI taxonomy): domain Eukaryota; kingdom Viridiplantae; phylum Streptophyta; class Magnoliopsida; order Poales; family Poaceae; genus Triticum; species Triticum aestivum. The sequence continues at coordinate 394,343,209 of NC_057799.1, forward strand.
CAGGCCCTTAATTTCGTATCAAACGACTGCAAAATCGACTGACCAGAGATGAAAAAGTCAGTCGACTGACGTGTAGCCTCACCTCTAGTGCGTTCAGTTTCGACAGTAAAATTCAGTTTCGACAGCAAAATTCAGTTTCGACGGTTAAGTTCAATTTCGACAGTTAAATTCAGTTTCGACAGTTAAGTTCAGAGATGAACGGTTGATGTATACATCTAGCACTTTGTGGTTATGTATTTTACGTCATCTATTGGAGATGCTATTAGAATTCCACTCAGGTTAACGTTGTCTCTCTTGTCCTGCTTCAGCCTCAGCGTCTGATGTCTACTACGCAACCTTCTTCTTGTAGACGTTTGTTGGGCCTCCAAGTGCAGAGGTTTGTAGGACAGTAGCAAGTTTCCCTCAAGTGGATGACCTAAGGTTTATCAATCCGTGGGAGGCGTAGGATGAAGATGGTCTCTCTCAAACAACCCTGCAACCAAATCACAAAGAGTCTCTTGTGTCCCCAACAAACCCAATACAATGGTAAATTGTATAGGTGCACTAGTTCGGCGAAGAGATGGTGATACAAGTGCAATATGGATGGTAGATGTAGGTTTTTGTAATCTGAAAATATAAAAACAGCAAGGTAACTAATGATAAAAGTGAGCAAAAACGGTATTGCAATGCTAGGAAACAAAGCCTAGGGTTCATACTTTCACTAGTGCAAGTTCTCTCAACAATAATAACATAATTGGATCATATAACTATCCCTCAACATGCAACAAAGAGTCACTCCAAATTCACTAATAGCGGAGAACAAACGAAGAGATTGTGGTAGGGTGCGAAACCACCTCAAAGTTATCCTTTCTGATCGATCTATTCAAGAGTCTGTAGTAAAATAACACGAAGTTATTCTTTCCGTTCGATCTATCATAGAGTTCGTACTAGAATAACACCTTAAAACACAAATCAACCAAAACCCTAATGTCACCTAGATACTCCAATGTCACCACGAGTATCTGTGGGTATGATTATACGATATGCATCACACAATCTCAGATTCATCTATTCAACCAACACATAGAACTTCAAAGAGTGTCCCAAAGTTTCTACCGGAGAGTCAAGACAAAAACGTGCGCCAACCCCTATGCATAAGTTCACAATGTTACGGAACCCACAAGTTGATCACCAAAACATACATCAAGTAGATCACGTGAATATCTCATTGTCACCACAGATAAGCACATGCAAGACATACATCAAGTGTTCTCAAATCCTTAAAGACTCAATCCGATAAGATAACTTCAAAGGGAAAACTCAATCCATTACAAGAGAGTAGAGGGGGAGAAACATCATAAGATCCAACTATAATAGCAAAGCTCGCAATACATCAAGATCGTACCACCTCAAGAACACGAGAGAGAGAGAGAGAGAGAGAGAGAGAGATCAAGCACATAGCTACTGGTACATACCCTCAGCTCTGAGGGTGAACTACTCCCTCCTCATCATGCAGAGCGCCGGGATGATGAAGATGGACACCGGTGAGGGTTCCCCCCTCCGGCAGGGTGCCGGAACAGGGTCCCGATTGGTTTTTGGTGGCTATAGAGGCTTGCGGCGGTGGAACTCCCGATCTATTCTTCTCTCCGATGTTTTTAGGGTATATGGATATATATAGGCGAAAGAAGTCAGTCAGGGGAGCCACGAGGGGCCCACGAGGGTGGGGGAGCGCCTCCCTGCCTCGTGGCTTCCTCGAAGCTTCCCTGACGTCTACTCCAAGTCTCCTGGATTGCTTCCGTTCCAAAAATAACTCTCCCGAAGGTTTCATTCCGTTTGGACTCCGTTTGATATTCCTTTTCTTCAAAACACTGAAATAGGCAAGAAAATAGCAATTTGGGCTGGGCCTCCGGTTAATAGGTTAGTCCCAAAAATAATATAAAAGTGTTTAGTAAAGTCCATAAACATCCAAAATAGATAATATAATAGCATGAATACTTCATAAATTATAGATACGTTGGAGACGTATCAGCATCCCGAAGCTTAATTCCTGCTCGTCCTCGAGTAGGTAAATGATAAAAGAAATAATTTATGAAGTGTGAATGCTAGCAGGTGCACAAGTTTGATCAATGATAATTTCAATCACCTTTTCTAGCATCATTATATATCATAACAGTAGCTCAATTCATAAGACTTTTCATGATCAAGTAACTAACTATTCACATGTTAAAGTATAGATCATAAACTTTCTTGAAAACTAACAAACCGTGTTATTAGTCATCAAACAATTACAATTCATCTTATTTTCAGGAAGGGTCTATGTCAGAGCTTTGATTCAGCAAACTTCACATACTCAACTATCATTTAGTCTTTCACAATTGCTAACACTCACGTGATATTTATGGGTTCAAAGTTTTAATCAGACACAGAGAAAGATAGGGGCTTATAGATTCGCCTCCCAACCTTTTACCTCAAGGGTAATGTCAACAATAATAGTTCATGATGCCTTACATCCAATTGGATATATATATATCAGGATCTTTCCAACACAATGTGCTTGCCAAAGGATAAAATGTAAAAAGGAAAGGTGAAGATCACCATGACTCTTGCATAAGGTATAAGACAAGAATAAAAGATAGGCCCTTCGCAGAGGGAAGCAGAGGTTGTCATGCGCTTTTATAGTTGGATGCACAAAATCTTAATGCGAAAGAACGTCACTTTATATTGCCACTTGTGATAGGGACCTTTATTATGCAGTCCGTCGCTTTTATTGCTTCCACATCACAAGATCGTATAAAGCTTATTTTCTCCACACTAATAGATCATACATATTTAGAGAGCAATTTTTATTGCATGCACCGATGACAACTTACTTGAAGGATCTTACTCAATCCATAGGTAGGTATGGTGGACTCTCATGGCAATACTGGTTTAAGGGATGTTTGGAAGCACAAGTAGTATCTCTACTTGGTGCAAAGAATTTGGCTAGCATGAGGGGGAAAGGCAAGCTCAGCATGTTGAATGATCCATGACAATATACTTTATTTCAGATATAAGAAAACATAACCCATTACGTTGTCTTCCTTGTCCAACATCAACCTTTTAGCATGTCATATTTTAATGAGTGCTCACAATTACAAAAGATGTCCAAGATAGTATATTTATATGTGAAATCTCTCTTCCCTCAATATTCTTTCATGAATTGTTCAAGTGACCAATACAATGTTTGCTAACCTTCAATAAATTTACCACCTCTACTTCTTATATGTGAAGTCATTACTCCCCATGGGATAAGCATATGAAACATATATAATTTCAGATTTATGATATTCAATCATTCAACTATTTACTCATAGGATATAAGTGAAGCACACGAGTAAATGACAAACTACTCCAAAAAGATATAAGTGAAGATCAATGAGTAGTTAAATAATTATTTAGCTATGTGAAGACTCTCCCATTTAATAATTTCAGATCTTGATATTTATTCAAACAGCAAGCAAAACAAAATAAAATGACATTCTAAGAATAGCAAACATCAGTGAAGAAGCAAAAACTTAGGATCAACCGATACTAACCGATAGTTGTCGAAGAAGAAAGGTGGGATGCCAACCGGGGCATCCCCAAGCTTAGACGCTTGAGACTTCTTGAAATATTATCTTGGGATGCCTTGGGCATCCCCAAGCTTGAGCTTTTGTGTCTCCTTAATTCCTCTCATATCACGGTCTCCCTAAATCTCAAAAGCTTCATCCACACAAAACTCAACAAGGACTCGTGAGATAAGTTAGTATAAACCAATGCAAAAACCTTATCATACTCTACTGTAGAAAATCACTAAAATTATTATTCAACATTGCATACTAAATGCCTCTGCATATTTAATAGTCCTATCCTCAAATAGAATCATTAAACAAGCAAACATATGCAAACAATGCAAACATAACAGCAATCTGCCTAAACAGGACAGTCTGTAAAGAATGCAGCAAGATCCATACTTCCCTAGCTCCAAAAATTATGAAAGAAAATTCCCACTGTAGTAAATTTATCAGAGCTTATTATGCAAAAGGTTTCAACATTTTATCACATTCTGACTTTTCTAGGGAATTTTTGCAACAGCGGTAAACTTTCTGTTTTCAAACAGCAACATGTAGACTTGTAAAATAGGCATAGTAAAGGATATCAATGCCACTTTTATTGAAATAAAAGATGTAAAACATTGTCCTAAATAACAGCAAGCAAATCCTAACAAAATAAATTGACGCTCCAAGCAAAACACATATCATGTGGTGAATAAAAATATAGCTCCAAGTAAAGTTACCGATGAACGAAGACGAAAGAGGGGATGCCTTCCGGGACATCCCCAAGCTTAGGCTCTTGGTTGTCCTTGAATATTACCTTGGGGTGCCTTGGGCATCCCCAAGCTTAGGCTCTTGCCACTCCTTATTCCATAGTCCATCGAATCTTTACCCAAAACTTGAAAACTTCACAACACAAAACTCAACAGAAAACTCGTAAGCTCCCTTAGTATAAGAAAATAAATCACCACTTAGGTACTGTTGTGAACTCATTCTAAATTCATATTGGTGTAATATCTACTGTATTACAACTTCTCTATGGTTCATACCCTCCGATACTACTCATAGATTCATCAAAATAAGCAAACAACACATAGAAAACAGAATCTGTCAAAAACAGAACAGTCTGTAGTAATCTGTATCAAACGTATACTTCTGGAACTCCAAAAATTCTGAAATAAATTGGTGGACCTGAGGAATTTGTCTATTAATCATCTGCAAAAATAATCAACCTAAAATCACTCTCCAGTAAAAAATGGCAGCTAATCTCGTGAGCGCTAAAGTTTCTGTTTTTTACAGCATGATCATAAAGACTTCACCCAAGTCTTCCCAAAGGTTCTACTTGGCACAAACACTAATTAAAACATAAAACCACATCTAACAGAGGCTAGATAGATTATTTATTACTAAACAGGAACAAAAAGCAAAGAACAAAAATAAAATTGGGTTGCCTCCCAACAAGCGCTAACGTTTAACGCCCCTAGCTAGGCATGATGATTTCAATGATGCTCACATAAAAGATAAGAATTGAAACATAAAGAGAGCATCATGAAGAATATGACTAGCACATTTAAGTCTAACCCACTTCCTATGCATAGGGATTTTGTGAGCAAACAACTTATGGGAACAATAATCAACTAGCATAGGAAGGCAAAACAAGCATAACTTCAAAACTTTAAGCACATAGAGAGGAAACTTGATATTATTGCAATTCCTACAAGCATATATTCCTCCCTCATAATAATTTTCAGTAGCATCATGAATGAATTCAACAATATAACCAGCACATAAAGCATTCTTTTCATGATCTACAAGCATAGAAATTTTATTACTCTCCACATAAGCAAAATTCTTCTCATTCGGAATAGTGGGAGTATCATAAGAAACTCGAATACTATAAATTGTTTCCACATTAAAAGAGTAATGTTCAGAAAAAGGGTAATCATAATCATGACAAGTTTTATAAATATAATCATCACTACTTTTTATAGCATAAGTATCATCACAATAATCATCATAAGTAGCAACTTTGTTCTCATCATAATCAATTGAAACCTCTTCCAAGATAGTGGAATCATTACTAAATAAAGTCATGACCTCTCCAAATCCACTTTCATAATTATCACAATAAGATTCAACATCCTCCAAAATAGTGGGATCATTACTTCCTAAAGTTGACACTCTTCCAAACCCACTTTCATCAATATAATCATCATAAGTAGGAGGCATGCTATCATCATAATAAATTTGCATATCAAAACTTGGGAGGCTAAAAATATCATCTTCATTAAACATAGCATCCCCAAGCTTGGGACAAACATTAATTGCAGCAAATCTATTCTCAAACATGTCATTCTCATCAAACATAGCATCCCCAAGCTTGGGCCTTTTCATATCATAAGCATAATCACTCTCATCATTAATAGTATGGATAGCACCAATAGTATAGCAATTATCATCATCACAATGAGTAATAGGAGCAACATCATTTGGGAGGGATACCTTTCTACCTTTGCTTCTCCGTCTTTTCTTTTTCTTCTTCACATCATGTGTGGGTTTAACCCTCTTTTTGAGCTCCTTATTAATGAGATTGGTTGAATAGAAGGCTCCTCCTCGTTACCTGATTCATCATAAGAAATAATAGGAGGATATTGGGAAGTCTCTTCCCTTTCATTAGTATTCTCTTCATCTTCTATTTGTTTTCTTTCTTTATGTAATTGGCAATATAAGGATTTTCAATGCAATTCACCGCACAATACATAAAAATTTCTTCTAGATCAATATCGAGGAATTTCTCAAGGTTATATTCTGGAATATGCTTAGTTATACGTTTCATTTCTTCATAACCCAAAATCAAACTAAGTTCATTATGATGTGCAAGGGAAATCAAATCATCACAATTTTTGGACACGATACGATCATGAAACAATTTGCATTGGAGATTTAAATGACCATGTTCATTGCAAAGTTCACAAGTATGGCGAAGAAATTTTAAATTTTCAGCACAAACATCTAGCCTCTCTTGCAACCATTTAGTTTCCAAATACTTATGCCTCTTGAAAATCTATCTCACCTATTTGGTGTGTGCTTGCAAGCTCTATGTATTCCACAAAAGTTGACATGCTTATAAGAGACATTTTCATCATGACTAGTGCAATCATCATTAGTACTATGGATATTCAAAGAGTTCATACTAACAACATTGCAATCATGCTCATCATTCAAAAAATTAGTGCCAAACATTCTAATGCATTCTTCTTCTAGCAATTGAGCACAATTATCGGAATCCTTATTTTCATGAAAGATATTAAAAAGATGAAGCATATGAGGTACCCTCAATTCCATTTTTTGTAGTTTTCTTTTATAAACTAAACTAGTGATCAAACAAGAAACTAAAAGATTCGATTGCAAGATCTAAAGATATACCTTCAAGCACTCACCTCCCCGGCAACGGCGCCAGAAAACTGCTTGATGTCTACTACGCAACCTTCTTCTTGTAGACGTTGTTGGGCCTCCAAGTGCAGAGGTTTGTAGGACAGTAGCAAATTTCCCTCAAGTGGATGACCTAAGGTTTATCAATCCGTGGGAGGCGTAGGATGAAGATGGTCTCTCTCAAACAACCCTGCAACCAAATAACAAAGAGTCTCTTGTGTCCCCAACACACCCAATACAATGGTAAATTGTATAGGTGCACTAGTTCGGCGAAGAGATGGTGATACAAGTGCAATATGGATGGTAGATATAGGTTTTTGTAATCTGAAAATATAAAAACAGCAAGGTAACTAATGATAAAAGTGAGCGAAACGGTATTGCAATGCTAGGAAACAAGGCCTAGGGTTCATACTTTCACTAGTGCAAGTTCTCTCAACAATAATAACATAATTGGATCATATAACTATCCCTCAACATGCAACAAAGAGTCACTCCAAAGTCACTAATAGCGGAGAACAAACGAAGAGATTATGGTAGGGTACGAAACCACCTCAAAGTTATCCTTTCTGATCGATCTATTCAAGAGTCCGTAGTAAAATAACACGAAGCTATTCTTTCCGTTCGATCTATCATAGAGTTCGTACTAGAATAACACCTTAAGACACAAATCAACCAAAACCCTAATGTCACCTAGATACTCCAATGTCACCTCAAGTATCCGTGGGTATGATTATACGATATGCATCACACAATCTCAGATTCATCTATTCAACCAACACAAAGAACTTCAAAGAGTGCCCCAAAGTTTCTACCGGAGAGTCAAGACGAAAACGTGTGCCAACCCCTATGCATAAGTTCACAAGTACGGAACCCGCAAGTTGATCACCAAAACATACATCAAGTAGATCACGTGAATATCCCATTGTCACCACAGATAAGCACATGCAAGACATACATCAAGTGTTCTCAAATCCTTAAAGACTCAATCCGATAAGATAACTTCAAAGGGAAAACTCAATCCATTACAAGAGAGTAGAGGGGGAGAAACATCATAAGATCCAACTATAATAGCAAAGCTCGCGATACATCAAGATCGTACCACCTCAAGAACACGAGAGAGAGAGAGATCAAACACATAGCTACTGGTACATACCCTCAGCCCCGAGGGTGAACTACTCCCTCCTCGTCATGGAGAGCGCCGGGATGATGAAGATGGCCACCGGTGAGGGATCCCCCCCTCCGGCAGGGTGCCGGAACAGGGTCCCGATTGGTTTTTGGTGGCTACAGAGGCTTGCGGCGATGGAACTCCCGATCTATTCTTCTCTCCGATGTTTTTAGGGTATATGGACATATATAGGCGAAAGAAGTCGGTCAGGGGAGCCACAAGGGGCCCACGAGGGTGGGGGGCGCGCCCAGGGGGTAGGGCGCGCCTCCCTGCCTCGTGGCTTCCTCGAAGCTTCCCTGACGTCTACTCCAAGTCTCCTGGATTGCTTCCGTTCCAAAAATAACTCTCCTGAAGGTTTCATTCCGTTTGGACTCTGTTTGATATTCCTTTTCTTCGAAACACTAAAATAGGCAAGAAAACAGCAATTTGGGTTGGGCCTCCGGTTAATAGGTTAGTCCCAAAAATAATATAAAAGTGGTTAGTAAAGCCCATAAACATCCAAAACAGGTAATATAATAGCATGAATACTTCATAAATTATAGATACGTTGGAGACGTATCAGCGTCGTACAACTCACCGGAGCTGCTCCAACGACGAAACCCTCCATCACAGCGGAGCAGTACCTCGGGCTCCATCTCCAGACGCCTAAGATCTTCTTCCCCTCCTCCGACAGCCAAGTCAGCCGGAGCATCCTCACCGGCCAACCCAATCACGCTGAGATCGACATGGCTTCGCCAAAGAGGTTGTACACTTCTTGTGGTTTGACTTAATCTCACCATGCTTCTTTGCATCATGTGATCTTCCAATTCTTGTGAACCAAACACCCAGATTAGCAGAAATCTTGTGTTTTTAAATTCTCTGTTTTGCACGTGCATTCCTGTCCTATTCCTATCTATTTCCTATCCGTGCATTGTTAGAATCCTCAGATTCAAACAAGCCCTTACACAATTACTTCTGTTACAGATATGTGTCAAAGAAAACCTTGTGTGGTTTGTCCTGCTCCTGCGGTGCTGTGTTCCACCCCAGCTCAGCTGCTCCAACGACGGAAGGGTTCACCACAGCAGGGATCCGCTCTCCAGACTGTCTTTCGCCGCCTCAGATCTTCTTCCCCGCCGCCGGCAGCCACGACAACTGCATTACCATCATCAACTGAGCAGATGACCTTGAGGACTACACGGGTCCGCAAGAGAGGTCGCACTCTTCCGTGTCTACTTACGTTATGCATTGCTTAATATGATGGCATGCTACTTTATCGTCGTGTTCACCTATTAGACTCCGACTCAGGTCCAAACTTATGCTGAATCTTGAGTTTTTAAATGGTTTTGGGGTACATATTGGGGCAGCAATCAGTACTATATGTCTACTATCTGGTTAATCTCGGGTGTCTACTATGAGTTTCATGTTGGGTGCAAACAAACATTAAAGGAGCCATTATCTGTATTTTTTAACTAAAGCTATTATCTGCCTGCTATCATTGGTTTTGGTCTATCCACAGTTTGCTACCTTCACTCTGGATTTGTGCATGCACTCCTTACATAATCTCACTATGTTTTATTTCTATGCATGTCAGTTATTGTACACGATGGAACTGAACATGTAGAGCAAAAGAGACGAGCCTTGCGTGGCAATAAAATTTCATGCAGACGTCGCTCCATGGTGGGCGCAAAGGCAGCCCCCCTCCACCCATTTCAGATCGTAATCAAGAGGAAGATAACTATTCTGAGGGGGATTCAGAAGCAGAAGACCACTCCTATTTACCCCATGAGGTCTTCGCTCTAACTTGGCATGCTGATGTTGGTAATATCATGCATATGGTGCCTTGCATTGCTTACTGTATACATCAAAGATGTCATCTGCTTAGTTTAGACATGCTTTGTGTCAATGCCATCTGTTTAGTTTCTTTATCGTATATGTGAATCATGCAATGCCATCTTGTTTAGCCAGGCATCATATATGTGAATTTTGCAATGCCACCCTGGTTAGCCGGTCATCTTATATGTGAATTATATCATGACATCATTTTTTATTACGTGTTAAATTTGTCAACAATTTTAGTATATTCAATTACTCTTCCTGTGCATCAGCCATTCGGCACGGTCATGGAAAAAGCTGGAGTGGAAACAAGGTCTTCAGAGCAGACAATGCTATCTGACAAAGCGCATGTCTTGCTGGTTACAGATAGCTCCTCAGAGGAGGATTCAGAGACAGATGACCAGTCCTATCCCCCCCCCCCCGAGGTGCGTGCTCTAACTTGGCAGGGTTATGTTGCTCATATCGTGTGTATGGTATATTGCATTGCTATGTCATTTGCTTAGTTTAGACATGATTTGTGTGAATGCCACATGTTTAGCGTCTAATTACCATATATGTGAATTATGCAATGCCATCTTGTTGCAAGACATTATATATGTGAATTATGCAATGCTATCTTGTTGCAAGGAATTATATATGTGAATTATGCAATGCCATGTTGTTTAGCCAAGCGTCATATATGTGAATTATATCATGCCGTCCTTTTTTTGTATTTCTCATTGCTTTTGTCGACAATGTTTGTATATTCAACTACTCTTCCTGTGCATCAGCCATTTGAATTGGTGATGGAGAAATCTGGAGTGAAAACAAGGTCTTCGGAGCAGACAATGCTACCTGCTGAAGCAGATATCTTGCTGGTTACAGATAGCACTTCAGAGGAGGATTCAGAGGCAGATGACCAGTCCTATTATCCCCCTGAGGTGTATGCTCAAACTTGGCAGGGTTATATTACTCATATCATGCATATGTTGTATTGCAATGCTTAGTTTTTACATCATATACACGATATTGAATGCCATCTCCTTAGTTGACACATAATATATGTGATTGCCCTCTGCTCACTTCCTTAGTATATAAATCATATATTTGAATTATATCATGTCATGATGTTTACATAGATAGCATGTATCTGAATTATGGCATGCCAACCCATTTTCTAAAGACATAATATAGTTATATCATCTCATCCTGTTTACATAGTCATCATATTTTGAATTATGTCATTCTATCCGTGAATTATATCATGCCATCATGTTTCCATCGACGGCATGTTTGTGATTTATGGCATGCCAACCACTTTAATAGACACATCGTATAGTTATATCATGTCATCCTGTTTACATAGTCATAATATTTTGAAGTATGTCATTCTATCATGTTTAGTTAGCCATCATACATGTGAAATTGTGTCATGCTATCCTGTTTAATTAGCCATCATATATTTGAAATTATGTCCTGCTATTCTGTTTGGTTAGACAACATAAATGTGAATTATTTCATGCCCTGTTTTCCTCCCTACTATCCATTGCACCTGTCTATCTTACAATGTCTGTACATTCAATTACTTTTCTTGTTTATCAGCCATTTCAATTGGAGGGGGTGATGGCAGTATCTGTGGGAGTAAAAACACGGTCTTCAGAAAAGATCGTGCTACCTGTCGGTGGAGATAGAACCACAGTTGTACTTGCCCAAGAACCAGACCCACCACACATAACCCAGACTCACGCAGATTGTACCCCTACCCAATTGGACAGAGAACCAACTACACCCCTTCTAACCCCAACCCCAGCAGATAGTAACCCAGTTCCCGTTGACACAGCACCGTCTCCACCACAGAGCACCCAAACACGATCAGTTAGTAAGGCAACTGCAGTGCCCAAAGCACGAGGACCACCACTCCGAACCCCAAGTAAACGCTTAAAGCAGAAGAAGAATTGTTCTCAGGTCAGGTTCCGTAGCTATGGTTCATACTACTTTGCTCTTGCATCACTGTATTTACTCATACCAACTAATTTCAAATTTGAAGGATGCAACTGAAACTCTAATGGCGCAACAGGTATGTTTTAAACCTGTTTCTTTAACGTGTTTGCTGTTGTAACTTGCTCTATGTTGATTTCAATTTCAATTGAATAAACAGTTATGTTCTCATGCCATGCACATTACAAGTGTTGTTATTGCTGTGTAGTTTCCCACACTTATATTCTGTCTATGCTGCTTTGTCTTAAATAGATATGATTCGAACTGTATCTATATTGATTTGGCAACATAAACTAGAATGATATAGACCATACAGTGACCATACTACATAGATATATGTTTGTTTCATGCTGTTATCCTGTCCACCTTTCTACTGAACTGGTTTACCAAAATGAGTTTTATATACTACATTGTAAACCTGTGATGTGTTTGTTTGTTTCTCTTTTAGAACGTGGATAAAATATTGGAGAAGAGTACCCCGTTATGCAATGGTAAAGGAAGTAATACAGATTAGATTCAAGATAGTGAGACATCCCTGTTGTTCTCCAAGAAAGCTGATAAAAACTATATTGAAGACACTAAGACAACTCCAAAGTTTTGTCTTGATGTAGTGTTCGAGTTACTGGCTACTACTGCTGGCACCAGCTCTTCGAACTCGATGCCTGAATCAGTTCGGCTTCTTGAGTCTCAACTTCAAGTTGAAAGACATCGATCAGATGTTATGCGACAGGAAGCCGAAGGACTGAGGAAGTCCCTGCAGAATTCAGATGCATACTTTCTGGTGCAAAAGCAAGTGCTGGAGGATTTAAGCGCCAAACAAGAGAAAGTTAATAAGCTTGCTAAGCATCTTGCCAGCATTATGGGTACCCAAGATATTGTTTCTTGAGCTCTTCTGAAGTGGTTTCAGTTCTGGACTTGTTTTGCTGTGGCATTTATATGCTGCTTTGTTCCCTATATTTGCACTTGTGGCGAACTTTGATGCCCAGTGGATGTAATATGTGTAATAGCCATGATAGCCTAGCGTAAGTTGCTTGCTTATTTATTTCCTTATTGTCTTGTTTATTTGTTTTCTTCTAGTCAGTGCAGTTCTTTTTCCGCGGTTTGCTAGTGGCCGCAATAACCTATTTTTTAAAACTAGGCCACATTAACAATGGGCTACATATTTACTGTAGTTAACATGGGCCTCCTACGGGCCGTAGAAACAATGGGCCTTCTAAGGGCCGTAGAAACAATGGGCCTTCTACGGGGCGTAGACACAATGGGCCTTCTATGGGTCGTATCATCAATGGGCCTTCTACGGGCCGTATGATCGGTTGGCCAAACATGGGCCAATAACAGACCACATTATGGCCGTAAATGGGCTAGAGATGAAATCGTCCGTTCATGGGCCGACCATAACAGACCGTCGTTAATCGACCGTATTTGATGATGCTATGAAAACGGCCCAACGTATTAACGGGCCACAAACGGGCCGACTGTAACCACGGGCTGTATTTGGCCCACAAGCAGAAAATGACAGTAATGGGCCGAAAGTAAACGAATGCTGGAAATGAGCCCAAGAATAAATGGGCCCTGAGAAGGCCGAAAGATAACATGGGCTGGAAACGGCCCAACGAAATAATGGGTCGTTAATGGGTATAAAGTGATACACTGTTTATTACGGGCCAGTTTTACCACGGGCCGAGGGTTACTAAGGGCCTCATATGGGCCAAAAGACGTCATGGGCCATACATGGGCCAGAAGTTAAAACGGGCTGGAATTATATTGGACGGCCCAGATGACGCTACTGGGCCTAATTCGGATAGGCCGTAAACAGGCCCTGGGTTAGCGGGCTGTAAATGGGCTATATGCGAACAGGCCGTTAACAGGCTTGCCGTGGGCCGGCCCGCCACCTTTTAACCAAGTCAAACGGGCCGGCCTTTTCACAAGAATGGGCCTCTGTTGGGCCGTGCCATGTGTCGACGTATCATAGGCGCTTTGGGTCCAATGAGTGGATGACATCTGTCCCAACGGTGAGCCGGCACGTGTTTCCTCCAGCCAATGATGATTTTACACGTGGAAAATCCCCATTGGTCGGGGCTGTTAACGGGTTATCGGATCCAAAACCGGACCCGATAGCTTAACGGCGTTCCGTTACGGTGGATGTGTAGCGACCAGACCTCAAATGGTCTGTGCTGCTGTGCACCAGTGTCATCCCTGGATCAGTAATGCTGACACGCACAGTACAAATGGAGGATTTATAACAGAGTAGCAATCACACACTTATTACATCAAATATCTCCAAAGAGATTAAGTATGATAACTATGGCTTAAGGCCATCTAATAACGATAACAGCGGAAGACTTGGAAGATAAGTGAGTCCATCAACTCCAGCGGCATCACTGAGTATAAGACCACGACCTAAGGCACCTTACTCGTCGTCTGCAAAGTCTGCAACATGAAACGTTGCAGCCCGAAAATGGGTCAGCACATAGAATATGCTGGCAATGTAACACATAGAGAGTAATGAACAGTAATAATGCTATACTACATGCATATATGGCTGGTGGAAAGCTCTATGGTTAAAGTTTTATGCGAAAAGCCAATTTTTCCCTACTGCAAAGGAATAAATTTTATTTAACTATCATGGTGGTTGTTAAACATTGAGAAGGTACCTCCAACTCAATCCCAATTAAGTTTCATCATTAACCCAACAAAATTAATTAAAAGTAACATGGTGATGAGATTCAAATGATAATCCAGGTACTAGATACTCAAGTTGTCCATAACCGGGGACACGGCTAACCATGATTAGTTTGTACACTCTGCACAGGTTTGTGCACTTTTCCCCACAATACTCGATCGCCTCCGCTTGATTCTCGCACTACATGATGTTTGAGAAACGGATGACCGAGACACAGTCTTTCAGAAACAATCACTCTTTACTCTGGATGGACCGGTACACCTACTTTCCCCTACATCTGCTAGCCCACCTCTTCAAGAGATCATGTAACCTACTCAACTATGCTAGAGCCCATAATAGCTTGTGGCTGCACACGGAAGTTTCTAGCATGAACAATCTTATGATCCCTTTGAGCCTGGGTGGCGGACCTTATAAAATCAGACAACACTGGGTTCTCCAGGTGCCTCAATCCACCCAGATGTGAGTTTTAGTTGCCACCTTAAGTTGAACCATTAATAAACATCTCACATCTGTCATGAATATCTCTCAAACCCAATCCACGTCTACGAGCATAGCATGGCAATATAATAGCAACGTAGAAATAACTCCCAAGGGTTTGATAAGAAAACAGGTAATAGGTACTACCTCAACTACTTCCCAGTTCCCACAATTTAATCAGATCCTAATCATGCAATTGTTTGAGGAATAGATCTAATGCAATAAAACTGGGTATGGAAAGTATGATCAAAGTGTTACTTGCCTTGCTGATGATCCGCAAAACCTAGCGATTCGAAGTAACAAGCGGCACACTCCGGGTACTCTATCGCAAACAAACAAGCAAACAATAAGTACTCATCTAATGCACAGGTAAAACTCGAATGAAAGATCCAACCAGAAAGTTCAACTTAAGAACTCCGGTTTGCAAAAGAATCAACTCGAAAGAAGCAACGAAAGTCAAACGGCGAAAGAAACAAGCTTCGTTTACTAATCTGGATCTAGGTCAAATTTTACTGTAGCAAAAACTTGTTTGAGTAGGTTAAACGGAAAGAGAATTTCGAGACGAAACTCTAGGCGCTTGAATCGCCTGATTCCGATAAACGAGCGAGAAGTTAAACAGAAATGAAGATTCGATCAAAAATCGAATCTGAGATAATCGCGGAAAAATCCGACGAAAAAGAAAAACGGACGAACGGTTAAAGAACGGACGTTCGTTAACAGAGAAAAACCGACGAACGCGTTCGTTAAAACGAACGGTTCGGTGAACGCTCGCAAAATAACAAAACCAAAAAAAAACCCGATCTAGGGTTTTTTTAAACGAACGGTTTTTTTTAAAACAAAAACCGGCGACGAACGGCGGCGAGGTACCTCGTCGGGGGCGGGCTCCGGCGGGGCTTGGCCGGCTCTGGCGAGGGCGGCGAGGGCGGCGGGGTGCTCGGGGAGGGGGGGCGAGGGGCGGCGGCAAACGGCGGCGGCGGCGGCTCCCGTGCTCGACTCCGGCGGCGGCGGGGCGGGCAAGTGCGGCGGCGGCGGGGGTGAGAGAAGAGGGGGGGCGGCGGTATTTATATGGGGGGGTGGAGGTGGCTTGGGGAAGGGGGCTGGCGGCGGCTCCCGTGTGCGAGCGGGACTCAGCGGCGGCGGCTCCCGTGCGCGAGGAGGGCGACGCGGGGATGGGCCAGCGGCCTCGCGCGGCTGGGCTCGGCCCAGTCGGGCGCTGCGCTGTTTTTTTTTAATACGTTCCGCAGAAAATAATTCGTAGAAAAATAAATAAAAGTCAAAAAAAGATAAAATAAATTTTCCCCGTCTAGTTAGAAAATCTAGAATAGGGTGAACATTTTTTTAACACAAAATAAATATTTTGAAAACATGCAATATTTTTAATGCAATAAAAATTGCAAATAAAATCCGAATAAAATCCAATAGATGATTTTAACATTTTTCCTCCAGTATTTCAATTGTTTTGGAGAAGTCATATTTTCTCCTCTCATTTATTTTGTTTGATGAAATATTTTTCCAGAGAGAAAATATTTAAAACCAAAATCCTCGTCTTATTATTTGATGAAAATCAAATATGAAAATTCGAGAAAATCACCAACTCTCTCCGAGGGTCCTTGAGTTTCTTAGGATTTATCGAGGATTTGTCAAAATGCAATAAAACATGATATGCAAGGATGATCTATGTATAACATACCAAATTAAAAATTTGGGATGTTACAGGATGCCACGTGTCGGTCACCCTTGACGAAAGCACTTCTGTGACGCGCGATTTATCGTCATGGAAGTGGACACTTCCGTGATGATAATTTTGGTAATATCATGGAACACTTCTACGACAGCACAGGTATGACTATCTTGATTCTGTCATAAATTTGTCATGGATGTACATGCATGACAGAAAACGTGACCTACTGTGACAAACACGTATCATCATGGAAGTGTATTTTTTTGTAGTGTGGACACATTGATTTGTATGCAATGATTACAAATGATCAAATAACATGATGATGCATGATAACAGAGTGTCAAATATATATTTCGTTGCTAATAAGCACTAAAAATGCATTCATTTTGTGATACACCAATGTTAACCTAGTATTTTGCATAACATCCCAATATTATAGAGAGTGTCAATGGAAGCTGCGAGGAAGGCTAGTTTGTGTCGAGTGATACATCAAACGCCAACCAAGTATTTTGCATAACATCCCATAACATTACCAGATTCTCTTGTTCTACAATGGAAGTTGCGAGGAAGGCTAGTTTGTGCTCTTCCCTAGTCATCTTGCTTATGGCTTATTCTAGCAAGTATAAATTGGCCTCACAAGGTTAGGGTTTTGGCTTACCAATTTATACTTACTAGAAGAAGCAATAAGCAAGATGAGTGGGAAAGAGCACAAACTAGCCTTCCTCGCAACTTCCATTGTAGAACAAGAGAATGTGTTAATGATGTTGTGTCCTAATTTTGTGAGTTTCTTATAGCATTCTTGCACCACAGATACCTTAAATAGTTAGGTTGTAAGGCCCATACGACAACGAGGAAGCTAAATTTATTTGAGGTAATGAAAGAGTGTAAGGCTAAATTAACTTAATTTGGCATGCTCCCTAGCTAGAGCTTAAAATAAACATAGCCTTTGTCACCCCTCTCATTTTATCATGCTAGATCAAATAATTTTGCACATGGATAGGTGAAAATTTTTACGTACTAACCACTGATCTACAGGCTCTTCAAGAAAGAACTCACACCATGGAAGCACATGTTGCAAAAATAGCTGAAAGCCAAACTATTATCCTTGCTAAGTTTTTAGGTAAACCAGAGCCCAATCTGGTAGAAAGTGTCTAGATGATGAGGGACAATGAGGATACAACAGAGGAGCTTGACAAGAGCCATATCCCCGAACATAGCTTTTCAATTGAAGACTTCCTCAAAATAATGAACTTAAAGCACCCATGACCAGTGGTAAAGGATGATGAAGCATATATAAGTTTTATTCATCAATTTGCCATCAAGGTATGTGAACTTGATATGGAGTGCAAGAAATTGCATGAAAAGCTACCTACTAAGTGTGAAGATTGAAAGGTACAAACCAAGGCTTGTGGCGAGGGGTACAACCAGACCTATGGCACTGACTATGCTGAGACCTTTGCTCCAGTAGCAAAAATGAACATTGTGAGGATCCTTACATAAAATTGATGTGAAGAATGCTTTCTTGCATTGGGACCCGTAGGAGGAGATCTACATGGAGATCCCACCGGGGTTCTCTATGCCCAAGACTGTTGGCAAGGTATGCAGGTTAAAGAAAGCTCTTTATGGTCTGAAACAGTCTCCGAGAGCATGGTTCGACAAGTTTGGACGTGTTGTATGTAATATGGGGTATGGGCAGTGTAACTATTATACACTGTTCTGCAGACATAAAGACATGACAGCAGGGTACAAGTAGCCCACGCATAGCAGAGCACACAGCCCAGGATAGTATCGTCCCACACACAACACACACAGTACACAACGCCATCACAAGACGTGAATAGGGGGAAAGAGAGAAGGTCTAACCGATGAGGCGGCGGTGGGGAGTTGATGGAAATATGCCCTAAAGGCAATAATAAAGTTGTTATTATTATATTTCCTTATTCATGATAAAGGTTTATTATTCATGCTAGAATTGTATTGACCGGAAACTTAAATACATGTGTGGATACATAAACAAATACCGTATCCCTAGTGAGCCTCTACTAGACTAGCTCGTTGATCAAAGATGGTTAAAGTTTCCTAACCATAGACATGAGTTGTCATTTGATAACGGGATCTCATCGTTAGGAGAATGATGTGATGGACAAGACCCATCTGTTAGCTTAGCATATGATCGTTCAGTTTATTGCTACTGCTTTCTTAATGCCAAATACATGTTCCTTCGACCATGAGATTATGCAACTCCGGGATACCGAAGGAATACCTTGTGTGCTATCAAACGTCACAACGTAACTGGGTGATCATAAATATGCTCTACAGGTATCTCCGAAGGTGTCTGTTGAGTTTGCGTGAATCGAGACTGGGATTTGTCACTCCGTATGACGGAGAGGTATCTCTGGGCCCTCTCGATAATACAGCATCATAAGAAGCTTGCAAGAAAAGTGGCTAAGGATTTAGTAACAAGACGGTGTATTACGGAATGAGTAAAGAGACTTGTCGATAACGAGATTGAACTAGGTATGAAGATACCGATGATTGAATCTCGGGCAAGTAACATACCGACAGTCAAAGGGAACTACGTATGTTGTCATAAAGGTTCGGCCGATAAAGATCTTCGTGGAATATGTAGGAACCAATATGGGCATCCAGGTCCCGCTATTGGTTACTGACAGGAGAAGCGTCTCGGTCATGTCTACATCATTCTCGAACCCGTATGGTCCGCACGCTTAACGTTCGTTGACGATATAGTATTATATGAGTTATGTATGTTGGTGACCGAATGTTGTTTGGAGTTCCGGATGAGATCACGGACATGACGAGGAGCTCCGGAATAGTCCGGAGGTGAAGTTTGATATATGGGATAATAGTGTTTTGTCACCGAAAGGGTTTCGGAATTCACTGGAAGGAGTTTTGGATGTTTCCCGAAATGTTTGGGTACGAGAACACTTTATTTGGGCCAAGGGGTAAAGCCCATGGGGCTTTTGGTAAGTGCAAAAGGCAGCTTTGTGGAGGCCAGGGGCCAGACGCTAAGGACCCGGGCTTCTGGGTCCAGACGTCGGGAACCCTGGCGTCTGGTCCTGGAGTCCGAGAAGGACTCTTGCCTTTCGGGCAAAACTGACTTTGAGGAGGCTTTTACTCCAAGTTTCGACCCCAGGGCTCAACATATAAATAGAGGGGCAGGGCTAGCACACGAGACACATCAAGATTCACCAAGCCGTGTGCCGGCAACCCCGTCCCTCTAGTTTATCCTCCGTCATAGTTTCCGTTGTGCTTAGGCGAAGCCCTGCGGAGATTGTTCTTCACCACCACCTTCACCACGCTGTCGTGCTGCCGAAACTAATCTACTACTTTGCCTCTCTTGCTGGATCAAGAAGGCAAGGACGTCATCGAGCTGAACGTGTGCTGAACGCGGAGGTACCGTACGTTCGGTACTTGATCGGGGCGGATCGTAAAGATGCATGACTACATCTACCGCGTTGATAAACGCTTCCGCTTAGTGATATGTCTCCATCGTATCTACTTTTTCAAACAATTTTGCCCTTGTTTTGGACTCTAACTTGCATGATTTGAATGGAACTAACCCGGACTGACGCTGTTTTCAGCAGAATTGCCATTGTGTTATTTTTGTGCAGAAATAAAAGTTCTCGGAATGACCTGAAACTTCACGGAGAATATTTTCGGAATATATAAAAAAACTGGCGAAAGAATCAAGACCATGGGCCCACACCCTATCCACGAGGGTGGGGGCGCGCCTACCCCCCTGGGCGCGCCCCTGCCTCGTGGGCCCCCTGGTGCTTCACCGACCTCAACTCCAACTCTATATATTCACGTTCGGGGAGAAAAAAATCAGAGAGAAGGATTCATCGCGTTTTACGATACGGAGCCGCCGCCAAGCCCTAATCTCTCTCGGGAGGCTGATCTGGAGTCCGTTCGGGGCTCCGGAGAGGGGAATCCGTCGTCATCGTCATCATCAACCTTCCTCCATCACCAACTTCATGATGCTCACCGCCGTGCGTGAGTAATTTCATCGTAGGCTTGCTAGACGGTGATGGGTTGGATGAGATTTACCATGTAATCGAGTTAGTTTTGTCAGGGTTTGATTCCTAGTATCCATTATGTCTTGAGATTGATGTTGCTATGACTTTGCTATGCTTAATGCTTGTCACTAGGGCCCGAATGCCATGATTTCATATGTGAACCTATTATTTTTTCATGAATATATGTGAGTTCTTGATCATATCTTGCAAGTCTATAGTCACTTATTATGTGTTATGATCCGTTAACCCCGAAGTGACTATAGTCGGGATACTTACCGGTGATGACCGTAGTTTGAGGAGTTCATGTATTCACTAAATGTTGATGCTTTGGTCTGGTAATCTATTAAAAGGAGGCCTTAATATCCCTTAGTTTCCAATAGGACCCCGCTGCCACGGGAGGGTAGGACAAAAGATGTCATGCAAGTTCTTTCCCAGAAGCATGTATGACTATATTTGGAATACATGCCTACATTGCATTGATGAACTGGAGCTAGTTTTGTGTCACCCTAGGTTATAACTATTGCATGAGGAATCGCATCTGGCATAATTCTCCATCACCGATCCAATGCCTACGAGCTTTTCACATATTGTTCTTCGCTTAGTTACTTTTCCGTTGCCACTGTTACAATTACTACAAAACTACTACTGTTACTTTTATCACCATTATCGTTACTTCCATACTACTTTGCTACTAAATACTTTGCTGCAGATATTAAGTTATCCAGGTGTGGTTGAACTGACAACTCAACTGCTAATACTTGAGAATATTCTTTGGCTCCCCTTGTGTCGAATCAATAAATTTGGGTTGAATACTCTACCCTCGAAAATTGTTGCGATCCCCTATACTTGTGGGTTATCAAGACTATTTTCTGGCACCGTTGCCGGGGAGCATAGCTCTATTCTTTGAGTCACTTGGGATTTATATCTACTAATCACTATGAGGAACTTGAAAAACGAAAAAACCAAGATTTATCCCTCAACTACAAGGGGAGGTAAGGAACTACCATCTAGTCTGCACTTGATTCACCTTCTGTTTTGAGTAAACTTGCGACACCTAAACCAGCTTCTGCTATTAATTCTGATATGTCGCATGTTATTGATGATGCCACTTCTGCTATGCATGATACTTATGATGAAACTACTTCTATGCTTGATACTACTGTGCCACTAGGTGAATTTCTTGATGAACAACTTGCTAGGGCTAGGGATAATGAAATTCTTGAAACTGATAATATTGATGAAAGTGATGATGAAGATTCTCCACCTAGATATGAATTGCCTGAGGGTTATGTTATGGATGAAGAAACTGCTAGAGATTTTCTTGCTTGCAATGATAGATATGATCTTAAGAAATTATTAGCTAAGTTGAAAGAAAAATCTTTGAATGCTAGAATGAAATATGACCCTGCTTTTGCTACTTCACCTATCTGTATTTCCGATAAGGATTATGATTTCTCTGTTGATCCTGAGATAATTACTTTGGTTGAATCTGATCCTTTTTATGGCTATGAATCTGAAACTGTTGTGGCACATCTTACTAAATTAAATGATATAGCCACCCTATTCACTAATGATGAGAAAACTCGTTACTACTATATCCTTAAGTTATTTCCGTTCTCATTAAAGGGTGATGCTAAAACATGGTTTAATTATCTTGATCCTGGTTGTGTGCGTAGTCCCCAGGATATGATTTATTACTTCTCTGCTAAATATTTCCCCGCTCATAAGAAACAAGCTGCCTTAAGAGAAATATATAATTTTGTGCAAATTGAAGAAGAGAGTCTCCCACAAGCTTGGGGGAGGCTTCTCCAATTACTTAATGCTTTGCCTGATCATCCTCTCAAGAAAAATGAAATACTTGATATCTTTTATAATGGACTAACCGATGCTTGCAGAGACCACCTGGATAGTTGTGCTGGTTGTGTTTTCAGGGAAAGAACTGTTGATCAAGCTGAATTGCTATTGAATAATATGTTGACTAATGAAAATAATTGGACACTTCTTGAACCAAATCCTAAGCCAACTCCGAACAAAAGGGGTATTCTATTTCTCAGTCCTGAAGATATGCAAGAGGCAAAGAAATCTATGAAAGAAAAGGGTATTAAAGCTGAAGATGTTAAGAATTTACCACCTATTGAAGAAATACATGGTCTTGATAACCCGACACAGGTAGTAAAGGTCAATTCTCTCTATAGATTTGATGAAGGTGATATCCCTCGTTATAAGTCTGCCAGCTAATGCTTAGATGAGTTTGATAATTTTATAGTTAAACAAGAAAACTTCAATGCTTATGTTGGTTGGCAATTGAAACGTAATGCTTATATGATTGAACACTTGAGTGATTATATGTCTAGAGTTAAAGGTGAACTTAAACTCATTAGTAAACATGCTTCTATGGTTACCACTCAAGTAGAACAAGTGCTTAAAGCTCAAAATGACTTCCTTAATGAATTAAATAATAAGAAAAATGGTAATGTTGTTAAAGTTGTGACTAGAGGGGGTAAAATGACTCAGGAACCTTTGTACCCTGAAGGTCACCCTAAGAGAATTGAGCAAGATTCTCAGAGAACTAATGTTGATGCACCTAGTCCTTCTAAAAAGAAGAAAAAGAAAAATGATAGGACTTTGCATGCTTCTAGTGAACCTGTTGTAGACACACATGAGAATCTCAATGATATTTCTATTTCTGATGCTGAAACACAATCTGGTAATGAACATGAACCTAGCGATGATGTTAATGATAATGTTCATGTTGATGCTCAACCTAGCAATGACAATGATGTAGAGATTGAACCTGCTGTTGATCTTGATAACCCACAATCAAAGAATCAATGTTATGATAAGAGAGACTTCGTTGCTAGGAAGCATGGTAAAGAAAGAGAACCATGGGTTTAGAAACCCATGTCTTTTTCTCCTAAACCATCCAAGAAAAAGGATGATGAGGATTTTCAGCGTTTTGCTGAAATGAGTAGACCTATCTTTATCCGTATGCGTTTGACTGATATGCTTAAAATGAATCCTTATGCTAAGTATATGAAAGAAATTGTTACAAATAAAATAAAGATACCGAAAGCTGAAATTTCCACCATGCTTGCTAATTATACTTTTAAGGGTGGAATACCAATGAAACTTGGAGATCCAGGAGTACCAACTATACCATGCTCCATTAAAAGAAACTATGTTAAAACTGATTAATGTGATCTTGGAGCCGGTGTTAGTGTTATGCCTCTCTCTTTATATCGTAGACTTGATTTGAATAAGTTGACACCTACTGAAATATCTTTGCAAATGGCCGATAAATCAACTGCTATACCTGTCGGTATTTGTGAGGATGTGCCTGTTGTGGTTGCAAACATTACTATTTTAACGGACTTTGTTATTCTTGATATTCCCGAGGACGATAGTATGTCAATTATCCTTGGTAGACCCTTTTTGAATACTACAGGGGTTGTTATTGATTGCAACAAAGGCAATGTCACTTTTCATGTTAATGGTAATGAGCATACGGTACACTTTCCGAGGAAACAACCTCAAGTCATAGTATCAATTCTATTGGAAAATTTTCAACTATTACTATTGGAGGTTTTGAATTTCCTCTTCCTACTGTCAAGAAGAAATATGATATTCTTATTGTTGGCGATGTGCATATCCCCGTTGAGGTAACCTAGTGCTATTCGAAAATTCTCCGGTTTCATGCGATTCGGAATGAGTTTGTTAACAAGACTTGATCAACCTTGTTAGTGGATACCTTTTGATGAGCATGAGGTGGATCAAGTTAGAAAGCACAACCTTCTGTACCCTCCTTTTACTTTCTGTTATTTAGATTAAATAAAGTAAAATTAGTATTTTCTATCTGTTTTCTGAATTATCCTTGCAATAAAAAATACCTCGAAAATAAAAGTTCTCCAAATGTCCCGAAATTGAAATATGATTTTTTTCTAGAATATTTAAGAATTATTGGCACTGAGAACACACCTGGGGGGCACACCACCTGGCACGAGGGTCCAGGGCGTGCCCACCCCCCTGGGGGGCGCCCCCAGCCTCATGGGCCCCACATGGCCCCCCTCCACTTATTCCAGCACCCACACACTCCTTTTTCCTCCAGAAAACATCACCACCTAGCTCAAACCCGTGTTCTAGCTCACCTTGCTGCGATTTTTGTTCTCCTTGCTCGAAGCTCCATTCACAAAACTGCTTTGGGGGATTTTTCTTCTGTATGTGACTCCTCCAATGGTCCAATTAGTTTTTGTTCTAGTGCTTTATTTATTGCAAATTTTTGCTGCTTAGGTGACTCTGTTCTTGAGCTTGCATGTCAAATTTATATGGTCCCAAGTAGTTCTAATGCATGATATAGTCTCTATGCACTTGTGGGAGTAGTTGCTATCAATCTTGTTGAGTTTGGTTCACTTTTATTTTGAGTCACTAAAAATTTCAGAAATTTTTCAGAGGAAGAAATATGTTTAGGAAAATGTACCAAGGTGGTTCCTCAAAGAAGCAAGGACCCAAGCCCGCGATACGCGAGCCGGACTATGAACTACCAAGAGAAGCTCAAGTGCAGCCTTGTGAATGGTCGTCGGAGGATTTTATGGTCCAAGCAGGAATTAAGGAAGAATTTGACGCATATGTGCGTAATGCTGAACTTGAGGGCTTCATGTTAGATAAGTGCCCCCAATATTACCACCTAACTGATTCCTTTGTGAGAAGGTTTAAATTTACATCCTCGCACAATTCTCACACTGTCCTATTTGATCTCTATGATAAATCTGTTGGGGATCGTAGCAGAATTTTAAAATTTCCTACGCATCACCAAGATCCATCTATGGAGTATACTAGCAACAAGGGGAAAGGAGTGCATCTACATACCCTTGTAGATCGCGAGCGGAAGCGTTCCAATGAACGAGGTTGATGGAGTCGTACTCGCCGTGATCCAAATCACCGATGACCGAGTGTCGAACAGACGGCACCTCCGCGTTCAACACACGTACGGAGCAGCGACGTCTCCTCCTTCTTGATCCAGCAAGGGGGAAGGAGAGGTTGATGGAGATCCAGCAGCACGACGGCGTGGTGGTGGATGTAGCGGGGTCTCGGCAGGGCTTCGCCGAGCTTCTGCGAGAGGGAGAGGTGTTGCAGGGGAGGAGGGAGGCGCCAAAGGCTGTAGTACTGCTGCCCTCCCTCCCCCCCCCCCTTTATATAGGCCCCCTGGGAGGGGGGCGCCGGCCAGGAACCCATCTGGATGGGGGGGCGGCGGCCAGGGGGGAGACTTGCCCCCCAAGGCAAGTGGGGCGCCCCCCCCCACCCTAGGGTTTCCAACCCTAGGCGCAGGGGGAGGCCCATGGGGGGCGCCCCAGCCCACTAAGGGCTGATTCCCTTCCCACTTCAGCCCATGGGGCCCTCCGGGATAGGTGGCCCCACCCGGTGGACCCCCGGGACCCTTCCGGTGGTCCCGGTACAATACCGGTGACCCCCGAAACTTTCCCGGTGGCCGAAACTTGACTTCCTATATATAATTCTTCACCTCCGGACCATTCCGGAACTCCTCGTGACGTCCGGGATCTCATCCGGGACTCCGAACAACTTTCGGGTTTCCGCATACTCATATCTCTACAACCCTAGCGTCACCGAACCTTAAGTGTGTAGACCCTACGGGTTCGGGAGACATGCAGACATGACCGAGACGCCTCTCCGGTCAATAACCAACAGCGGGATCTGGATACCCATGTTGGCTCCCACATGTTCCACGATGATCTCATCGGATGAACCACGATGTCGAGGATTCAATCAATCCCGTATACAATTCCCTTTGTCAATCGGTATGTTACTTGCCCGAGATTCGATCGTCGGTATCCCAATACCTTGTTCAATCTCGTTACCGGCAAGTCTCTTTACTCGTACCGCAATGCATGATCCCGTGACTAACGCCTTAGTCACATTGAGCTCATTATGATGATGCATTACCGAGTGGGCCCAGAGATACCTCTCCGTCATACGGAGTGACAAATCCCAGTCTCGATCCGTGCCAACCCAACAGACACTTTCGGAGATACCCGTAGTGTACCTTTATAGTCACCCAGTTACGTTGTGACGTTTGGCACACCCAAAGTACTCCTACGGTATCCGGGAGTTGCACGATCTCATGGTCTAAGGAGAAGATACTTGACATTGGAAAAGCTCTAGCAAACGAACTACACGATCTTTGAGCTATGCTTAGGATTGGGTCTTGTCCATCACATCATTCTCCTAATGATGTGATCCCGTTATCAATGACATCCAATGTCCATAGTCAGGAAACCATGACTATCTGTTGATCAACGAGCTAGTCAACTAGAGGCTTACTAGGGACACGTTGTGGTCTATGTATTCACACATGCATTACGATTTCCGGATAACACAATTATAGCATGAACAATAGACAATTACCATGAACAAAGAAATATAATAATAACCATTTATTATTGCCTCTAGGGCATATTTCCAACAGTCTCCCACTTGCACTAGAGTCAATAATCTAGTTACATTGTGATGAATCGAACACCCATTGCGTCCTGGTGTTGATCATGTTTTGCTCTAGGGAGAGGTTTAGTCAACGGATCTGCTACATT
This sequence comes from Triticum aestivum, assembly GCF_018294505.1. Classification (NCBI taxonomy): domain Eukaryota; kingdom Viridiplantae; phylum Streptophyta; class Magnoliopsida; order Poales; family Poaceae; genus Triticum; species Triticum aestivum. The sequence goes on from NC_057799.1 coordinate 394,370,623, forward strand.
CAGGTCCGTATGTACTTTACAAATATCTATGTCTCCATTTTGAACACTTTCACGAATGGAGTTGAAGCGACGCTTGATATGCCTGGTCTTCCTGTGAAACCTGGGCTCCTTCGCAAGGGCAATAGCTCCAGTGTTGTCACAGAAGAGAGTCATCGGGCCCGACGCATTGGGAATCACCCCTAGGTCGGTAATGAACTCCTTCATCCAGACTGCTTCCTGTGCTGCCTCCGAGGCTGCCATGTACTCCGCTTCACATGTAGATCCCGCCACGACGCTTTGCTTGCAACTGCACCAGCTTACTGCTCCTCCATTCAAAATATACACGTATCCGGTTTGTGACTTCGAGTCATCCAGATCTGTGTCGAAGCTAGCGTCGACGTAACCCTTTACGACGAGCTCTTCGTCACCTCCATAAACGAGAAACATATCCTTAGTCCTCTTCAGGTACTTCAGGATATTCTTGACCGCTGTCCAGTGTTCCATGCCGGGATTACTTTGGTACCTTCCTACCAAACTTACGGCAAGGTTTACATCAGGTCTGGTACACAGCATGGCATACATAATAGACCCTATGGCCGAGGCATAGGGGATGACACTCATCTTTTCTCTATCTTCTGCCGTGGTCGGGCATTGAGCCGTGCTCAATTGCACACCTTGCAATACAGGCAAGAACCCCTTCTTGGACTGATCCATATTGAACTTCTTCAATATCTTGTCAAGGTACGTACTCTGTGAAAGACCAATGAGGCGTCTTGATCTATCTCTATAGATCTTGATGCCTAATATATAAGCAGCTTCTCCAAGGTCCTTCATTGAAAAACACTTATTCAAATAGGCCTTTATACTTTCCAAGAATTCTATATCATTTCCCATCAATAGTATGTCATCCACATATAATATGAGAAATGCTACAGAGCTCCCACTCACTTTCTTGTAAACACAGGCTTCTCCATAAGTCTGTGTAAACCCAAACGCTTTGATCATCTCATCAAAGCGAATGTTCCAACTCCGAGATGCTTGCACCAGCCCATAGATTGAGCGCTGGAGCTTGCATACTTTGTTAGCATTCTTAGGATCGACAAAACCTTCCGGCTGCATCATATACAATTCTTCCTTAAGGAAGCCATTAAGGAATGCCGTTTTGACGTCCATCTGCCATATCTCATAATCATAGTATGCGGCAATTGCTAACATGATTCGGACGGACTTCAGCTTCGCTACGGGTGAGAAAGTCTCATCGTAGTCAACCCCTTGAACTTGTCGATAACCCTTAGCGACAAGTCGAGCCTTATAGATGGTCACATTACCATCCGCGTCTGTCTTCTTCTTAAAGATCCATTTGTTTTCTATGGCTCGCCGATCATCGGGCAAGTCAGTCAAAGTCCATACTTCGTTTTCATACATGGATCCTATCTCGGATTTCATGGCTTCTAGCCATTTGTCGGAATCCGGGCCCGCCATCGCTTCTTCATAGTTCGAAGGTTCACCGTTGTCTAACAACATGATTTCCAGGACAGGGTTGCCGTACCACTCTGGTGCGGAACGTGTCCTTGTGGACCTACGAAGTTCAGTAGTAACTTGATCCGAAGCTTCATGATCATCATCATTAACTTCCTCCCCAGTCGGTGTAGGCACCACAGGAACATCTTCCCGCGCTGCGCTACTTTCCGGTTCGGAAGGGGTGACTATCACCTCATCAAGTTCCACTTTCCTCCCACTTACTTCCTTCGAGAGAAACTCTTTCTCCAGAAAGGACCCATTCTTGGCAACGAAGATCTTGCCTTCGGATCTGAGGTAGAAGGTATACCCAATAGTTTCCTTAGGGTATCCTATGAAGACGCATTTCTCCGACTTGGGTTCGAGCTTTTCAGGTTGAAGTTTCTTGACATAAGCATCGCATCCCCAAACTTTTAGAAACGACAGCTTAGGTTTCTTCCCAAACCATAATTCATACGGTGTCGTCTCAACGGATTTCGACGGAGCCCTATTTAAAGTGAATGCGGCAGTCTCTAAAGCATAGCCCCAAAATGAGAGCGGTAAATCGGTAAGAGACATCATAGATCGCACCATATCCAATAGAGTGCGATTACGACGTTCGGACACACCGTTTCGCTGAGGTGTTCCAGGCGGCGTGAGTTGTGAAACGATTCCACATTTCCTTAAGTGCGCACCAAATTCGTGACTTAAATATTCTCCACCACGATCTGATCGTAAGAATTTTATTTTCCTGTCACGTTGATTCTCAACCTCACTCTGAAATTCCTTGAACTTTTCAAAGGTTTCAGACTTGTGTTTCATTAGGTAGACATACCCATATCTACTTAAATCATCAGTGAGAGTGAGAACATAACGATATCCTCCGCGAGCCTCAACACTCATTGGACCGCACACATCGGTATGTATGATTTCCAATAAGTTGGTTGCTCGCTCCATTGTTCCGGAGAACGGAGTCTTGGTCATCTTACCCATGAGGCATGGTTCGCACGTGTCAAATGATTCGTAATCAAGAGACTCCAAAAGTCCATCTGCATGGAGCTTCTTCATGCGCTTGACACCAATGTGACCAAGGCGGCAGTGCCACAAGTATGTGGGACTATCGTTATCAACTTTACATCTTTTGGTATTCACACTATGAATATGTGTAACATCACGTTCGAGATTCATCAAGAATAAACCATTGACCAGCGGGGCATGACCATAAAACATATCTCTCAAATAAATAGAACAACCATTATTCTCGGATTTAAATGAGTAGCCATCTCGAATTAAACGAGATCCAGATACAATGTTCATGCTCAAAGCTGGCACTAAATAACAATTATTGAGGTTTAAAACTAATCCCGTAGGTAGATGCAGAGGTAGCGTGCCGACGGCGATCACATCGACCTTGGAACCATTCCCGACGCGCATCGTCACCTCGTCCTTTGCCAGTCTCCGTTTATTCCGCAGTTCCTGTTTTGAGTTACAAATATGAGCAACCGCACCGGTATCAAATACCCAGGAGCTACTACGAGTACTGGTAAGGTACACATCAATTACATGTATATCACATATACCTTTGGTGTTGCCGGCCTTCTTGTCCGCTAAGTATTTGGGGCAGTTCCGCTTCCAGTGACCACTTCCCTTGCAATAAAAGCACTCAGTCTCAGGCTTGGGTCCATTCTTTGACTTCTTCCCGGCAACTGGCTTACCGGGCGCGGCAACTCCCTTGCCGTCCTTCTTGAAGTTCTTCTTACCCTTGCCCTTCTTGAACTTAGTGGTTTTATTCACCATCAACACTTGATGTTCTTTTCTGATCTCCACCTCCGCTGATTTCAGCATTGAATATACCTCGGGAATGGTCTTTTCCATCCCCTGCATATTGAAGTTCATCACAAAGCTCTTGTAGCTTGGTGGAAGCGACTGAAGGATTCTGTCAATGACCGCGTCATCCGGGAGATTAACTCCCAGCTGAGACAAGCGGTTGTGTAACCCAGACATTCTGAGTATGTGCTCACTAACAGAACTATTCTCCTCCATTTTACAGCTGAAGAACTTGTCGGAGACTTCATATCTCTCGACCCGGGCATGAGCTTGGAAAACCATTTTCAGCTCTTCGAACATCTCATATGCTCCATGCTTCTCAAAACGCTTTTGGAGCCCCGGTTCTAAGCTGTAAAGCATGCCGCACTGAACGAGGGAGTAATCATCAGCACGTGATTGCCAAGCGTTCATAACGTCTTGGTTCTCTGGGATTGGTGCTTCACCTAGCGGTGCTTCTAGGACATAATCTTTCTTGGCTGCTATGAGGATGATCCTCAGGTTCCGGACCCAGTCCGTATAGTTGCTGCCATCATCTTTCAGCTTGGTTTTCTCTAGGAACGCGTTGAAGTTGAGGACAACGTGGGCCATTTGATCTACAAGACATATTGTAAAGATTTTAGACTAAGTTCATGATAATTAAGTTCATCTAATCAAATTATTCAATGAACTCCCACTCAGATAGACATCCCTCTAGTCATCTAAGTGAAACATGATCCGAGTTAACTAGGCCGTGTCCGATCATCACGTGAGACGGACTAGTCAAGATCGGTGAACATCTCCATGTTGATCGTATCTTCTATACGACTCATGCTCGACCTTTCGGTCCTCCGTGTTCCGAGGCCATGTCTGTACATGCTAGGCTCGTCAAGTCAACCTAAGTGTATTGCGTGTGTTCCGAGGCCATGTCTGTACATGCTAGGCTCGTCAACACCCGTTGTATGCGAACGTTAGAATCTATCACACCCGATCATCACGTGGTGCTTCGAAACAACGAACCTTCGCAACGGTGCACAGTTAGGGGAACACTTTCTTGAAATTATTATAAGGGATCATCTTACTTACTACCGTCGTTCTAAGCAAATAAGATGCAAAACATGATAAACATCACATGCAATCAAATAGTGACATGATATGGCCAATATCATTTTGCTCCTTTGATCTCCATCTTCGGGGCACCATGATCATCTTCGTCACCGGCATGACACCATGATCTCCATCATCATGATCTCCATCATTGTGTCTTCATGAAGTTGTCACGCCAACGATTACTTCTACTTCTACGGCTAACACGTTTAGCAATAAAGTAAAGTAATTTACATGGCGTTATTCAATGACACGCAGGTCATACAAAATAATAAAGACAACTCCTATGGCTCCTGCCGGTTGTCATACTCATCGACATGCAAGTCGTGATTCCTATTACAAGAATATGATCAATCTCATACATCACATATATCATTCATCACATCTTCTGGCCATATCACATCACATAGCACATGCTGCAAAAACAAGTTAGACGTCCTCTAATTGTTGTTGCAAGTTTTTACGTGGCTTGAATAGGTTTCTAGCAAGAACGTTTCTTACCTACGTAAAACCACAACGTGATGTGCCAATTTCTATTTACCCTTCATAAGGACCCTTTTCATCGAATCCGTTCCGACTAAAGTGGGAGAGACAGACACCCGCTAGCCACCTTATGCAACTAGTGCATGTCAGTCGGTGGAACCTGTCTCACGTAAGCGTACGTGTAAGGTCGGTCCGGGCCGCTTCATCCCACAATACCGCCGAAACAAGATAAGACTAGTAGCGGCAAGAAGAATTGGCAACATCTACGCCCACAACTGCTTTGTGTTCTACTCGTGCATAGTAACTACGCATAGGCCTGGCTCATGATGCCACTGTTGGGGATCGTAGCAGAATTTTAAAATTTCCTACGCTCACCAAGATCCATCTATGGAGTATACTAGCAACGAGGGGAAAGGAGTGCATCTACATACCCTTGTAGATCGCGAGCGGAAGCGTTCCAATGAACGAGGTTGATGGAGTCGTACTCGCCGTGATCCAAATCACCGATGACCGAGTGCCGAACGGACGGCACCTCCGCGTTCAACACACGTACGGAGCAGCGACGTCTCCTCCTTCTTGATCCAGCAAGGGGGAAGGAGAGGTTGATGGAGATCCAGCAGCACGACGGCGTGGTGGTGGATGTAGCGGGATCTCGGCAGGGCTTCGCCGAGCTTCTGCGAGAGGGAGAGGTGTTGCAGGGGAGGAGGGAGGCGCCAAAGGCTGTAGTACTGCTGCCCTCCCTCCCCCCCCTTTATATAGGCCCCCTGGGAGGGGGGGCACCGGCCAGGAACCCATCTGGATGGGGGGGCGGCGGCCAGGGGGGAGACTTGCCCCCCAAGGCAAGTGGGGCGCCCCCCCACCCTAGGGTTTCCAACCCTAGGCGCAGGGGGGAGGCCCATGGGGGGCGCCCCAGCCCACTAAGGGTTGGTTCCCTTCCCACTTCAGCCCATGGGGCCCTCCGGGATAGGTGGCCCCACCCGGTGGACCCCCGGGACCCTTCCGGTGGTCCCGGTACAATACCGGTGACCCCCAAAACTTTCCCGGTGGCCGAAACTTGACTTCCTATATATAATTCTTCACCTCCGGACCATTCCGGAACTCCTCGTGACGTCCGGGATCTCATCCGGGACTCCGAACAACTTTCGGGTTTCCGCATACTCATATCTCTACAACCCTAGCGTCACCGAACCTTAAGTGTGTAGACCCTACGGGTTCGGGAGACATGCAGACATGACCGAGACGCCTCTCCGGTCAATAACCAACAGCGGGGTCTGGATACCCATGTTGGCTCCCACATGTTCCACGATGATCTTATCGGATGAACCGTGATGTCGAGGATTCAATCAATCCCGTATACAATTCCCTTTGTCAATCGGTATGTTACTTGCCCGAGAGTCGATCATCGGTATCCCAATACCTTGTTCAATCTCGTTACCGGCAAGTCTCTTTACTCGTACCGCAATGCATGATCCCGTGACTAACGCCTTAGTCACATTGAGCTCATTATGATGATGCATTACCGAGTGGGCCCAGAGATACCTCTCCGTCATACGGAGTGACAAATCCCAGTCTCGATCTGTGCCAACCCAACAGACACTTTCGGAGATACCCGTAGTGTACCTTTATAGTCACCCAGTTACGTTGTGACGTTTGGCACACCCAAAGTACTCCTACGGTATCCGGGAGTTGCACGATCTCATGGTCTAAGGAGAAGATACTTGACATTGGAAAAGCTCTAGCAAACGAACTACACGATCTTTGAGCTATGCTTAGGATTGGGTCTTGTCCATCACATCATTCTCCTAATGATGTGATCCCGTTATCAATGACATCCAATGTCCATAGTCAGGAAACCATGACTATCTGTTGATCAACGAGCTAGTCAACTAGAGGCTTACTAGGGACACGTTGTGGTCTATGTATTCACACATGCATTACGATTTCCGGATAACACAATTATAGCATGAACAATAGACAATTACCATGAACAAAGAAATATAATAATAACCATTTATTATTGCCTCTAGGGCATATTTCCAACAAAATCTTATACCATGGACTTAGAAGATTTTATTACTGCTTGTAAACTCCCGCAATGGGGTAGTGCTAGTGAACCTCGCAAATCTGAGTTTAAAGATTTTCTTGCTAGTATCATTGTGGGGGAATCTAGAGAAATAACACAAGCTACCATAGGGAGCATTCATTTTCCTGCTATACATTATTTTGCTCTCTTTATAGGTAGATGCATTAACGGCAAGGACGAGGCATGTCACATGTGTGTTCCCGATCTTAGTGTTCTCAAGAGTGATGTATTAGGAGATAAACAATACAACTTGGGGGCTATTGTTGCAGGAAGGTTGCATCATAACAGTATTAGTGGAGATTTGTTTGGTGGAATTTATGCAACCCGTGTTGCCAATTATCTTGAGATACCCATACATGAAAATGATATGGAATTGCCTCCTGCTTATTTAGATTATAATGCTATGGTTCGTCATCAATTTGTTGAGAGAAATGAAGAGTTCCTCCAATACCGACTAATCTTTGACAGACGTCCCACTGTCCATGTTGCTCTCCCTGCTCCTGCTTTCTTTGACTTTCAGACAAAAGGAGATATGTTATAACAAGGGAGGAGGCGAACGAGTATGAGAGGAGGACGGAGGCAGCTCGCCTCCATGCTGCAACTCATCAGGCAATAGCTGCTGCATCTTAGTACGACCCCAGCTACAACTTTGATCCATGGGCATAGACCAACTTAGGCCAAAAGCCTAAGCTTGGGGGAGTACGTATTTCTCACCGACATTACATTCATGATTCACACACTCATTCTAGTTGTCGGTGCTCATACTTTTTCATTGTACTATCCATGCTAGTTTATTTTCTGTTTTTAGCCTTCTTCTTGTGTGTTTGAAAACCCTTAAGAAAACCAAAAAAATAGTTGTAGCTTTTAGCTAGTTTACTTTTCATGCCTGTAGTAGTAATAATTAAAAGAAACCCCCAAAAAGATTTCTCGTTCTTCTTTTGCTTGTTGGGAGCTTTCCCGTGTAAATAGTTTTATTTTATTTCTTTTCTTTGGGGATCGAGAGGAGAAGACCATGATTAAAATGTTGAAGTGGCTCTTATATGCATTATTGTAGATTTAACAAAGAGCCCATATTACCTTGTCTTCTCCTTTGTATCAGATGCTTGCAGATTCTAGCTTAGTCTAATGCACTTGCACTATTATTATTATACACACCATTCGGTTGTGCAAGTGAAAGGCAATAATGACGATATATGATGGACTGATTGAGATGAGAAAAGCTGGTATTAACTCGACCTCTTTTTTTGTGTGAATATGATTAGTTCATCGTTCCTGATTCAGCCTATTATGAATGAAACATGTTTGCAATGACAATTAGAGATTATAGTTGCTTATGCCATGCTTAATTTTCTAGGAGTTTATAATGGTTTACCTTGTGTGCCAACATGCTATTAAAATGGTTGTGATGTGGTATGATAGGGTGGTATCCTCCTTTGAATGATTCAAGTGGCTTGACTTGGCACATGTTCACACATGTAGTTGAAACAAAATCAACATAGCCTCCACGATATTTATGTTCATGGTGGATTATATCCTACTCATGCTTGCACTCAATGTTTATTAATTTTAATGCCTGTTCATGACTGTTGTCACTCTCTAGTTGGTCACTTCCCAGTCTTTTTCTAGCCTTCACTTGTACTAAGCGGGAATACTGCTTGTGCATCCACTTCCATAAACCCCAAAGTTATTCCATATGAGTCCACCATACCTTCCTATATGCGGTATCTACCTGCCGTTCCAAGTAAAGTATGTGCCAAACTCTAAACCTTCAAATGAAATTCTGTTTTGTATGCTCGAATAGCTCATGTATCAACTAGGGTTGTCTGTATCTTCCATGCTAGGCGGGTTATTCTCAAGAGGAGTGGACTCCGCTCCTCACTCACGAGAAAATGGCTGGTCACCGGGATGCCCAGTCCCGTGCTCAAACCAAATCAAATTAATTGCAAACAAAACTCCCCCAAGACTGTTGTTAGTTGGAGGCACCCGTTGTTTCGGGCAAGCCATGGATGATGCTTGTTGGTGGTGGGGGAGTATAAACTTTACCATTCTGCGTGGGAACCGCCTATAATGTGTGTAGCATTGAAGATATCGAGATCTCTCGGTTGTTATGTTGACAATGAAAGTATGCCACTCAAAATATTATTTATCTCTGTTTCAAAATCGAGCTTTGGCACCTCTACAAATCCCTGCTTCCCTCTGCGAAGGGCCTATCTATTTACTTTTATGTTGAGTCATCCTCCTCTTATTAAAAAGCACCAGTTGGAGAGCACCGCTGTCATTTGCATCCATTACTATTAATTTATATTGAGCATGACTATGACTGGATCTCTTTTACCATGAATTACAATGTTTAGTCAGTCCTTGATCTTCAGAGGTGCTCTGCATTTATGTTTTGTGGTCTTAGAAAGGGCTAGCGAGATACCATCTTGTTATATCATATTATGATTGTTTTGAGAAAGTGTTGTCATCCGAGATTTATTATTATTGCTTGCTAGTTGATTATGCCATTGATATGAGTAAATATCAGACCTAAGTGTTATTATGAATAATGGTTAGTTCATAATCTTTGCTGAAAACTTGAAAGCTGGCTTTACATATTTACAACAACAAGAGCAAACAGAGTTTGTAGAAGTTTTTCTTTATCACTTTCAGTTTGTCAGCTTAATTGCTTGAGGACAAGCAAAGGTTTAAGCATGGGGGAGTTGATACGTCTCCATCGTATCTACTTTTCCAAACACTTTTGCCCTTGTTTTGGACTCTAACTTGCATGATTTGAATGGAACTAACCCGGACTGACGCTGTTTTCAGCAGAATTTCCATTGTGTTATTTTTGTGCAGAAATAAAAGTTCTCGGAATGACCTGAAACTTCATGGAGAATATTTTTGGAATATATATAAAATACTGGCAAAAGAATCAAGACCAGGGGGCCCACACCCTGTCCACGAGGGTGGGGGTGCGCCTACCCCCCTGGGCGCGCCCCCTGCCTCGTGGGCCCCCTGGTGCTTCACCGACCTCAACTCCAACTCTATATATTCACATTCGGGGAGAAAAAAATCAGAGAGAAGGATTCATCGCGTTTTACGATATGGAGCCGCCGCCAAGCCCTAATCTCTCTCGGGAGGGCTAATCTGGAGTCCGTTCGGGGCTCCGGAGAGGGGAATCTCTCGCCATCATCATCATCAACCTTCCTCCGTCACCAATTTCATGATGCTCACCGTCGTGCGTGAGTAATTTCATCGTAGGCTTGCTGGACGATGATGGGTTGGATGAGATTTACCATGTAATCGAGTTAGTTTTGTTAGGGTTTGATCCCTAGTATCCATTATGTTCTGAGATTGATGTTGCTATGACTTTGCTATGCTTAATGCTTGTCACTAGGCCCCGAGTGCCATGATTTCAGATCTGAACCTATTATGTTTTCATGAATATATGTGAGTTCTTGATCCTATCTTGCAAGCCTATAGTCACCTATTATGTGTTATGATCCGTTAACCCCGAAGTGACAATAATCGGGATACTTACCGGGATGACCGTAGTTTGAGGAGTTCATGTATTCACTAAGTGTTAATGCTTTGGTCCGGTACTCTATTAAAAGGAGGCCTTAATATCCCTTAGTTTCCAATAGGACCCCGCTGCCACGGGAGGGTAGGACAAAAGATGTCATGCAAGTTCTTTCCCATAAGCATGTATGACTATATTCGGAATACATACCTACATTACATTGATGAACTGGAGCTAGTTCTGTGTCACCCTAGGTTATAACTATTGCATGAGGAATCGCATGTGTCACCCTACGAACTTTTCACATATTGTTCTTCGCTTAGTTACTTTTCCGTTGCCACTGTTACAATTACTACAAAACTACTACTGTTACTTTTATCACCGTTACCGTTACTTCCATACTACTTTGCTACTAAATACTTTGCTGCAGATATTAAGCTATCCAGGTGTGGTTGAACTGACAACTCAACTGCTAATAATTGAGAATATTCTTTGGCTCTCCTTGTGTCGAATCAATAAATTTGGGTTGAATACTCTACCCTCGAAAACTGTTGCGATCCCCTATACTTGTGGGTTATCAAGACTATTTTCTGGCGCCGTTGCCAGGGAGCATAGCTCTATTCTTTGAGTCACTTGGGATTTATATCTGCTGATCACTATGAGGAACTTGAAAGACGAAAAAACCAAGATTTATCCCTCAACTACGAGGGGAGGTAAGGAACTACCATCTAGCTCTGCACTTGATTCACCTTCTATTTTGAGTAAACTTGCGACACCTAAACCAGCTTCTGCTATTAATTCTGATATGTCGCGTGTTATTGATGATGCCACTTATGCTATGCATGATACTTATCATGAAACTACTTCTATGCTTGATACTATTATGCCACTAGGTGAATTTCTTGATGAACAACTTGCTAGGGCTAGGGAGAATGAAATTCTTGAAACTGATAATATTGATGAAAATGATGATGAAGATCCTCCCCCTAGATATGAATTGCCTGAGGGTTATGTTATGGATGAAGAAACTGCTAGAGATTTTCTTGCTTGCAATGATACATATGATCTTAAGAAGAAAAAGAAAAATGATGGGACTTTGCATGCTTCTAGTGAACCTGTTGTAGACACACCTGAGAATCTCAATGATATTTCTATTTCTGATGCTGAAACACAATCTGGTAATGAACATGAACCTAGTGATGATGTTAATGATAATGTTCATGTTGATGCTCAACCTAGCAATGACAATGATGTAGAGATTGAACCTGCTGTTGATCTTGATAACCCACAATCAAAGAATCAACGTTATGATCAGAGAGACTTCGTTGCTAGGAAGCATGGTAAAGAAAGAGAACCATGGGTTTAGAAACCCATGTCTTTTTCTCCTAAACCATCCAAGAAAAAGGATGATGAGGATTTTGAGCGTTTTGCTGAAATGATTAGACCTATCTTTTTCCGTATGCGTTTGACTGATATGCTTAAAATGAATCCTTATGCTAAGTATATGAAAGAAATTGTTACAAATAAAATAAAGATACCGGAAGCTGAAATTTCCACCATGCTTGCTAATTATACTTATAAGGGTGGAATACCAAAGAAACTTGGAGATCCAGGAGTACCAACAATACCATGCTCCATTAAGAGAAACTATGTTACAACTGATTAATGTGATCTTGGAGCCGGTGTTAGTGTTATGGAACTAACTCGGACTGCGCTGTTTTCAGCAGAATTGTCATGGTGTTATTTTTGTGCAGAAATAAAAGTTCTCGGAATGACTTGAAACTTCACGGAGAATATTTTTGGAATATATAAAAAATACTGGCAAAAGAATCAAGACCAGGGGGCCCACACCCTGTCCACGAGGGTGGGGGCGCGCCCCCTGCCTCGTAGGTCCCCTGGTGCTCCACCGACCTCAACACCAACTCTTTATATTCATGTTCGGGGAGAAAAAATTCAGAGAGAAGGATTCATCGCGTTTTACGATATGGAGCCGCCGCCAAGCCCTAATCTCTCTCGGGAGGGCTAATCTGGAGTCCGTTCGGGGCTCCGGAGAGGGGAATATGTCGCCATCGTCATCATCAACCTTCCTCCGTCACCAATTTGGCTCCCCTTAGAATTGCTACAAAAACTGCTACTGTTACTTTTGCCACCGTTACCGTTACTTCCATACTACTTTGCTACTAAATACTTTGCTGCAAATATTAAGTCTTTCAGGTGTGGTTGAATTGACAACTCAACTACTAATACTTGAGAATATTCTTTGGCTCCCCTTGTGTTGAATCAATAAATTTGGGTTGAATACTCTACCCTTGAAAACTGTTGCGATCCCCTATACTTGTGGGTTATCACTTAGCGATCTTCAAGGGTATGAAGATGCTCTCCCCCTCTCGTAGCTATGCATCCCCATGGATAGATCTTGCGTGTGCATACAAAGAAAATTCTTTTCCATGCAACGTTTTCCAACAGTGGTATCCGAGCCAGGTCTATACGTAGATGATATGCATGAGTAGAAGGGAGTTGTGGGCGGTGATGTTCATACTGCTTACCACCAACATCTTATTTTGATTCGGCGACATTGTGGGATGAAGCGGCCCGGACCAACCTTACATGTCCACGCACATGAGACCGGTTCCACCGACTGACATGCAACTTGTTTTGCATAAAGGTGGCTGGTGGGTGTCTGTTTCTCCTACTTTAGTTGAATCGAATTTGACTACGGCCGATCCTTGAAGAAAGTTAAAACAACAAACTTGATAAATCACCGTTGTAGTTTTTGCGTAGGTAAGAACAATTCTTGCTAGAAACCCGTAGCAGCCACGTAAAACTTGCAACAACAAAGTAGAGGACGTCTAACTTGTTTTTGCAGGGTATGTTGTGATGTGATATGGTCAAGACGTGATGTGATATACATTGTTGTATGAGATGATCATGTTTTGTAATATCGACAACCGGCAGGAGCCTTAGGGTTGTCTCTTAATTATTGGATGAAATGCAAGCGCCACGTAATTGCTTTACTTTCTTGCTATGCGTTAGCAATAGTTGTAGAAGCAATAGTTGGCGAGACGACCCTGACGCAACGATGGAGATCAAGGTGTCGAGCCAGTGACGATGGAGATCATGACGATGCTTTGGAGATGGAGATCAAAAGCACAAGATGATGATGGCCATATCATGTCACATATTTTTGATTGCATGTGGTGTTTATCCTTTATGCATCTTATTTTGCTTAGAACGGCGGTAGCATTATAAGATGATCCCTTCACTAAATTTCAAGATAAAAGTGTTCTCCCCGAGTATGCACCGTTGCCAAAGTTCGTCGTTTCGAAGCAACTCGTGATGATCGGGTGTGATAGACTCTAGTTCACATACAACGGGTGTAAGACAGTTTTGCACATGCAGAATACTTGGGTTAAACTTGACGAGCCTAGCATATACAGACATGGTCTCGGAACACTAGAGACCAAAAGGTCTAACGTGAGTCATGTAGTAGATATGATCAACATAGAGATGTTCACCATTGAAGACTATCCCATCTCACGTGATGATCGGACATGGGTTAGTTGATTTGGATCATGTATCACTTAGATAACTTGAGGGATGTTTATTTAAGTGGGAGTTCATTAGTAATTTGATTAATTGAACTAAGATTTATCATGAACATAGTCAAAATGTCTTTGCAAATTATGTTATAGTTCAATAGCTCGCGATGTAGCTTCCCCGTTTTTTGATACGTTCCTAGAGAAACTAAGTTGAAAGTTTATGGTAGCAATAATGCGAACTGGGTCCGTGATCTAAGGATTATCCTCATGCTGCACAGAAGAATTATGTCCTTAATGCACCACTAGGTGATAGACCTGTTGCAGGAGCTGATGCAGACGTTATGAACGTTTGGCAAAGTTCGATCTGATGACTACTTGATAGTTTAGTGCGCCATGCTTTACGGCTTAGAATCGGGGCTCCAAAGACGTTTTGAATGCCATGGAACATATGAGATGTTCCAAGAGCTGAAATTGGTATTTCAGGCTCATGCCCATGTTGAGAGGTATGAGACCTCTGACAAGTACTTTGCCTACAAGATGGAAGAGAATAGCTCAGCCAGTGAGCATGTGCTCAGAATGTCTAGGTACTACAATCGGTTGAATCAAGTGGGAGTTAATCTTCCATATAAGATAGTGATTGATAGAATTCTCCAGTCACTATCACCAAGCTACTAGAGCTTCGTGATGAACTACAATATGCAAGGGATGACGAAAATGACTCCCGAGCTCTTCGCGATGCTGAAATCAACGGAGGTAGAAATCAAGAAGAAGCATCAAGTGTTGATGGTTAACAAGACCACTAGTTTCAAGAAGGGAAAGAAAGGGAACTTCAAGAAGAATGTCAAGCAAGTTTCCGCTCCCGTGAAGAAGCCCAAAGCTGGACCCAAGCCTGAAACTAAGTGCTTCTACTGCAAGGGAAATGGTCACTCGAAGTGGAACTGCCCTAAGTATTTGGCGGATAAGAAGGATGGCAAAGTGAACAAAGGTATATTTGATATACATGTTATTGATGTGTACCTTACTAATGCTCGTAGCAGCGCCTGGGTATTTGATATTGGTTCAGTTGCTCATATTTGTAACTCGAAACAGGAGTTGCGGAATAAACGAAGATTGGCTAAGGACGAGGTGACGATGCGCGTCGGGAATGGTTCCAAGGTCAATGTGATCGTCGTCGGCACATTACTTCTACATCTACCTTCGGGATTAGTTTTAGACCTCAATAATTGTTATTTGGTGCCAGCGTTGAGCATGAACATTATATCTGGATCTTGTTTATTACGGGACGGTTATTCATTTAAATTGGAGAATAATGGTTGTTTTATTTATATGAGTAATATCTTTTATGGTCATGCACCCTTGATGAATGGTCTATTCTTGTTGAATCTCGATAGTAGTGATACACATATTCATAATATTAATGCCAAAAGATGCAAAGTTGATAATGATAGTGCAACATACTTGTGGCACTCTCGCTTAGGTCATATTGGTGTAAAGCGCATGAAGAAACTCCATGCGGATGGACTTTTGGAATCACTTGATTATGAATCATTTGATACTTGTGAACCGTGCCTCATGGGCAAGAAGACTAAAACTCTGTTCTCCGGAACAATGGAGCGAGCTAATGACTTATTGAAAATAATACATACCGATGTATGCGGTCCGATGAGTGTTGAAGCACGCGGTGGGTATCGTTGTTTTCTGACCTTCACAGATGATTTGAGTAGGTATGGATATATCCACTTGATGAAACACAAGTCTGAAACATTTTGAAAAGTTCGAAGAATTTCAGAGTGAAGTGGAGAATCATCATAACAAGAAAATATAGTTTCTACAATCTGATCGCGGAGGCGAATATTTGACTTACGAGTTTGGCCTTCATTTAAAACAATGTGGAATTGTTTCACAACTCATGCCACCTGGAACACCACAGCGTAATGGTGTGTCCGAACGTCGTAACTGTACTTTATTAGATATGGTGCGTTCTATGATGTCTCTTACCGATTTGCCTTTATCATTTGGGGGTTTTGCATTAGAGGCAGCCGCATTCACGTTAAATAGGGCACCGTATAAATACGTTGAGACGACGTCGTATGAACTATGGTTTGGCAAGAAACCTAAGCTGTCATTTCTTAAAGTTTGGGGATGCAACACTTATGTCAAAAGGCTTCAGCCTGATAAGCTCGAACCCGAATCAGAGAAGTCGTCTTCATAGGATACCCTAAGGAAACTATTGGGTACACCTTCTACCACAGATCCGAAGGCAAGATCTTTGTTGCCAAGAATGGGTCCTTTCTAGAGGAGTTTCTCTCGAAAGAAGTGAGTAGGAGGAAAGTAGAACTTGATGAGGTAATTGTACCTTCTCTCGAATTGGAAAGTAGCACATCAAAGAAAACCGTTCACGTGATGCCTACACCAACTGGAGAGGAAGCTAATGATGATGATCATGAAACTTTAGATCAAGTTACTACTAGACCTCGTAGGTCGAACAGAGCACGTTCCGCACCAGAGTGGTACGGTAATCCTATCCTGGAAGTCATGTTATTAGACCATGGCGAACCTACGAACTATGAAGAAGCTATGATGAGCCCAGATTCCGATAAATGGCTTGAGGCCATGAAATTTGAGATAGGATCCATGTATGAGAACAAAGTATGGACTTTCGTGGACTTGCCCAATGATCAGCAAGCCATAGAGAATAAATGGATCTTCAAGAAGAAGATTGACGCTGATGGTAATGTTACTATCTACAAAGCTCGACTTGTCGCAAAAGGTTTTTGACAAGTTCAAGGGGTTGACTATGATGAGACTTTCTCACTCGTAGCAATGCTTAAGTCTGTTCGAATCATGTTAGCAATTGCCGCATTTTATAATTATGAAATCTGGCAAATGGACGTCAAAATTGCATTCCTTAATGAATTTCTTAAAGAAGAGTTGTATATGATGCAATCAGAAGGTTTTGTCGATCCTAAAGGTGCTAACAAAGTGTGCAAGCTCCAGCGATCCATCTATGGACTGGTCCAAGCATCTCGGAGTTGGAATATACGCTTTGATGAGGTGATCAAAGCATATGGTTTTATACAGAGTTACGGTGAAGCATGTATTTACAGGAAAGTGAGTGAGAGCTCTGTAGCATTTCTAATATTATATGTGGATGTCATATTGTTGATTGGAAATGATATAGAATTTCTGGATAGCATAAAAGGATACTTGAATAAGAATTTTTTAGTGAAAGACCTTGGTGAAGCTGCTTATATATTGGGCATCAAGATCTATAGGAATAGATCAAGACGCTTAATAGGACTTTTACAAAGCACATACCTTGACAAAGTTCTGAAGAAGTTCAAAATGGACCAGTCAAAGAAAGGGTTCTTGCCTGTGTTTCAAGGTGTGAAGTCGAGTCAGACTCAAAGCCCGACCACGGTAGAAGATAGAGAGAAAATGAAAGTCATTCCCTATGCTTCAGCCAAGGGTTACGTCGATGCTAGCTTTGACACAGATCTGAATGACTCTAAGTCACAAACCGAATACGTACTTATATTGAATGGTGGAGTTGTCAGTTGGTGTAGTTCCAAGCAGAGCGTCGTAGCGGGATCTACGTGTGAAGCGGAGTACATACCTGCTTCGGAAGCAGCACATGAAGGAGTCTGGATGAAGGAGTTCATATCCGATCTGAGTGTAATACCCAGTGCATCGGGTCCAATGACAATCTTTTGTGACAACATTGGAGCAATTGCCTTGACGAAGGAATCCAGGTTTCACAAGAGAACCAAACACATCAAGAGACGCTTGAACTCCATTCGTGAAAAGGTCAACGATGGAGACATAGAAATTTGCAAAATACATACGGATCTGAATGTGGCAAACCCGTTGACTAAACCTCTTCCGTGGGTAAAACATGATCAGCACCAAGATTCCATGGGTGTTAGATTCATTACTATGAAATCTAGATTATTGACTCTAGTGCAAGTGGGAGACGGATGGAAATATGCCCTAGAGGCAATAATAAAGTTGTATTGTTATATTTCCTTATTCATGATAAAGGTTTATTATTCATGCTAGAATTGTATTGACCGGAAACTTAAATACATGTGTGGATACATAAACAAATACCGTGTCCTAGTGAGCCTCTACTAACTAGCTCCTTGATCAAAGATGTTTAAGGAATTATAATGAAAAGAAACGTACCTCCCTTTATTAGTGAAGAAAAATAATTAAAAACGATGTAGATAAGCTATTGATCCAAGCCCAAATATTTCAACAATTATTTGAGGAACACCAGCAACCAAACAGAAGGAAAGCAACGATCTACATACACATATCCATGGAGGGACTCGAAATAGAAAACGCCATGCTCGACGCGCTGGTTACCCCTCTGTCCTTTGAGGAGGGGGGTCCCCTCCTCACCTCAGGACGCACCGGACGAGCTGGAGGCCGGAGTACGAGCTCCAGGAGGAAGACATGCTGCCCTGCATCGCTGATCTCTCAAGGACCGCTGCCCACTACATCTCTGCTCCAGCTCCTGCAGCGGTGGGTTTCCACGTCTCTGTCGTCACGTAGCGAGTGGGCCAACTTCAGATCGCCGGTGACAACAACAACTCCCGTGCGACGGACCCCTCTCCTTCGTCCCCGCGTCTGTTCTCCAAGGTGCATAAGGCCATTGTTGCTGATCTGCCTCCGTCGCCGCGCCCTCGTTAGTCTGCCCCTCCCAAGACGCGTGCCTGCTCTGCCCCAACTCGTCGCAGCGCTCGTCAGGCTGCTGCTAGGGGTGATGTTCCGGTGTCCCAGCGCGCCGCTCTTCTGTTGGTTCAGGAGCTCGGCGGGCTCGGGCCAAACGACAAGATGACGCCACGGGCTGCTGCGGCCCTGCTGAAGAAGTTTGAAGAACCGCTGTCAGCCAATGACATCGCCGCCATCGCCAAGCTAACGGGCCTGGGCTGCGGGGGTCTCATGATCTCCGCGGGCATGGCCGGGGCGGAGGAGATTGAAGATTGATGATGACAGCTACAATAGTTAGGCTTCGTCGGTGGCTGATCTTAAATCAGCTAGAGTTAGGTTTAGTTTCATCCATGTTAAGTTCTACGTGTAAGAGGCTAGATCATCGATGACGACGGGGTTTTGGGCCTACTGGTGGCCGTCGTCGTCCCCTGGAAAGTTGTAAGGTGTATTGCAATTCCTTCAGTAAAATTGTTAGTCGACGGAGCAACAAACTGTGTCCAAATGGTAGATAGGCCCTACAATATAATGTCGTGGAACGTAAGGGGACTAAACTCCCCTGCATGGCGATCAGCCATTAGAGTGGTTGTGTCTGCACACAACATAGTGATTCTGATTTTGCGGGAAACAAAGATTGAAGCCTGGACACCGGCTCTAGTGACGGACGTGGGAGGCGCTAACCTGCAAGGTTGCGTTGTCTTGCTGGCGATGGGCATGCACGGCGGCGCTGCCATCTTCTGGGACAAAAATGTAGTCGACGTGGTTTCTCACGCCATAGCGTCCTTCTCGATTACTGTTAGGGTAGAGGTTATTAGCTCTAGAGATTTCTTCTGGATGACAACCATTTACGGCCCGACTGACGACAATCCAAAGGCAAATTTTCTATCTGAGTTAGTTGTTGTTGCTCCTCCCTCTACAGAGCCTTGGATGATAAATGGCGACTTCAACATGATCTACGAGGCGAGGGACAAAAACAACTCGATCGTCAACAGATGCATGATGGGACGCTTCCGTAGGGCAATAGATCACGCCGGCATTCATGAAATCAAGAGCAAAAATAGGAGATACACATGGAGCAGTGAGAGAGAGGACCCTACTCTCTGCAGCATTGACAAAGTGTTATGCAACGTCGCCTGGGAAAACATGCACCCAAACTTCATGCTTAGGGCTGCTTCCACCTCATTCTCTGATCACTGCCCCCTGCTCCTAGCCAACTCGGAAATGCCATTCAGACCAGCACGTTTTAGGTTTGAAAACTTCTGGCCACGGTTCCCTCATTTTCAGGAAACGGTTCAGCATGCATGGCACAAGCTCGTCAGTCATGACTGCCCTTTCGTTCGTCTCAAAATCTAAATGTAGCGTGTGGCCGCTGACTTGAGGCATTGGAGCAAATCACTCTTCGGAGGGGCCAAGCTGCAGTTCCACATCGCAAATGAAGTTATCCTCCGCCTGGATATCGCCCACGAATGAAGATCATGGTCGGCCGATGAGTTAAACTTGAGAAAATTGTTGAAGCTGAAAGTGCTTGGCTTGGTTGTGATCGAGCGCGCAAGAAAAAGACAGGCTTCAAGGATCACATGGCTGCGGGCCGGGATGCCAACACAAAAAAAATTAGTGCTAAGATGAGGGCGCGAAGAAGAAAAAACTTCATCCATGCTATAAAGAGCGGCAGCAGCAAGGTCACCGACCATCATGGGAAAGAGCAAGTAATCCTTGGGCATTTCACTACTCTATTGGGCAAGAAGAAAGCTCGGTTGAATACTATAAACTGGGAAGAATTAGATCTGCCAAGGATTGAGATGAATGGCATGGACAACCATTCACTGAACCTGAAGTGTGGGTTGCCGTGTGCGCCTCCCCGGCAGAGAAAGCTCCTGGGTTGGACGGGTTCACCGGCCAGTTCTTCAAATCATGCTGGAGCATTATCAAGGAAGATGTGATGGCTGTGTTCCAGGGGTTCTACCGCATCGCAGGGCAAAAATTGGAAAGTCTGAACTCTGCCCTGATTGCGCTTCTGCCAAAGAAGGACGGGGCCACGGAGATAGGGCACTTCCGTCCAATCAGCCTGATTCACTCTGTGGCAAAACTAATCAGCAAGGTACTGTCCATGAGGCTCTCTGTTGTGCTCTGTAAAATCATATCGCCGGCTCAAACTGCATTCCAAAAAGGGAAATGCCTCCACGACAGCTTCTTGTATGTGCAAGGCTGTGTTAGGGCTCTGCAGCGCGGCCACAAACCGGCCCTGATGTTCAAGTTGGACATTGCGAAGGCTTTCGATTCTCTGTCCTGGGAGTACTTACTGGAGCTCATGCAGCGCTTGGGTTTCAGTCCAAGGTGGAGGGACTGGATCGCCACGCTCCTTTCCTCCTCCTCGTTTTCGGTGTTGTTAAACAGTGTGCCGGGTGCAAGGTTCTGGCATAGGAGAGGTCTCAGACAGGCGGACCCCCTCTCCCCCTGCTGTTCATCATGGCAATAGATCCTCTCCACCGCATTCTGTTAAGGGCAACTGAGCTGGACATTCTAGCGCCCCTGTCGGGCAGAGGTACAAGCATGCGGGTCAGCCTATATGCGGATGATGTCGTAATCTTTGCCAACCCAATCAAGGAGGAGGTTGATACGCTGTTGGATCTGTTACAAAAGTTCGGAGAAGCTACTCGCCTGTGCCTCAATCAGCAAAAGTCCACAGTGACTGCAATCAGGTGTGATCAAGGGGGTTTGTCGGAAATGCTACAGAGCTTCAGAGGGAAAATTGTTCAGTTTCCGATAACTTACCTAGGGCTGCCAATCCTGCCAACAAGACTGTGGGTAGTCCACCTGCAATTTATAATCGACAGAATTAGGTCACAGCTGGGAGGCTGGAAGGGAAGACTGATGAACATGGTTGGACGCAGGGTGCTGGGTCAGAAGCGTCCTCGCCGCACTACCAACATTTGCTATGACGGCATTGAAATTCCCAAAGAAGATCATGAAGGAGATTGACAAGTGTCGAAGAAGATTTCTGTGGTGCCACGATGAGGACATGGCAGGAGGCAAATGCAAGGTCGCTTGGGACCGGGTGTGCTCCCCTGTCGAGCACGGCGGACTGGGAATCTTGAACCTGCAAAAATTCAGTCGTGCTATGTGCTTACGATGGCTTTGGTTAGCCTGGCAATCGCCGCTCAGCCCCTGGACCAATTTCCAACTGCCTTGCGATGCCAAGGACAGGGAGATGTTCCACCGCGCCACCACAGTAACGATTGGAAACGGAAAGACAGCCAACTTTTGGTGCTGCCGGTGGCTGGGAAATGAATCTCTGCAAAACACTTTCCTCGTGCTTTTCAAGCATTCAAGGAGAAAGAACCGTTCGGTGGCTGAGGCCCTTGCCAATGACCAATGGATCAGAGATCTTCAGCATGGCAATAGTGTTGAGATCGCCGTCGAGTTCCTGGCTATGTGGCGGCTGATCCGGGGAACCCATGTAGTTGCTTCCGTGCCTGACAAATTAACATGGTCAGGTGGACCGGGAGGAGCTTATTCAGCAAGCTCAGCATACAAAATGCAGTTCCAAGAGATTGGGCCAACCTGCTTCAGGCAACTACTATGGAAACCATGGGCGCCAAACAAGCTGAAGATCTTCATGTGGCTCCTCTACCTTGACCATCTTTGGTGCAATGATCGACTGCAGCGGCGTGGATGGCCTAACGGATATTTCTGCCCTCTCTGTCGAAGAAACCTGGAAACCTCTGTCCACCTGATCTGGCACTGCCCATTCTCCCTTCAGGTTTGGGCAAAGGTAGCCTCATGGAGAGGTTGTGCAGCGCTGCTCCCCAGGGATCAGCCCGTGCTCTCTTCTACGATCGCCATTTGCCAGAACATCGACAGGCGCTTGGCTCCTGAGGACAGGCGTGGGGTAAGGACCATGTTACTCCTTGTGGCAAGAGAAATATGAAAGGAACGGAATGAGGCTGTTTTCAGAAACAAGGAGCCAACTGTTGAAAGCATCGTGACGACGATCAGAAGGAATTTGGAGCAATGGCACCTTGCTGGTGCTAGAGCCATAGAGCCCCCTTTTGGGGATATAATTGGGAGATAGCAAGCCACAAGCCTATCACCAGTGCTTTGTACTCCCTTCGTTCCGAATTACTTGTCGCAGGTATGGATGTATCTAGATGTATTTTAGTTCTTAGATACATCCATTTCTGCGACGAATAATTTGAAACGGAGGGAGTAATTTTCTTTTCCACCACCTGATCACTTGATCAACCTCATTTGTCGCTCTCTTCTGCTAAATCAATGAAGCCAGTATCACGCTGGATCTTTCAAAAAAAAAACTCCATCGAACAACCAACATGACCGTGGCATGTACTAGCGCCGCCCTGCCTCTCACGTTCTGAGCATGGCCGTCTACGTACACTCCTCCCAGTCCCTCCAAGTTGGAGATACACCCAGCGTAGCTAGGATCCAGCACACATCCAACAAAGTCAGCCATGGAAAACCAAAGGCATACTCCTAGAAAATAATTGCACTTGTGAAAGGGCGTGGAACCTGTCAAATCCACAACATAGAACAGATTCCTAGCTAAAGATTGGTTTTCAGCATCGCCACTTCAGTACCAACTACAGAAACAAAGAAAACATCGACTCTACCCGGGGTCAAATCACATGCAGCTCCAGTTCGACTGCCTTAGTTTCCGAAAATTTGGCGCAAGAAATGAGCCCCTACTACGGTCCAGAGTTGAGACAACAAATAGGCCGTACAAAAAGTAGCCTATCCATCTATCAACTAAGTAGCTCGATCTTCTTTCGATCTGTTTCTCTTTTGAATAGGCTTCCATGTGTTGACATACTCGAGGAATGACGTAGAAGGGCTGTCCTTTGGATGAGCATGTACACGAGAAGAACGCCGCAATACAGCCTCTTCAACTAACAACTGATGTGTCACCTCCTTCAATCTCTTCTCCACAGCATTACTATATTCACAAACAAAGGAAAAGCTACTTATTAGTTTTGCTTCTGCGAACATAAAGCCAGCTCTTGTCCTCAACAGTAGGTTCAAGGGCAACGCAAAAGAATACTTATTCATATTGACAGAAAAACATGCGCAAGTGAAATAAACAACAATGAGTTGCGGTCTGGAAAACAGTTTTGCATGGACAGAAAAAAAACATTTCATTTTCAGTGAAGAACGCTGGGCAATAATTTTTCTTTTTGAGATTTCCATGGTTTGGCATTGGAAACTTTGGATAATTTCTACTCCACCCGGAATTAGTGTAGATACATCCATTTGGGCGACAGCTAATTCCAGACGGAGGAAGTATGTAATGAGATATCTATTTAACCAAAGGAATCAAAGGGCATCATTTAGGCCCTGAACCAGCCCTTTCACGAAAAATAGGTCAGCATGGCCTGACCAGTTTTCAGCGATATCACAAAATCTGGTGCCAAGTTCTTCCAGATCCAGAATACAAAATTAGTGGTTTATGACACCCCCTTCTATAATACAGCCAAATATCATCGCAAAGGAATAAAATTGCGCTAAACAATAAAAGCACTATCATTCACATTGGTCTAAATAGACCAATCTAATGCTATGAAGTGCAATGTTCATTAAAGCAAGGTTGACAGAGGACAAGATCATAAAATGCACAGAACAGAAACTAGGATAGATTCAAGATATTGGATATAAAATGTGATGATCTGCACTTCCTAGTGTCAACTACTCCCTCCGTCCGGACATAACTGTCGCTCAAACGGATGTATCTAGCACTGAAATACGTCTAGATACATCCGTTTGAGCGACAATTACTTCCGGACGGAGGGAGTACATCTCTATTCTAAGAATCAACAGAACGGCAATCACCACACCACAAAAACAGTCCAATAGTATACGAGATAAATTAAAGAATATAATAATAGAAGACTTCCAGTTCCATACCTTATCTTGTTGTAGAACTTGTCAAGCTGTTGTTTGAGTGCTCTCTCCCTTATGCCTTTAATGTTTAAAGACCCAATGAGCGCATCAAGCTGTTAATTGCAGAGTTAACATAGATTGTTGTACATAGAAAAGGAAGCAAAGAAATTTATACAGTAGCAAACAATCACCTCTTCCTTGGTGCTATAGTACCCCCACTCTTTGGAATCTGCACTTTCAACAAAAAGTCTTCCTTCACGCCTAAAAAACCAATACCTGTTATAGTATCTGTCTTTTCCAAGAGGACTAGTTCGTACTGATTGGTCCAGTAGTTCTTTCTCCAGATGCCTCCCCTATAAGCAGAGAGAAGCACTTTCATGAACAGTTTCAGCAGAGATATGCATGTACATATGTAAGAATTAACATGTGTGCATAAAAGGTTTACATGGATTAAACTTAAAAGATATACTGATACAGGTAGGTTCTCACCAGATGCAATTTCACATCTCCCATTTTGCTGGCGGGAGCATTTTTCCTCTCCTTCGCTTCTTTTGCCACAAGCTGGCTATTAACATTCTCGTTGCCGTCCTGTACAGCATTTGTCTGATTCATTTCCTTTTCTGTTACATGGATTAAACTTAAAAGATATACTGATACAGGTTCTCACCAGATGCAATTTCGCATCTCCCATTTTGCTGGTGGGAGCGTTTTTCCTCTCCTTCCCTTCTTTTGCCACAAGCTGGCTATTAACATTCTCGTTGCCATCCTGTACAGCATTTGTCTGATTCATTTCCTTTTCTGTTGCCACTTCCATGATCAACTTCTGCTCTTCCTTACTCTTTCTAGCAATCTCTCTTTTTTCTGCTGCAAGTGCTTGTTGCTGATCAATGCGTTCATCTAATTTCTCTTTTACAGCAATAGTTGCAATGGCTTCATCTACCAATTCCCGTAGGATTTCAAGTTTCAGGCTAGTGGGAACAAGACCATAGTGACCCCTCCGTACTGTTGATATGTTACTGGAGATACTTGTCATTTCCATGAAATCACATAGATACTCCTTCCAGGTGACTAGAGATACCTACATACGATATGATTCATGTTTCAGGGAACAGAATATGGTACAAGTTCGCCCAGACTTAAATTTTGAATAATAATAAGAAGAAATCACCTTTGATTTTCTGTTCTTGTTCTGGATAAACTCATAATATTCACCTTCATCATTAATAAGCAAATTGAGAAGTGCAGTGTGTATTTCCACAAGAAGAACAAGATTGGTTTCTTTGTGGCAAATTGCATTCTCCAGATCTGACAAGGAAAACGGCGACAAGCATAAAAGCCTCCCAAAAGACATGCAGAAATCCCAGACCATCAGGAGATCTCCCACAGAACTTATAGGGACTTTGAAATCTGTGGATGGTGGGCATCTCTTTGACAAAAGAGGGTCATCTGCCACCGGCTTTACTAAAAGATCATCGATTGGGTATTTAACTGGTACTACTTGCTCCTCATCTGAAAGTCACATGGAAAGTGAACAATAAGAAGCCAGTCAAACCTGTAGTAAAATGAAACCTATGGTAAAATATGAAGTGAAAGAGATGACATGAATATCTGCTTAATTCACCTTTCTTTGACCTTTTGCTGGCATCTTCTGCAGTCCCATTCGCTAGTCTTTTCCTTGCTTTGGACAATCCTTCACCATTCTGTAAGCCATGATGTATTAGGATCATAATAATAGGAGAGAGAATAAAGGAAACAAGAAAAGATGGTTACAATCATGTCTTTTGGAGGCTCAGTGGGTATGCCATATTTCTTTGCAAGATCCATATGTACGATCCATGGAGAGTTTTGTGATGTTGATTCCCTGATAAAAATCTTGAGCATATTACGACCACAAGGTGCTTTCTTGCGAATTAGATCGTCGGCTCTGAGAACTGAAGTGCTGGTAATTGCATTGTCTTGACCAATCCAGCCCACCTCATAGCTTGTGGTTTTACCTGAACCTACAACCTTCAGAATCTTGCAAGCAGACTCCGAACCATCTCTTTTAGCATGTAATTCTAATCCTTCAAACAGATTCTCTTGCAGACTGCCATATATCTTGTTGACAAGGTCAGTTAAGTTAAGTGTACCTGAAGCAAATGCAGTGAAAAATCCGGCCTTAAAAATATAACACAAATATTCTCACCTAGAAATATTCCGCATTCTTCACTAAATAGAATATCATGTAGCGTATGAAAATATCATAGACATAAACGATAGTTTGCGACAGCATGAAAAATAGCCTCACTGCAGATTATTAACAGTATACAGATGACACAGCTAACTAAATGTGCAGTAAACCTATATGCCAGACT
The DNA here is from genome assembly GCF_018294505.1 of Triticum aestivum. Lineage (NCBI taxonomy): Eukaryota > Viridiplantae > Streptophyta > Magnoliopsida > Poales > Poaceae > Triticum > Triticum aestivum. Next base: position 394,397,572 of record NC_057799.1, read on the forward strand.
GTCGGTCGCATGGATAGATTGCCAGCCCTGAATTGGAAATTTATTACAGTGCACACATAAAATGGCAAATCAAATGTGATGAATCAATGGAGGAGAACATATCATCAATTTTATCCAGAAAGAATGTCTGAACAATCCAAAAGAAAACTGATGAAAACAAGTGGGACTTGTCAGTGAATATAAACGGAAAATCTCAAACATGCGAAACTCCTTACCAGCATAAAATTCTAAACATGCAATGATGCAACAGATAATCAATGTCAAACAAACAGCATTAGCTCAATGGCCTTTAAAAAAAAATTACCTCAATGTAACTTAGTCTAGATATACACATAACAAAATGCTATACCGTTTCTTTTTCAAAGGCCAACAATGTGCATCATAAAGAAATAAGGATTATAGCGAGACTGAAACATTATAATCATGACAAGTGCCGATAATGTCATAATCAGGAAAAGCTTGGCCCTACTGTATTGGATCATCTGGAGAACAGGAGACATAAGCTCTCTTGGCAACTGTTGAGCCTTCTCTGCAGCGCGCTGCTCTGAGACCAAAGCTTCCTCATAGGTTAAATTAGATTTTCCAGACACCTTGCATGTCCAAACTCTTTTACGGTAAAGGTTCAACCTATTCAGGTACTCCCTAATCAATAGTCAAGGATGCACACTGTTGCTGCAACATAGTCTATTGCAAACATAAAAGCTGCAAAATGTCATATTTTGTTTGGAAATTATGATTTATATCAGGTACAGATCAATTAATTGTGAACAGTTATATGTAAGAGGATACTGGTAATCTCGAAATATCTCCTTAGTAAATCGAACTTGGAACACCTTCTCCTTGGGATCCAAGTCCTTTGGTGGGTCCAGTAAGAAGAAAGGTGTCCTCTTGAAGAGAGGCATTTGGTCCTTGTAATACAACCTCTACAAAAGGAACAGCTCGTTCAACACCTGCAAAATTTAACAACAGTTACTCCATTCTCCTTCAGGACAAACTCTAAGCCATCAAGGGCCATGCACCGCATATATAAAGCACAAGACAAGGAGCAGGTAATGGACAGTGGTGTTAATTGATATTAGCATGAGTTCATGGGTACAGTAACTTTTGTAAAAAAAATGCATGAAAGTCATGGAACAACAAACGGAAGAATAACATCACTTCAACTCCAGCCTGTAACTTTTACACTAATCACACAATGTCGTGTGTTAATCTTCTACATAAAGATTCAGAATACATTATGTACAAGCTAATCTCATATGTAAAGATTAAAAATACATTATGTACAAGCTAATCTTCACTAAAATACAGTGATGAGCTCATATCTGCTCAATGCAGCCGTACACAATGTCCTTGTGTTAATCTTTCTGTACAAAGATTCAAAATACATTCTGTGCAGTACACGATAATCCTCACTAGAAAATACAGTAACCAACTCATATTCATTCACCTCAGCCGTAGATCTATAACATCACCCAAGCGCGACACTTGAAATCCAACAACCAAGAAGTTCTGGTACCATTTTTTATATCAACAAAATGCACTTCAGATTTACGGAATGTGTCATGCCGCTTTCAACAAATGGCATGAAAATGCCACTCCGATTCCCAGAATCCAAGAACCAAGAAACACCATGAAAAAATCAACACCAATCACCCACCAACAGATCGCCAATTAATGGGGCGATTAATGGGGCGACCAAGCATCCCCACCCCGACCGCCTAGCGAAACCACCATTCCGTACCCACCAAAACTCGCTCTTACCCCCCACACCATCACAGGATACCCCGAAGGGCCGCCCCCAAACCCTAGGCCGTCAAAGACCGGGCATGCCACATCCCACCGGCCACCACCTAGAAATCATCCTCGCGCAAACGGAACCCACTAACCCATCAAAAACACGGAGAGATCAGCCCGAACCGACGGTCCTGCGTCGACCGGCGTCATAAAACGACGAGGGCAAGCACTCCGGGGCCTCACCAGGGAGTCCGCCGATACGGCACGGTCGGCGGCGAGGCTGGGGGTCCTCGGGGATCTGCGCGGCGACGGGGGGGCTACCGTGGGGCGGCGCGGGCGCGGGGCGGCGGGGGAAGCGGAGGCCGGAACCCCAACCGCCGGTTTGGCGGCGCGGGGGAGTTTTGGCGCTCGCGTTTTCGAGCAGAGAAGCCGAATGAGGAAGGGGGGAACGGAAGAGCGCCACCGGGGCTTCCACTCTCTCGGCGAAATTTCTAGGTTTTTTTCCTTCGAAGGAATTTATAGCAGTTTGATGTGGCCAAAGAAACGGCGGTTTCTCGGTGATTCTGTTTGGACATTTCCAGCGAGGTACCTCAGCTTTTTTGTTTTATTACTGGCACTAGCTGAAGCTTTCCTATGACATGACAAAATTTTGAAAAGCAAAAGTTTGATGAATTTTACACAAAACATTCTCATAAAGAAAACAGATAGATGAAGTAATTCTCTCTGCTGCACATGCGATGTCGTTACAACAATGTTGGCGAAGACCGGTCGAAACAGACGGCGACGGAGACAGCAGGATGCAGCTCTGCCTGACTTGAAAGGAAGATGACCCGTGGTACGAACCTGAGTAGTCACGTGTACTGCTTCTCGGAAACCTAAATCGTACTTTTCCTGTGAAGGACTAGAAGGTGGTAGGTTTCGCAGACCTGGTGTCCTGCTCGCCGGTGCACACCGGCGTTCGGGGTGGAGTAGACTACGATGACGGTGCAAGGAGAAACCCTAACTCGATTTGGTGTATCTTTGGTGTTGGTTGATAAGTCGTGTAAATAGGAGAAACGAACAGTCTCATGTTGTGATCATGATCTAAATTGACTAGGTTTTTAACTTGTAAACTTTCAAGTCAAGAAATAAAATGACTAAAGGAATATGGGCTCCTACTAGGCCGCGGACCAGATTTCGACGAATCATTCAGGCGCATGTTGATGGTGTTATGACCCAAGGGTGCCTCGCCATACGTAGTAACGTGGAGTCTAAGTAGGCCGGCATGAGGCCTCCTATGACGGTTTATGCCCTGGGCCGTCATCTCGTCATATGACAAGGAAGCGGGCGTCTAGGATGACTCCTCCATAACCCTAACCTACTATGATCATGTAAACCCTAGATTCATGTATCCATGTAAGTCAGGGTTATAGGCTAGTCAATAGCGTCGAGAACCATAGATTACTCTCAATCACTCATCACCATTGTACATCCCTATACTCTATCAATACATGTCGGTGCTAAAACCAACGGATCTCGGGTAGGGGATCTCGAGCTGTAGGTCTAGGAACAATGGTAACAACGGACGAAGGGAGACGGTGTTTACCCAGGTTTGGGCCCTCTTGAAGAGGTAAAACCCTACGCCCCGCTTTGATTATATTGATGTGATGGAGTACAAAGTACAAGATGATCTACCTCGAGATTGTATGATTGTGTTCTAAACCCTAAGGTTGGTAATCGTGCCTCTAAAGACTAAACCCCACGGCTTATATATACACCGAGGGTACCTATGTTACACATATGGTCGGTTGCCAACATGCTAGTTATTGAGCTATCCTTGAAGTACACGCAAAGTCTTCAGAGGTGTCCGTTGCTACCTCTTGAGCACTGCGTTGGTTTTCCCTTGAAGAGGAAAGGGTGATGCAGCAAAGTAGCGTAAGTATTTCCCTCAGTTTTTGAGAACCAAGGTATCAATCCAGTAGGAGGCTATGCGCGAGTCCCTCGCACCTACACAAACAAATAAATCCTCGCAACCAACGCGATAAGGGGTTGTCAATCCCTACACGGTCACTTACGAGAATGAGATCTGATAGATATGATAAGATAATATTTTTGGTATTTTTATGATAGAGATGCAAAGTAAAGAAAGCAAAATAAAAGCGGCGCCAGAAATAGCTAAGTGTTGGAAGATTAATATGATGGAAGATAGACCCGGGGGCCATAGGTTTCACTAGTGGCTTCTCTCAAGAGCATAAGTATTTTACGGTGGGTGAACAAATTACTGTTGAGCAATTGACAGAATTGAGCATAATTATGAGAATATCTAGGTATGATCATGTATATAGGCATCACGTCCGAGACAAGTAGACCGACTCCTACCTGCATCTACTACTATTACTCCACACATCGACCGCTATCCAGCATGCATCTAGAGTATTAAGTTCATAAGAACAAAGTAACGCTTTAAGCAAGATGACATGATGTAGAGGGATAAATTCATGCAATATGATAAAAAAACATCTTGTTATCCTCGATGGCAACAATACAATACGTGCCTTGCTGCCCCTACTGTCACTGGGAAAGGACACCGCAAGATTGAACCCAAAACTAAGCACTTCTCCCATTGCAAGAAAGATCAATCTAGTAGGCCAAACCAAACTGATAATTCGAAGAGACTTGCAAAGATAACCAATCATACATAAAAGAATTCAGAAGATTCAAATATTGTTCATAGATAAACTTGATTATAAACCCACAATTCATCGGTCTCAACAAACACACCGCAAAAGAAGATTACATCGAATAGATCTCCACAAGAGAGGGGGAGAACATTGTATTGAGATCCAAAAAGAGAGAAGAAGCCATCTAGCTAATAACTATGGACCCGAAGGCCTGAGGTAAACTACTCACACTTCATCGGAGAGGCTGTGGTGTTGATGTAGAAGCCCTCCGTGATCGATGCCCCATCCGGCCGAGCTCCGGAACAGGCCCCAAGATGGGATCTCGTGGGTACAAAAGGTTGCGGCGGTGGAATTAGGTTTTTGGCTCCGTATCTGATCGTTTGGGGTACGTAGGTATATATAGGAGGAAGGAGTACGTCGGTAGAGCAACATGGGGCCCACGAGGGTGGAGGGCGCGCCCAGGGGGGTAGGCGCGCCCCCCTACCTCATGGCTTCCTGGTGGCTTTCTTGACGTAGGGTCCAAGTCCTCTAGATCATGTTCGTTCCGAAAATCACGTTCCCTAAGATTCCATTCCGTTTGGACTCCGTTTGGTATTCTTTTTCTGCGAAACTCTGAAATAGGCAAAAAACAGCAATTCTGGGCTGGGCCTCCGGTTAATAGGTTAGTCCCAAAAATAATATAAAAGTGAATAATAAAGCCCAATAATGTCCAAAACAGAAGATAATATAGCATGGAACAATCAAAAATTATAGATACGTTGGAGACGTATCATCCGTCTTGATTACGCGAGGTGCACAGCTTTCGAAGTCCTTCCTTGTAATGATCGATGGGCGGTATGCTCGACCCATGGACTGTGGGTTGTATAGATTAGTACCCCTTAGTCCAGGACACCGTCAGTAGCCCCTGAACTGGTCTTCGAAGCCCGGGATGGTGGTTCCATCCTCAGACCATTACCTTTGGCCTGACATTTTTGGCTTGACGCCTTTGGCCTGGCAGGCGAGTTCCTTCTTTATCGGTTCAAGTTCGGCTTCAAGTTCTTCAAACATCCTCAGCTCCCTCAACAAGGGTCTGAGCATCAATATACATCGGACTAGGTGGCCTTCTCTTCGTGTAATCCGAAGACACGCATTAGAGATTCGTCATGGGTCCCACCACTTGTGGCCCTTGTGTTGTAGGGTGGAACCCTAATGGATGATCTTTTCATACTTGGAAGGGGAAAAGGGAAGAACAACAAGAGAAATCACTCAAACAAAACCCAATTACACATCCACTAGAATTGCATAGTTGAGATTCACAAGTATACAAGATCAATCAAAGGAAAACAAGCACAAAGGTAAGTTCTTCTCAAATACATAGAGATGAGGTCTTGATGATCTAGTGAGATCCTTTTCCATTAGGAGGTCTTGATGATCCTATGATGGGGATCCTTCTCCCTTAGGAGGTCATGATTTCCCAAGGTGGAGGTATAAGGAGTAAAGCTCTCTCTAATGTCTCATAATACTTTGCTAACCCTAGCAAATGTCATGGGCACGGAATATATATGTGGCTTGAGGTGGGGGACAAGTTGGAGGGCAAAACAGGACATCCACGGCCAACTTCCTATGAGGGTCGTGCACACAGGCTAAGTAGGCCCCGTGTGCATGGGGGTCCCATGGGCATGATACATGGCCGTGCACGCGGGCTAGCTACAGCAGCGAGGTCGTGGGCACTGGGTCTGGAGGCCCATGCGCACGGGGTGTGCGTCTTCACTTCCAGTAGCTCTCTGGGTAGCCCGTGTGAAAGGATCGATATGGTCGACTAGAGGGGGTGAATATGAGACTACAAATTTTAATCTTTCTTGACAATTTTAAGGTGGCGGGTAAATAGGGTTCACTAGATATGCAATTAGGTGAACACAACATATATGACAAGCAAGCTTAAAGCTAAAAATGCTAGGCAACAAACTAATTAGCAAGCCAACACGCGTACAAACCAAAGTAAAATGCGGGAAAGGATTAACCACAAGTGAGACGAGAACGTGGATTTTATCCCAAAGTTCACTCTTCCTTGGGGAAGAGCTACTCTCCGTTTATAGCAGTGCCGGAGCCAAAGCTTGTCGAACACCACTGAAGGCTCACCGTAGTCTCTTTCGAGTTACCCCCAACGGATGAGCCTCGAATCGCTCGGGGTTGGTCTTGAAGGCAACCACCACACCTTTACAAACTTCTCCGGAGCACACCACAAGCAAGGAAGCTTCCGGAGGAACCTCTAGCCGCCTAGGATCCCAAGCTCCAAGAGTAACAAGTCAATGGTGGATGAATATTGCGGGGAACACAATTTGGTCTGGTCAAAGTGTAGATCGGATATTGCTCTCCCAATTCCCAAAGTTTCAACAAGTTTGGGTGGAGGGATTGAGACTATTGAGCAAAATGGAGTGTAGCAATGGTGGAGCTCAACAAGACACTAGTGTTAGGGATGGAGGAGGAAGAAGACCTCCTTGTATAGTGTTCTTGGTTGGGTGGGGGGTCTGCCCGTTGGAACCCGTGCGCACGGGCTAAGTCAGCCCCATGCGCATGGGGTATTCGGAGCCTAAACCACCACCCCGTGAGCACAGGCTCAAAAGATCCCGTGCGCACGGGGTACCCAGGGAGTTGACGCAGTAGCCCGTGCGCACGGGGGTACCACCACTACAAATAAAAGACACATCTGTGACATTTTGGCACGAACAAAAACTTTTTCTGTCATGGTTATGACACTTCTACGACGATAATTGTGACAAAAACACGTATCATCGTAGATGTGGTGGGCTCCTACTTCTATGACAGAAAATGGGCTTTTCGTCCTGGGCCGACAGGAGATGCACATGCATGACATTCTTTTGGGCCGTCCATGACGTAAAAAATCAAGGTAGAAGTGAGGGCGAGGAAAATATCGGGGAGTTCCCGGTTACGGTGGGTGGTCGGGGCCGAGCGATGCAGTGTGGTTTGCGCATTTCTCTCGTACGCGCGTGTGTGTGAGGCGCTCGCTAACTTAACCCTTGCGAGGCGATACGTTGCCTATGGATGAACAGTGCCTGTTGATGCCGCGCTCGTGATACGTAGAAACGAGTCGAGACGTGTGGTGAGTCCAGCCGTTTGGTTGGTTGTGGATGAATAGTTCCCGTTGCTGCCGCCTACCTGTACGTAAGTGTACGCCCCACCCCAGACGATGGGGGTTGGATGAATAGGACCCCAAGGTAGTAGGCGCGGTTTTCACTGGATGAACAGGACCCCGAGGAGGCCGCCACACCCAAGCCGGTTGGGCGTGGATGAACCGGACCCCGTGGGGGCTATATAAATAGTACCCGGTGGAGCCTGCTGGAGGACGACGATGGATGAATAGTAGCCCGTGGAGTCCCATTTTGCGGTACACCACGCCCCTCCCAATGAACAGGACCCCGTTTCGACCGTAGGCGCTCCAAGAGAAGTCTGTTTCCTTCATTTTGCGGTACGCCAGATGAGGGAGTCCTGGATTAGGGGGTTCTCGAGTGTCCGATCTATTCGATATGGGCCGGACTGATGGACCGTGAAGATAAAGCAGAAGGCTATCCACCGTGTCCGGGTAGGACTCCTATGTGCGTAGAACGACAAGTTTGGTGTCCGGGTGTAATGTTTCCTTCCTATGCAAGCCGACTCTGTACAACCCTAGGCCCCTCTGGTGCGTATATAAACCGGAGGGTTTAGTCCGTAGAGGCCATAAGAAGAATCATAGGCTAGACAGCTAGGGTTTAGCCATTACGATCTCGAGGTAGATCAACTCTTGTAACCCTTATACACATCGAATACAATTAAGCAGGACTTAGGGTTTTACCTCCTTTAAGAGGGCCCGAACCTGGGTAAAACATCGTGTCCCTATTGTCCCTTGTTACCATCGATCCTTAGATACACAGCTTGGGACCCCCTACCCGAGATCTACCGGTTTTGACACCGACATTGGTGCTTTCATTGAGAGTTCCATTGTGTTGTCAACAAAAGAATCGATGGCTCGCCTCATCATCAACGACGACGTTGTTTCCGGGGAGACCTTTCTCCCTGGCCAACTCTTTGTGTTTGGCGGCTTCGTGCTACGTGCCAACTCGACCGGTCACCTTGAGCAGGTCGACAGCTACGCCCCTGCTCACCAAATCAGGTTTGGAAGCTTGAACTACATCGTCGATATCCGAGGAGACCTGATCTTCGAGGGGTTCACGGCCTCGGCCGCCGCTCCCCACCCACACAAAGGAGGCCCTTCGGATCTACTATCAAATCCCGCCCAGGGGTCGACGCTCATGTCCGCCTCGGCCTTATATCCGGGGCGGACCACTTCGTCCGAAGACATGAGGGTGAACCTCGCCGGACTCTCTCCCATCACGGGGCTTCTAGCCGGAGATCCAGATGCGACCACGCCATTGGTGGACCCGAAGTCAAACGGGACTCTCCCCGTCATCGGGAAGCCGGACTCGCCTTTGGACATCAACTCTGAACTCTCGAGGTATACGTCCATCGGGCTCGGTCAAGTGGTTATCACCGAGCCTAGCTCCACAGATCCTCAGACGCATGTCCAGCTTTCGCTCTTAAACGAAACGCTGGACTTAATACAATCTCTCGCCATCACAGAAGTGTCACCTCCGAACTACGCCCAACTTGAACTGGGGGACGAGAGTAGGGAATTTTACGTCCCACCCACCACCCACTTAATAGCCACTGTCGAGGATTTAACCGACATGCTAGACTACGCCTCCGAAGACATCGATGGCATGGACGACGATGTCGAAGCCGAACCAGGTCAAAACCCGCCCATCACTGAGCGTTGGACGACCACTTCTACTTACGATGTATACATGGTGGACACGCTTGAGAAGAAGGACGATGATGGCACTCAAGATCCTGATGAGGATAAGCCCGTCGATGAACCACCAAAACGCCGGCGTCAGCCGCGCCGCTCACGATCGTGTCGGGGAAGGGAAAGCAATACCGGCACCGGAGATAATGACACTCCGGACAACGCCGAAGACCCCGACCACCCCGTCGAGACTGCATTCGAGCAGGATGAGAGGGAAGAGGGCCAATACAGCCCCGAAGAACTTGTCGATCATGAGGATGCGGAAGATAGTAACTACTTACCTATCTCCGAAGAGGATGTTAGCCTCGGTAACGAAGATTTCATCGTCCTAGAGGAGCCCCTCGAACAAGAGTGCTTCAAGCGATGACTCATCACCACCGCACGGAGCCTGAAAAAGAAACAACAGCAGATTCAAGCCGAACAGGATACGCTCAACGACAAATGGACCAAGGTCCTAGCCGCCGAAGAAGGATATGGCTTTGAGCACCAAACAAAAAGTTATCCCAAACGCAGGCTACTGCCATAATTCGACGACGAGGCCTTTGAGCCAATACCGTCAAAATACAATCATGCTGATCAACCGGACCGACCACCACGTGGACGGGACAAAATGACTAATTATGCCAAACACCAGCTCGCGCCCCCTCGCCATAGAGGCAGGGAGACAGCGGCTCCGGGCTACACGTACGACAAATCTCAGGACCTGACCAATAGAGCCGGCCAGACCAGATCAATCTATGGATCAAGAGGATCTGCCCCCACATGAGATGGCGGCCATCAATCCTGGCACGACAAACCTAACCAAGTCCGGGGTCAGCACCGAACACAGATGTCATCTGAACTCTGTCGTGATGTCGCCCGGTACAGAGGTGCCACACACCCCATGTGCTTTATCGATGAGGTAATGCAGCACCAATATCCGGGGGGGGTTCAAACCCGTGAACATCGAGCAATACGACGGAACGACGGATCTCGCCGTATGGATTGAAGATTTTCTTGTCCACATTCACATGGCTCGCGGAGATGATCTCCACGCCATTAAATACCTCCCTCTAAAGCTAAAAGGACCAACACGGCGCTGGTTGAACAGCCTCCCAGAGAACTCCATTGGAAGTTGGGAAGACTTAGAGGATGCTTTTCGGGACAACTTTCAGGGCACTTATGTCCGGCCACCAGATGTCGATGACCTGAGTCACATAATCCAGCAACCCGGAGAGTCATCTCGTAACTTTGGAATCGATTCTTAAGTAAAAAGAACCAAATCGTGGACTATCCGGATGCCGAGGACTTAGCGGCATTTAAGCACAGCGTCCGTGATGAATGGCTCGCCCGACACCTCGGTCAGGAAAAGACGAAGACCATGGAAGCTCTTACTGCACTTATGACCCGCTTCTGTGCGGGCGAAGACAGCTGGTTGGCTCGTAGAAGCAACAGTACCAGCAACCTCAGCACTTCTGAGGCCAGGGATGGCAATGGCAGGCCACGACGCAACAAAAATAAGCGTCGGAACAATAACGAAGAAATAGAGGATATGGCAATAAATGCCGGATTCAGTGTCTCTAAACCCGGTTAGCGGAAGAAGCCGTTCAAAGGTAATAGGGACGGTCCATCCAACTTGGACAAAATACTGGATAGACCTTGCCAGATTCATGGCACCCCTGACAAGCATGCCAACCACACCAACAGAAATTGCTGGGTTTTCAAACAGGCTGGTAAATTAAATGCCAAACATAAGGGGAAAGGACCTCAAAGCAAGGACGATGATGAGCCTCGCCCACCACACACCGGGGGACAGAAACAGTTTCCCCCCGAGGTGAAAACGGTGAATGTGATCTATGTCACCCACATCCCCAAGAGGGAGCGCAAACGCACATTAAGGGACGTCTACGCCGTAGAGCCTGTCGCCCCAAAATTCAACCCATGGTCGGCTTGTCCGATCACCTTTGATCGCAGGGACCACTCAACCAGTATCCATCACAGAGGTTCGGCAACCCTGGTACTTGATCCTATCATTGACGGATACCATCTTACTAGAGTCGTTATGGACGGCGGCAGCAGCCTCAGTTGATCTACAAGGATACTGTCTGTAAGATGGGTATCGACCCATCAAGAATCAAGCCTACCAACACTACCTTTAAAGAAGTGATACCCCGCGTGAAGGCCCGCTGCACAGGCTCCTTAACACTGGAAGTCGTATTCGGCTCTCCAGACAACTTCCGAAGCGAAGAATTGATCTTCGACATTGTCCCTTTTCGCAGTGGTTATCATGCACTTCTCGGATGAACTGCTTTTGCCCGCTTTAATGCGCACTATGCTTATCTGAAGCTCAAGATGACTGGACCTGATACGTCTCCAACGTATCTATAATTTTTGATTGTTCCATGCTATTATATTATCTGTTTTGGATGTTTTATATGCATTAATATGCTATTTTATATGATTTTTGGGACTAACCTATTAACCTAGAGCCCAGTGCCAGTGCCAGTTTCTGTTTTTTCCCTTGTTTTAGAGTTTCGCAGAAAAGGAATACCAAACGGAGTCCAAACGGAATAAAACTTTTGCGATGATTTTTCTTGGACCAGAAGACACTCAGGAGACTTGGAGTGCAAGTCAGAAGAGCCACGAGGCGGCCACAAGAGTGGAGGGCGTGCCCCCCGACCTTGTGGTCCCCTCGGTGACCCCTTGACCTAGATCTTCCTCCTATGTATTCCCAAATACCCCAAAAACTTCCAGGGGAGCCACGAAACCACTTTTCCACCGCCGCAACCATTTTGTACCCGTGAGATCTGATAACCCACAAATATAGGGTATCAATTGTAGCCTCTTTCGATAAGTAAGAGTGTCAAACCCAACGAGGAGCTAAAGGTAGAACAAATATTCCCTCAAGTTCTATCGACCACCGATACAACTCTACGAACGCTTAATGTTCGCTTTACCTAGAACAAGTATGAAACTAGAAGTACTTTGTAGGTGTTGTTGGGTAGGTTTGCAAGATAATAAAGAGCGCGTAAATAAAAAGTAAGGGCTGTTTAGATGAAGATACAACTAAGTTAGTTTTAGTAGAGAGCTTTTGTCACACAAGAAAGTTATTTGTCCCTAGGCAATCGATAACTAGACCGGTAATCACTATTGCAATTTTATATGAGGGAGAGGCATAAGCTAACATACTTTCTCTCCTTGGATCATATGCACTTATGATTGGCACTCTAGCAAGCATCCGCAACTACTAAAGATCATTAAGGTAAAACCCAACCATAGCAGTATAAGGCATCAAGTCCTCTTTACTCCCATACACAAACAACCTACTTACTCGGGTATGTGCTTCTGTCACTCACGCCACCCACCATAAGCAAATCATGAACATACTGCAAACCCTACAACGGGGATCCCTCACGCTTGTGCGACACGGAGAGCACCATAGGACAGCACCAATAATAAAAGATGCAACTCAAACCAATCATGATCAACAATGAACCCATAGGACAAAACGGATCTACTCAAACATCATAGGATATCCATACATCATTGGGAAATAATATATAGCGTTGAGCACCATGTTTAAGTAGAGATTACAATGGGTAAAAGAGGGGTTACACCGCTGCATAGAGGGGGGAAGAGTTGGTGATGACGGCGGTGAAGTTGTTGGTGTAGATCGTTGTCGCGATGATGGCCCCGGCGGCGTTCCGGCGCCACCGGGAGAGAGGGGGAGAGAGCCCCCCTTCTTCTTCTTCTTCTTCCTTGACCTTCCCCCTAGATGGGAGAAGGGTTTCCCCTCTGGTCCTTGGATTCCATGGCGGCGGAGGGGCGGGAGCCCCTCCGAGATTGGATCTCTCTCTCTGTTTCCTTCTGTTTATGTGCTACCTGATTCTGCCCTTTCACCGTTTCTTAAATTCCCGGAGATCCGTAACTCCGATTGGGCTGAATTTTGGACACGATTTTTATCCGGATATTGGCTTTCTTGCGGAGAAAGAAGGGAACCAACCGCCTTACGGAGTGGCCACAAGGGACCAGGGCGCGCCCTACCCCCTGGGGCACCCCCTCACCCTCGTGGGCCCCTCGGGCATCGTCTCGCGTTGATTCCACTTCCCAAGATTCACATATATTCCAAAAAAAATCTTCGTAAGTTTTTATCCTGTTTGGACTCCGTTTGATATGGATTTTCTGCGAAACAAAAAACATGCAACAAATAGGAACTGGCACTGGATCAATATGTTAGTCCCAAAAATAGTATAAAAAGTTGCCAAAAGTATGTAAAAGTTGTAGAATATTGGCATGGAACAATAAAAAATTATAGATACAACGGAGACGTGTTAGCATCCCCAAGCTTAATTCATGCTCATCCTCGAGTAGGTAAATGATAAAAAAGATAATTTTTGATGTGGAATGCTACCTAGCATAATCTTGATCATGTAATCTAACCATGGCATGAATCTTAAGACATGAGTGATTCAAAGCAATAGTCTATCATTTGACATCAAGACAATAATACTTCAAGCATACTAATAAAGCAATCATGTCTTTTCAAAATATCATGGCCAAAGAAAGTTATCCCTACAAAATCAGATGGTCTGGCTATGCTCCATCTTCACCACACAAAATATTTAAATCATGCACAACCCCGATGACAAGCCAAGCAATTGTTTCATACTTTTGATGTTCTCAAACCTTTTCAACTTTCATGCAATACATGAGCGTGAGCCATGGATATATCACTATAGGTGGAATAGAATATGATGGTGGAGGTTTTGTGGAGAAGACCAAAAGGGAGAAAGTCTCGCATCAACTAGGCAAATTAATGGGCTATGGAGATGCCCATCAATCGATATCGATGCAAGTGAGTAGGGATTGCCATGCAACGGATGCACTAGAGCTATAAGTATATGAAAGATCAAACTGAAAACTAAGTGGGTGTGCATCCAACTTGCTTGCTCATGAAGACCTCGGGCATTTGAGGATGCCCATCATTGGAATATACAAGCCAAGTTCTATAATGAAAATTCCCACTAGTATATGAAAGTGATAACTCAAGAGACTCTCTATATGAAGAACATGGTGCTACTCTGAAGCACAAGTGTGGTAAAATGATAGTAACATTGCCCCTTCTCTCTTTTTCTCTTATTTTTTTGTTTTTTTTGTTTTGGTGGGCTTCTTTGGCCTCCTTTTTTATTTGGGCTTCTTTGGCCTCTTTTTTGAAGTCCGGAGTCTCATCCCGACTTGTGGGGGAATCATAGTCTCCATCATCCTTTCCTCACTGCACTACAAAAAAAGACACATCCGTGACATTTTGGGCCGAACGAAAATCTTTTCTGTCATACTTATGACACTTCTATGACGATAATTGTGACAAAACCCGGTATCATCATAGATGTGGTGGGGTCCTACTTCTATGACAATCATGACAGAAAATGGGTTTTTCGTCCTGGGCAGGCCGGAGATGCAGCTGCATGACATTCTTTGGGCCGTCCATGACGAAAAACCCGTAGTAGAAGCGAGGGCGCGGAAAATATCGGGGAGTCCCCGGTTACGGTGGGTGGTCGGGGCCGAGCGATGCGCATTTCTCTCGTACGTACGCGCGTGTGTGCGAGGCGTTGGGCTCTAACTGAACCCGAGCGATTGCACTGCAGGCTACACGTTACTGAACCCGAGCGATCGATTGATGGCTGTTAACTGAAGCCGATCGAGCGATTCCTTCACTACTGCTGCTAACTGAAGCCGATCGATGCTGCCTCTGGATGAACGGTGAGCGTTGCGGGGGGGGGGGGGGTTGGATGAACAGTTCCCGGTGGGGGTGGATGAACAGGACCCCATGGCGTTGCCTCTGGATGAACAGTGAGCATTGCTGGGGGGTTTGGATGAACAGTTCCCGGTGGGGGTGGATGAACAGGACCCCGATCGTTCGAGCTGGTTGGGGCTGGATGAATAGGACCCCATGGAGGGCAGGATGAACATGACCACCCCGTGGAGGGCAGGATGAACAGTAGACGGTGGAGGGCAGGATGAACAGTAGCCCGTGGAGGGGCTGGTTGAACAGTAGCCGGTGGAGTAGCACGCGGTGGAGGCTGGATGAACAGGAGCCCGTGGATGAACAGTCGCAGGTGGAGGCTGGAGGAGGTCGATGGTGGATGAACAGTAGCCCGTGGAGGATGGAGGGGGTCGACGGTGGAGATGAACAGTATCCCGTGGAGTCCCGTTTTGCGGTACGCCACACCCCTCCCGATGAACAGGACCCCCGTTTCGACCGTAGCGCTCCAACACAAGTCAGTTTCCTCCGTTTTGCGGTACGCCACACCCCTCCCGATCAACAGGACCCCCGTTTCGACCGTAGGAGGTCTGTTTCCTCCATTTTGCGGTATGCCAGACCCCTCCCGATGAACATGATCCCGTTTCGAACGTGGCCGGTCGAACACAAGGCCGTTTCCTCTGTTCTGCGGTACGCCAGGCCTCGTTTCCATCGGCTGTTCTGTCCAAGCCGGTTGGCTCCCACGCGTTCCGTTGCCTCCCGATGAACACGACGCATTCCATTGCCTCCCCATGAACACGACGACGACGCTATTTCTGTGTTCCGACCCAGCCATGTACACGAGCCCTGGCCGTACGTACGCGCGAGTAGGCGTTCGAGACCCCGCCCATATGTACGTATGTGGCCGTATTTACTTTCTTGCCCCCTGGCCGCTGTACGTACGTGTACATGCTACGTGCGCGCCTCTACTACGACACGTGTGCGCCTCTACATCGACCAATATGTACATACACGTTCGCGACCAGAATGACAACGCTACGTACGCTTCGACCAGGTGGGTCCCGACTGTCAGGCACTTCCTTGCCTGCGAAGATATAGCTGGTGGGTCCCAGCAGTCAGGGGGCGAATCATTTTTTTGCCCGGATCCACTTCCTTGCATGCGAAGATGTAGCTGGTGGGTCCCAGCTGTCAGGGGGAAACGTTTATTTCGCGAAATACGGTGGCCCGTCCGATGGGTCCCCGCTGTCAGGTGGAGGAATAATTATTTTGCGCGTAATAAGGAGGCACTTCCTTGCCGCGGTCGTGGACCCAGCTGTCAGCCTCTCCACGACAGTACTCTTCCGATGGAAGTCGTTCCTTGACCACGTTGACCACGCCGCGCCGAGAGCACCAGGGCGGTGGACGACGGTGAGGCCTAGGAAGGGGACGACGCGAAGCCGGGGAAGACGCGGCAGTGGAAGCCCGCGCGGAGAGGAGTACGAGGGTTCACCGGTTCGGCTGCCGTCGCCGCAGGGCCTGACCAGCGGTGGGAATAGTAGGGGGCGGTGAGACCTCCGCGGCAGCACAGTCGGCCACGGGAGGCAGGAGCATGCGGCACGACCGGCGCTGCTTTAAGCGGCTGGAGCAACAAGACCAGAGGTTGAAGAAGCACTACGACTGTTGGATGGACATTGTACGGTCACTGGAGCTAGAATCGTTCATATTGACTAAGTTGACAAAGCACTCCGTCCCCGTCAACTTAGTAGGCCCACAAGTCAGCCTCCCACCAAGGTAGGTCCCAACCAGCAGGGGAGTATTCATTTTTTTGCGTAATAAGGAGGCACTTCCGGTGGGTCCGAGCTGACAGCGGGGGGAACTTTTTTTCGGGCAATACGGTGGCCCGTCCGGTGGGTCTCAGCAGTCAGGGGCCAAACATTTTATTCGCGAAATACGGTGGCCCATCCGGTGGGTCCCTGCTATCAGGTGGAGGAATCATTATTTTCTGCGTAATAAGGAGGCACTTCCTTGCTGCCGTTGTGGACCCAGCTGTCAGCCTCTCCACGTACAGTCGATGTCCGATGGAAGCCGTTCCTTGACCATGTTGACCACGCCGCGCCGAGAGCACCAGGGCGGTGGACGACGACGAGGCCTAGGAAGGGGACTACATGGAGTCGGGGAAGACGCGACAGTGGAAGCCGGCGCGTAGAGGAGTACGAGGGTTCACTGGTTCGGCTGCGATGTGAGGCTGCCGTCGCCGCGGAATAACAGGGGGTGTGGGAGAGTAGAGGGATGGCCTGGCCAGCGGTGGGAGTAGTAGGGGGCGGTGAGGCCTCCGCGGCATCACAGCCGGCCACGGGAGGCAGGAGCATGTGGCACGACCGGCGCTCCTTTGGGCGGCTGGAGCAAGAAGACCAGAGGTTGAAGAAGCACTACAGCCGTTGGATGGACATCGTACGGTCACTGCGGCTAGAATTGTTCATATTGACTAAGTTGACAAAGCCCTTGGTACGCGTCAACTTAGTAGGCCCACAGGTCAGCTTCCGAAACGGTGCACCCCAGATGTCAGGGGGAGGAATCATTTTTTGAGAGGGTGAAGCTAGAATATCCGAGATTGAAGGAGAAGCACGGCATCCGTTGGATGGACATCCAACGGCCAGTGCTGCTAGAACCGTGTGCTGACTATAATAAGTTGACAAAGCCTTGCATACACGTAAACTTTTTTTTAGGGGACGCGTCAACTTAGTAGGCCCACAAGTGTGTGGGAGAGAACTTATAGCCCATTTGCGATTTGTAAGAATGTACAACCCATTTTTGAATTCTAATGGAATTTACTACAGCCCATTTACAGTTTGTTAAAAGTACAACCCATTTTCAACAATTAATAATTTCAACCAACCGTTCAAGACATAATTCAATAAAAAATTCCGACATTTTGATGGGATCCAAAATATTTTTATCCCGAAATTTCTAGTCAGATTAAATATAAGTTTGTATTACGTAAAAATCTAACGAAACATTGTGCGCGCAACAATTAAAAATTAAGATTTTCAAAATCCATAAATAATATTTTATAAACTAATTCCGTGCTTGGTGCATTTTTTATAGTTACTGCCCAGTTTTTATAATTACATCCCATTTATTATTTTTAAAGCCCATTTTCCTGTTAAGCCTAATGCATCCCTCCTAGGAAAGATTTGCAGCCCAGCGGGGCGGAGAATAACAACTTGACCTTGCCTGGGTATTCCTCAAAAAAACGTATAGGTGGGCTAGCCATTTTCATCTTGAAAAAAATTAATATCTGGGCTGGATATCTGTCCTGGGATAGACGGGCCACAGCCCGCCCAGTTAATACCCTGCTCTCCTCTGAACAACAACGAAAACATCGCCAAGAAAAACTCTGCAGTGCTCACGCCTCAAAAACACAAATACTGCTCGAGCTGCTTGGTCCCAGCTGTCGGCCGCACCTTGTGCAATTCTCTCGTTTATATTGACTACATAGGTTGACAATGGTGTGGGACCGTGATGTCAGGAAACCAGGAGGAAGCAAAAAAATATAGTTGTACATAATAAGGAGGCACTTGCGTACGTACGGCTATGGCCCTAGTGGGTCCCTACTGTCATCTAGTTAAAATAAAGTCATCTCCTGAATCCTCATGTTCATTGACCATGTTAACAATGCTCGGCGCCACGACGAGCGCAACAACTCGAAGGACGACGGAGAGGGCCTCGCGGGCCCTACGGATGGTCTGATACAGCGCCCGCTGCTCATTCAGGAAGCCAGGATCATCAGACACCTATGAGCACCTTCGAGAGACTGAGACGACATGAAACGGTAAGGCCGCGCTTGGGAGCTCTGGTTTATTTCACACCTGTATTAAGATACAAGTGTAATTTACTCGTCATCGGAAACAACACGTAAAATACAGGCGTAATGAAACTGAGGGCCCGAGGTCTGTAAGTAAAACCAGCGGGTTACGCGTGTAATTTGAGAGACCAGTGTATATTTTACTAGTCGAAATCAACCAACCAAGCGCTTCACCCGAGACCATCTGCTTTTATTTACAAGCGTCAGTTTTACAAGCGGTTTTGGTTGGGAAACGACGATCCAATCACGGCCTAAGATGATGAGTTGGTCGGAAGATCATATGGTTTCACGTCTAACCTACCCGACTTGTCGTATAGGCTATGAATGAAACATAAGACGATGAACTTCTTAAGCACGGAATCAACACAAGAGGATGATCTTCCTAACAAGCAAATCACTGGCATTAGATCGACATGCAAAACAATATGAAGCATTATTCTCAGGAGGCACGGTGAACAGCTCGTGATGCCGCATGCCACAACATTCCAAGCTCAACTTTGCAATCAAACACAAGGCCTGGCATTACATAGACAATATTCAGAACAAAATCTTAAAATATCTTACATAAGTCAACATTCATGTGACTATGCATCTCAGCAGAGTAAATATTTACTTCTGAACTGAAGACAGAAATAGGAAAAAACGATCGACGTTGCTCACAGCAAAGGGCGTCCCACTCAAAAATATCAATTGCATGTCTTCTGGCTAACATCAATGAGCAAAAATTGACAAGGTTTTCCAATTCCAATATATTAAACTAATGTCAACTTTAACAAGCTTTTCCCATTCAAAATATGTAATGCCTATGATTGTGGAACGGGCAAGGTTTGTCATCAGTTTGTCATTTGATAGTCCGGTGGCTCAAGGTGATGACGAATGATTAGAGAACCATTCGATGTATTGTGCATGATGTGAAGTATTATGGAGGACATGAACCATCTGAACATTTTGTGCAGTTCCACTAAAATCAAGCTGAGCATCCCTGTGGATTTCGTATTTATATGCTGCCAGAAAACAAAGACACATCAACACACACATGAATATTGGCCCCAGTGTCAACCCACCAATCGGTGGACTAACAAACTGAAAGTACGGTAAACAGATTACCATACCCAGATGCCCCATCATTGTTGCTTAGAGTGACATTGACAGACTTGGAATCCTGTCCTGGCTTCTTGGTACTTGTTTGCCCAGCGTTCCTCCGAACCACAAGTAAAGCAGCCATCTCTCTTTTTGTCTTTCTTCTTACCTTTCTTAATGGCCGACGCTGGCAGCACCATTCGAACATATAGTCCGGTGGCTCAAGGTGACGATGAATGATTAGAGAACCATTCGATGTATTGTGCACGATGAAGTATTATGGAGGACACAAACCATCTGGACATTTTGTGCAGTTCCATAAAATCAAGCTGAGCATCCCTGTGGATATCGTATTTATATGCTGCAAGAAAACAAAGACACAGCAGCACACACATGAATATTGGCCCCAGTGTCAACCCACCAATCGGTAGACTAACAAACTGAAAGTACGGTAAACAGATTACCATACCCAGATGCCCCATCATTGTTGCTTAGAATGACATTGACAGATTTGGAGTCCTGTCCTGGCCTCCTGTACTTGTTTGGGCACTTTTTGCCCAGTGCACTCCACGCGTTGTAGAGTTTCCTATGCTTTGTGCAGACTAGTCATGTCACCAGCGTCTACTAATACTCTGTAAAGCTTCTTGATCATTCCTTGTGTAATGTAGCGCAAACAGTGACTGCTTCTTTCTGCAAAGTGGTAAGACCAACTGGACCCACTAATGCAGCAGTTTGCCTTAGACACATTGGCTCCTTTTGTGCAGTTCAACTAAAATCAAAGTCAGAATAAAACCAAGCTTTAATTTTGATATCCCTGTAAGCAACAAAAGGTATAAGGGAAACAATTACTGAGAAATAACGGTTGATGACTTGTACTCCCAAAAGAAAAACATCTACTGATCTACCTTATCTTAATGGGAAATAAAGCAGGAGAGTAGCAATTTTCAATCAGTGTGATTCATTCATAGTAACTGAGACATTATCTTAACAATGCCTTGTTTCAACATGTATAAAGAACGACAAAGCAGAAAAGTATCATTCCTAAAACAATGCGACTGATTCATTTTAACAGAGACATTGTCTTAACAATACCTTGGTTAAACATGTAGAAAGAACTACAAAGCAGGATAGTACCATTTGTAAAACACTGTAACTGATATATAATAACAGAGACATTATCTGAACAATACATTTCTTAAACATGTACTCCGGCCGATCCCTAACAGAAATGGTACTCCCGCCGATCCCTAACAAGTGTTGCAGTTTTGAACTAAGATTCAGTAGTTAATTCTGAGGAAAGTCGGTACTGACCTTTCAGGACCAAGATTTGAAACAACTCGTGAGGAAGACCTGAAAGAGATCTCAACACATATATGGAAATCCGGTCTCCTTTTGTGCAGTTTCACCCAAATTAAGCGAAGCAAAATGTCGCAATAGCAACAAGTTGAATAGATATCCATGTTTTAACAGAGGCAAAAAGGAATCAATTGTTGGCCAATAAAGGAGGATGAAACATGCGGCCACAAAAATGGTAATCCCGCCAATCCCTAACAAGTGTTGCAGTTTTGAAATAAGATTCAGTAGTTAATTCTGAGAGTGGCATTGCTTAATTTTACCAGGGGCATTAGATTAACAAAAAGCATAAACAGTTCCAGGGGAGAGTGGGCACAACAACAACATGGGCTTCCATCTACTTATAAAGGGGGTGATGCAGAGTTTGTTGTAATAAAGCAACAAGCATAATGTCTGGGTTGGTCCCATTTTTGTTCACTACTTAATGGGAAAAGACAGCAATACAATAGCTTCAATTCAACATTTATTTAAAACAGTACCAATACAAGTAGCACAACATCTCAAAACACACTGCACGATCATGTGGATGAAGGCAAGTACCAACCTGTCATGACGCACACAAGATCACGTACGAATCTGCCAACACGAATAGGAAATCCAATCTCGTTTTGTGCAGTTACTCTGAAATCAAGCAAAGTCGCCGGTGAGACATTTAAGTTTGCTATAGCAACAAGTTGAATAGATATCCCTAATTTAACAGAGGCAAAAAAGAAAACAATTACTGCCAATAAAGGAGGATGAAACATGCGGCCACAAAAAGAAGCATCTACCTTATCTTGATGGAAAACAAAGTATAGGACAGTAGCATTTCTAAAACGGTTGCATTGATTCATATTAACAGAGAAATTCTCTTAAAATAGTTCAGTAGTTAATTCTGAGAGTGGCATTGCTTAAAATACAATAGCTTCAATTCAACATTTATTTAAAACAGTACCAATACAAGTAGCACAACATCTCAAAACACACTGCACGATCATGTGGATGGGACATGGGACATGTCAGCACCATGTGCGTCCACACGTATAAATGGGTGATGCAGAGTATGTAGCCAAGCAGCATATCTGCGTTGGTCCCATATTTGTTCTCTTTGAAACTTTTTCCGATGTGAGGGCAGCAAATCTAGTCCTACACAAACTACCCGACCCCCCAGTTTCTTTCCCTTTTCAACAAAGAGTTGGGTTCCTTACAGATGTGTGTACTGGGTTACCCCCTTTTTCCCTTTTCGACCAACAAAGCGGCTGGATAGCCAGTCTATACTACTTTCCCTCCCTCCTTTCCTCATTGAACCACGTCCTAGATTCATGCTCCACCCCACCGCACCCTTCTTTCCTCTTTGAACAAGACCTAGATTCGACTACAGAATCGAAAAAGATCAGCATACAGCTAGACCAATGACGGTTTCAAAGAAACTTATACGGTTATACCTTAGGGTCGTCGGGATGTGGCAAGGCGTGCGGCGGGAGGTCGGATCTGCTCACACTATGTACGACAGCAAGGAAGAAGGGGTCGGTGGCCCTCCCGCACAGGCGCTGGGTGAAAGAGAAAAGCGCAGCCGGCAGTGGATTGCCTCCCTCGCCGAAGGCGATAGATTGAACGCTGCACCTCCTCCCCTTCCCGGTGCGACGGGATCCGGACGCCTCCTTCGCCAGCTGTCTGTGAGGGGGGTGAGAGAGACAGAGGCCACAATGCAGTCTTGTTTAGATCTGGTGAAGAGGGTGAGAGACGGTGAATATAGCAAACCCTAGCAAAGGAACGCTGAGCCTCCAGCGTGTATATATATGTAGTGCGGCGAGAGTGTGGAGAGTGCAAACCCTAGCGAACAAGCGCTGAGGCTCTAGCTTATATATATACTGTAGTACGGACTGAGCTCCGGTGCCTTAACTGCACCTGCTTTTGGCTATATGACAGGTGGGCCAGCCACATTTTGGGCCCACCTGTCATAAACCCAAAGGCAGGTGCACTAAAGTCAATGAAGTTGCGTCCATATAGTACTTGTGCATACGACTAATATATAGTGGAGTGGTTTTCTTATTCTCTCCATAACAATCGTTTTAAATTGTGTAAGTACGAAACGAAACTCTTTATTTAACGTACCAGTGAAGACAACTACTACTACTTCCGATGAACTAACGATCCACGCGTCCTAGTCGCACTTCCTGTCCTTCACGTGCGGTACACTACCCTCCCTTAAGTGAACAACCACACATGCGCCAAATTATCGGAAACGTGTGAGAGTGTGTACAAATAAAGAATTTTAATTTCAATTATCGAAAAGGTTTGAGAGTATGTACAGTTTACCCTCTCTAATAATTATGGTTTGTTGTGTTTGGCCTAAACTTGGTCAAACTTTACAAAGTTTGACTTCAGTCAAATCTAATATGCGGAGTAAATAACAATGGAGGGCTACTACGTCCATCCAGGTTTTTAGTCCACACCATTTTTTAATCAAAGTTAATAGTTGGACAAAGAAAATTACAGGGGAGCTGGAGACAAAGTTGTGAGAAGGCTTAGAAATCAATACAAAACTTATGCTCTTAGTACCAACGTCGATCCTTCTTCGAGGAAACATTTGGTTCATAGCCAATTGTGTGATAAAATTGCACCAACGTGAAAGACGACTGCATCTCCAACGCAACCAAGGTGAACTGACTAAGGATATCATCTTTGTGGGTAACAAGCAAAGGGCACTGATGGAAGACAGCTTGTTTTTCATTGAAAATCGATCAGCTTCACCAGCCGACGCAACCATGAGGCGCAACCATGAGCATCGATAGGTCATCGTGGTGATGCATCATCCATTTGGCATCAAGTTTGGGTGAGGCACCTATGAAGTTCGACAAATCCTCACTGTGGTATGTTTCTTCTCAGTAGTCAAGCTCGAGGAAGGAAGAACCATGTGGCAGAGGATAGTGAGGCGGAACAACAATGGCCATCCAATTTTGTGCAGTTCCACTAAAATTGAGGAAGACATGCCCGGGTATGGAGATACGCATCGTTGTTTCCAAAAATATAAAAAAGGGATATAGTGTTGTTACTTTGTTTTACAAGATTAACAACGACATCTCAATTTTCAATAAGAATTATGAAAAGTACACCAACAAACAGAAGCATCATGATTATCTTGATGGGAACTAAACCAGGATACCCAAGAAAAAAACATTTCTTCATTTAACCAGTGATAGTATTAGATTAGCAGCAGCAATAGGATCATATTGACAATGACCGCACAACCACCATGTACTTTTTGTCAAAACAAAATGTATACCTCCACCGAGGCATAAATCAGGACAACTTTTCGAGTGGCATTTCCTCTATAATAGTAGGTGGTGTTGGACCAGCCGATGAACCCTAGCTACTATACATGGGGAGAAGGGGAGTAGTCGCATAGAAGAAAACCCGCATGCAGCGACCTGGGGAGCTGGACCAGTACAAGAAGTTATTCCTCAGGTGGGCGAGATGTCGCTTAGGCGGGCTGCCCACATGACGGCAGCGAACAAGGGCGCGGAGGACCTTCGTCCGCGCCAGCGCCGGCTCCGAGAGGATGGTGCGCATCGGCTTCCTCCATCGCCGACGGCGACAATGTCAACGCTGCACCTCCTCACCTCCCGCGGCGGACGGGATTCGGCCGGATCTGTGACCACCGGTGAGAAGAGAGATAGTGTGGACACTGTCATCTTGTTTTGATATGGAGAGGGTGAGAGAGCGAGATGCGAGAAACTCTATCAAACAAGAGGCTATAATGGAGTAAAACAATCTCTCAATAGCAGTGGTTTTAAATAGAATACGTGTTAGAAATATGCCCTAGAGGCAATAATAAATTGGTTATTATTATATTTCCTTGTTCATGATAATCGTTTATTATCCATGCTAAAATTGTATTGATAGGAAACTCAGATACATGTGTGGATACATAGACAACACCATGTCCCTAGTAAGCCTCTAGTTGACTAGCTCGTTGATCAATAGATAGTTACGGTTTCCTAACCATGGACATTGGATGTCGTTGATAACGGGATCACATCATTAGGAGAATGATGTGATGGACAAGACCCAATCCTGAGCCTAGCACAAGATCGTGTAGTTCGTTTGCTAAGAGCTTTTCTAATGTCAAGTATCATTTCCTTAGACCATGAGATTGTGCAACTCCCGGATACCGTAGGAATGCTTTGGGTGTACCAAACGTCACAACGTAACTGGGTGGCCATAAAGGTGCACTACAGGTATCTCCGAAAGTGTCTGTTGGGTTGGCACGAATCGAGACTGGGATTTGTCACTCCGTGTAAACGGAGAGGTATCTCTGGGCCCACTCGGTAGGACATCATCATAATGTGCACAATGTGACCAAGGAGTTGATCACGGGATGATGTGTTACGGAACGAGTAAAGAGACTTGCCGGTAACAAGATTGAACAAGGTATCGGGATACCGACGATCGAATCTCGGGCAAGTACTATACCGGTAGACAAAGGGAATTGTATACGGGATTGATTGAATCCTTGACATCGTGGTTCATCCGATGAGATCATCGTGGAACATGTGGGAGCCAACATGGGTATCCAGATCCCGCTATTGGTTATTGGCCGGAGAACGTCTCGGTCATGTCTGCATGGTTCCCGAACCCGTAGGGTCTACACACTTAAGGTTCGATGACGCTAGGGTTATAGGGAATAGATATACGTGGTTACCGAATGTTGTTCGGAGTCCCGGATGAGATCCCGGACATCACGAGGAGTTCCGTAATGGTCCGGAGGTAAAGATTTATATATGGGAAGTCCTGTTTTGGTCACCGGAAAAGTTTTGGGTGCTATCGGTAACGTACCGGGACCACCGGGAGGGTCCTGGGGGTCCACCAGGTGGGGCCACCGGCCCCAAAGGGCTGCGTGGGCCAAGTGTGGGAAGGGACCAGCCCCTAGGTGGGCTGGTGCGCCTCCCACAAGAGGCCCAAGGTGCAGGGAAGTGGGAAAGGGGGAAACCCTAGGCTCAGATGGGCCTAAGGCCCACCTAGGGTGCGCCCCCCCTCTCTCTCCCTCTGGCCGCCCCCCCTAGATGCATCTAGGGCTGGCCGCACCCCTTGGGGGGAACCCTAGATGGGGGCGCAGCCCCTCCCCCTCCCCTATATATAGTGGGGGTTTTGGGGCTGCCAAAGACATGAGTCTCCCTCTCTCTTTGGCGCAGCCCTACCCCTTTCCCTCCTCGTCTCTCGAAGTGCTTGGCGAAGCCCTGTTCGAGTGCCACGCTCCTCCATCACCACCATGCCGTTGTGCTGCTGCTGGACGGAGTCTTCCCCAACCTCTCCCTCTCTCCTTGCTGGATCAAGGCGTGGGAGACGTCGCCGGGCTGCACGTGTGTTGAACGCGGAGGCGCCGTGGTTCGGCGCTTAGATCGGAATCAACCGCGATCTGAATCGCTACGAGTACGACTCCTTCATCCGCGTTCTTGCAACGCTTCCGCTTAGCCATCTACAATGGTATGTAGATGCACTCCCCTTCCCCTCGGTGCTAGATTACTCCATAGATTGATCTTGGTGATGCGTAGAAAATTTTGAATTTCTGCTACGTTCCCCAACAGTGGCGTCATGAGCTAGGTCTATGGGTAGTTTCTATGCACGAGTAGAACACAAAGTAGTTGTGGGCGTCGATTTTGTCAATTTACTTGCCGTTACTAGTCTTATCTTGATTCGGCGGCATCGTGGGATGAAGCGGCCCGGACCGACCTTACACGTACTCTTACGTGAGACAGGTTCCACCGACTGACATGCACTAGTTGCATAAGGTGGCTAGCGGGTGTCTGTCTCTCCCACTTTAGTCGGATCGGATTCGATGAAAAGGGTCCTTATGAAGGGTAAATAGAAATTGGCATATCACGTTGTGGCTTTTGCGTAGGTAAGAAACGTTCTTGCTAGAAACCCATAGCAGCCACGTAAAACATGCAACAACAATTAGAGGACGTCTAACTTGTTTTTGCAGGGTATGCTATGTGATGTGATATGGCCAAAAGGATGTGATGAATGATATATGTGATGTATGAGATTGATCATGTTCTTGTAATAGGAATCACGACTTGCATGTCGATGAGTATGACAACCGGCAGGAGCCATAGGAGTTGTCTTAATTTATTGTATGACCTGCGTGTCAATGAAAACGCCATGTAATTACTTTACTTTATTGCTAACCGTTAGCCATAGTAGTAGAAGTAATAGTTGGCGAGACAACTTCATGAAGACACGATGATGGAGATCATGGTGTCATGCCGGTGACGAAGGTGATCATGCCGCGCCTCGAAGATGGAGATCAAAGGCGCAAGATGATATTGGCCATATCATGTCACTTTATGATTTGCATGTGATGTTTGTCATGTTTACATCTTATTTGCTTAGAACGACGGTAGCATAAATAAGATGATCCCTCACTAAAATTTCAAGAGACGTGTTCCCCCTAACTGTGCACCGTTGCGAAGGTTCGTTGTTTCGAAGCACCACGTGATGATCGGGTGTGATAGATTCTAACGTTCGAATACAACGGGTGTTGACGAGCCTAGCATGTACAGACATGGCCTCGGAACACATGCGAAACACTTAGGTTGACTTGACGAGCCTAGCATGTACAGACATGGCCTCGGAACACAAGAGATCGAAAGGTCGAACATGAGTCGTATAGTAGATGCGATCAACATGGAGATGTTCACCGATGATGACTAGTCCGTCTCACGTGATGATCGGACACGGCCTAGTTTGACTCGGATCATGTATCACTTAGATGACTAGAGGGATGTCTATCTGAGTGGGAGTTCATTAAATAATCAGATGAACTTAATTATCATGAACATAGTCAAAAGGTCTTTGCAAATTATGTCATAGCTTACGCTTTAGTTCTACTGTTTAAGATATGTTCCTAGAGAAAATTTAGTTGAAAGTTGATAGTAGCAATTATGCGGACTGGGTCCGTAAACTGAGGATTGTCCTCATTGCTGCACAGAAGGCTTATGTCCTTAATGCACCGCTCGGTGTGCTGAACCTCAGCGTCGTCTGTAGATGTTGCGAAACATCTGACATACACGTTTTGATGACTACGTGATAGTTCAGTGCGTAATGCTAACGGTTTAGAATTGTGGCACCAAAGACGTTTTGAAACGTCGCAGAACATATGAGATGTTCCGAAGACTGAAATTGGGATTTCAGACTAGTGCCCACGTCAAGAGGTATGAGACCTCTGACAAGTTTCTTAAGCCTGCAGACTAAGGGAGAAAAGCTCAATCGTTGAGCATGTGCTCAGATTGTCTGAGTACCACAATCGCTTGAATCGAGTGGGAGTTAATCTTCCAGATGAGATAGTGATGGTTCTCCATAGTCACTGCCACCAAGCTATTAGAGCTTCGTGATGAACTATAACATATCAGGGATAGATATGATGATCCTTGAGCTATTCGCGATGTTTGACACCGCGAAAGTAGAAATCAAATAGGAGCATCAATTGTTGATGGTTAGTAAAACCACTAGTTTCTAGAAGGGCAAGGGCAAAAGGGATACTTCATGAAACAGCAAATCATTTGCTGCTCTAGTGAAGAATCCCAAGGTTGAACCCAAACCCGAGACTAAGTGCTTCTGTAATGAGGGGAACGGTCACTGAAGCAGAACTACCCTAGATACTTGGTAGATGAGAAGGCAGGCAAGGTCGACAGAAGTATATTGGATATACATTATATGAATGTGTACTTTACTAGTACTCCTAGCAGCACCAGGGTATTAGATACCGGTTCGGTTGCTAAGTGTTAGTAACTCGAAATAAAAGCTGCGGAATAAACGGAGACTAGCTAAAGGTGAGATGACGATATGTGTTGGAAGTGTTTCCAAGGTTGATGTGATCAAGCATCGCATGCTCCCTCTACCATCGAGATTGGTGTTAAACCTAAATAATTGTTATTTGGTGTTTGCGTTGAGCATAAACATGATTGGATTATGTTTATCGCAATACGGTTATTCATTAAGGAGAATAATGGTTACTCTGTTTATTTGAATAATACCTTCAATGGTCTTGCACCTAAAATGAATCTCGATCGCAGTGATACACATGTTCGTGCCAAAAGATATAAAATAGTAATGATAGTACCACATACTTGTGGCACTGCCATTTGAGTCATATTGGTATAGAACGCATGAAGAAGCTCCATGTAGATGGATCTTTGGACTCACTCGTTTTTGAAAAGATGGAGACATGCGAACCATGTCTATTGGTATATATGCATGAAGAAACTCCATGCAGATGGATCGTTTGGACTCACTTGATTTTGAATCACTTGAGACATGCAAATCATACCACATGGGCAAGATGACTGAAAGGCCTCGTTTTCAGTAAGATGGAACAAGAGAGCAACTTGTTGGAAGTAATACATTTGATGTGTGCAGTCCAATGAGTGCTGAGGCACGCAGTGGATATCGATATGTTCTTACTTCACAGATGATTTGAGTAGATGCTGAGAATATTTACTTGATGAAACACAAGTCTGAATTATTGAAAGGTTCAAGTAATTTCAGAGTGAAGTTGAAGATCGTCGTGACAAGAGGATAAAATGTCTATGATATGATCATAGAGATATCTGAGTTACGAGTTTGGCACACAATTAAGACATTGTGGAAAGTGTTTCACAATTAATACCGCCTGGAACACCACAATGTGATGGTGTGTCCGAACATCATAACTGCACCCTATTGGATATGGTGCATACCATGATGTCTCTTTACCACTATCGTTTATGGGTTAGGCATTAGAGACAACCGCATTCACTTTAAATAGGGCACCACGCAATTCCGTTGAGACGACACCGTTTAGAGAAACCTAAGTTGTCGTTTCTTAAAAGTTTGGGGCTGCGATGCTTATGTGAAAAAGTTTTAGGCTGATAAGCTCGAACCCAAAGCGGATAAATGCATCTTCATAGAATACCCAAAACAGTTGGGTATACCTCCTATTTCTGATCTGGAAGTAAACAGGTCCTTTCTCGAGAAAAAGTTTCTCTCGAAAGAATTGAGTGGGAGGATGGTGGAGACTTGATGAGGTTATTGAACTATAACTTCAACTAGTGTGTAGCAGGGCACAGGAAGTTGTTCCTGTGGCACCTACACCAATTGAAGTGGAAGCTTATGATAGTGATCATGAAACTTCGGATCAAGTCACTACCAAACCTCGTAGGTCGATAAGGATGCGTACTACTTCAGAGTGGTACGTAATCCTGTCATGGAAGTCATGTTGCTAGACAACAATGAACCTACGAGCTATGGAGAAGCGATGGTGGGCCCAGATTCCGACGAATGGCTCGAGGCCATAAAATCCGAGAGAGGATCCATGTATAAAACAAGGTATAGACTTTGGAAGAACTACTTGATGGTTGTAAGGCTGTTGGGTGCAGATGGATTTTAAAAGGAAGACAGACAATAATGGTAAGTGTCACCATTAAGAAAGCTCGACTTGTCGTTAAGATGTTTTCCGACAAGTTCAAGGAGTTGACTACGATGAGATTTCTCACTCGTAGCGATGCTAAGAGTCTGTTGGAATTGTATTGGCAATTACTGCATTATTTATGAAATCTTGCAGATAGGATGTCAAAACATTGTTTCCTCGACGATTTTCTTGAGGAAAGGTTGTATGTGATACAACCAGAAGGTTTTGTCAATCCTGAAAGATGCTAACAAGTATGCAATGCTCCAGCAATCCTTCTAAGGACTGGAGTAAGCATCTCGGAGTTGGAATGTACACTTTGATGAGATGATCAAAGATTTTGGGTTTATACAAAGTTTATGAGAAACTTGTATTTCCAAAGAAGTGAGTGGGAGCACTATAGAATTTCTGATGAGTATATGTTGTTGACATATTGTTGATCAGAGATGATGTAGAATTTCTGGAAAGCATACAGGGTTATTTGAAAAGTGTTTTTCAATGGAAACCCTAGATTAAGCTACTTGAACATTGAGCATCAAGATCTATAAGGATAGATAAAAAACGCTTAATAGTACTTTCAAATGAATACATACTGTGACAAGTTTTTGAAGGAGTTCAAAATAGATCAGCAAAGAAGGAGTTCTTGGCTATGTTACAAGGTGTGAGTATTGAGTAAGACTCAAGACCTGACCACAGCAGAAGAGAGAGAAAGGACGAAGGTCGTCCCCTATGCTTTAGACGTAGGCTCTACAGTATGCTATGATGTGTACTGCACATGAAGTGTGCCTTGCCATGAGTTATTCAAGGGGTACAATAGTGATCCGGGAATGGATCAAATGACAGCGGTCGAACTTATCCTTGGTATCTAGTGGACTAAGGAAATTTTCTCGATTATGGAGGTGGAAAAGGAGTTCGTCGTAAAGGGTTACGTCGATGCAAACTTTGACACTAATCCGGATGACTCTGAGTAGTAAACCGGATTCGTATAGTAGAGCAGTTATTTGGAATAGCTCCAAGTAGCGCGTGGTAGATGCATCTACAAGATGACATAGATTTTCGTAAAGCACACACGGATCTGAAAGGTTCAGACCCGTTGACTAATAACCTCTCTCACAAGCGAGATATGAACAAACCCCATGGGTGTTGGATTCATTACAATCACATGGTGCTGTGAACTAGATTATTGACTCTAGTAAACTCTTGGGTATTAATCACATGGCGATGTGAACTAGATTATTGACTCTAGTGCAAGTGGGAGACTGTTAGAAATATTCCCTAGAGGCAATAATCAATTGGTTATTATTATATTTCCTTGTTCATGATAATCGTTTATTATCCATGCTAAAATTGTATTGATAGGAAACTCAGATACA
This sequence comes from Triticum aestivum, assembly GCF_018294505.1. NCBI lineage: Eukaryota > Viridiplantae > Streptophyta > Magnoliopsida > Poales > Poaceae > Triticum > Triticum aestivum. The sequence goes on from NC_057799.1 coordinate 394,429,623, forward strand.
TGTGTGGATACATAGACAACACCATGTCCCTAGTAAGCCTCTAGTTGACTAGCTTGTTGATCAATAGATGGTTACGGTTTCCTGACCATGGACATTGGATGTCGTTGATAACGGGATCACATCATTAGGAGAATGATGTGATGGACAAGACCCAATCCTAAGCCTAGCACAAGATCGTGTAGTTCGTTTGCTAAGAGCTTTTCTAATGTCAAGTATCATTTCCTTAGACCATGAGATTGTGCAACTCCCGGATACCGTAGGAATGCTTTGGGTGTACCAAACGTCACAACGTAACTGGGTGGCTATAAAGGTGCACTACAGGTATCTCCGAAAGTGTCTGTTGGGTTGGCACGAATCGAGACTGGGATTTGTCACTCCGTGTAAACGGAGAGGTATCTCTGGGCCCACTCGGTAGGACATCATCATAATGTGCACAATGTGACCAAGGAGTTGATCACGGGATGATGTGTTACGGAACGAGTAAAGAGACTTGCCGGTAACGAGATTGAACAAGGTATCGGGATACCGACGATCGAATCTCGGGCAAGTACTATACCGGTAGACAAAGGGAATTGTATACGGGATTGATTGAATCCTTGACATCGTGGTTCATCCGATGAGATCATCGTGGAACATGTGGGAGCCAACATGGGTATCCAGATCCCGCTGTTGGTTATTGGCCGGAGAACGTCTCGGTCATGTCTGCATGGTTCCCGAACCCGTAGGGTCTACACACTTAAGGTTCGATGACACTAGGGTTATAGGGAATAGATATACGTGGTTACCGAATGTTGTTCGGAGTCCCGGATGAGATCCCGGACATCACGAGGAGTTCCGGAATGGTCCGGAGGTAAAGATTTATATATGGGAAGTCTTGTTTTGGTCACCGGAAAAGTTTCGGGTGCTATCGGTAACGTACCGGGACCATCGGGAGGGTCCCGGGGGTCCACCAGGTGGGGCCACCGGCCCCAGAGGGCTGCGTGGGCCAAGTGTGGGAAGGGACCAGCCCCTAGGTGGGCTGGTGCGCCTCCCACAAGAGGCCCAAGGCGCAGGGAAGTGGGAAAGGGGGAAACCCTAGGCTCAGATGGGCCTAAGGCCCACCTAGGGTGCGCCCCCCCTCTCTCTCCCTCTAGCCGCCCCTAGATGCATCTAGGGCTGGCCGCACCCCTTGGGGGGAACCCTAGATGGGGGCGCAACCCCTCCCCCTCCCCTATATATAGTGGGGGTTTTGGGGCTGCCAAAGACACGATTCTCCCTCTCTCTTTGGCGCAGCCCTACCCCTTTCCCTCCTCGTCTCTCGCAGTGCTTGGCGAAGCCCTGCTCGAGTGCCACGCTCCTCCATCACCACCATGCCGTTGTGCTGCTGCTGGACGGAGTCTTCCCCAACCTCTCCCTCTCTCCTTGCTGGATCAAGGCGTGGGAGACGTCACCGGGCTGCACGTGTGTTGAACGCGGAGGCGCCGTGGTTCGGCGCTTAGATCGGAATCAACCGCGATCTGAATCACTACGAGTACGACTCCTTCATCCGCGTTCTTGCAACGCTTCCGCTTAGCCATCTACAATGGTATGTAGATGCACTCCCCTTCCCCTCGGTGCTAGATTACTCCATAGATTGATCTTGGTGATGCGTAGAAAATTTTGAATTTCTGCTACGTTCCCCAACAATACGCGCGTTCCCGGAAAAAAGAAACGAAAACTGGCGGACAATTTTTTAACGTACCAAGAAAGAAAACTCGATCAAAAACACGCCCCCACTTCCAGGTCGCGGGAGTCGTCGCGCACACACATAGACATAGACATGCATATCCGTGTTTACGTAAAATTCCATTTCCATCTCCATCTCCAATCATACTTGTCCAACTCGCACATTATTTACGTTGTTAATTATATACGCGGCAATATTAACGTACAACATCTCTTGTTTGCGGGTGTCTGGACCGCTGCCACGGCCGCTCCTGACCAATCCGAACCCTCTTCATCACCCGCGCGTGCTTCCCGCCCGAAACGGTCAGTGCCGCATTCATGCCCGGCCAGAGCGGACGCGACCTCTCACTGGCGCCGGCATTGAAGCGGCGCGCCGGCCGAGAGAGCATCGCCCGCGCCGCTTCCTGGTGCACGCGACTGCTCCGCATTCAAAGGTCGCAATAGCCGGACATAACATGCATGTAAAAAGTTCTTGGGAGTCCGTGCTACAGCTAGGAAGTTATCGTATACTCGGTTTGCGATGAGTGGCATGCCGAGCGACCGTGTTGGGTCGAGCCGTGGAGGAGGGTGAGACACGAACGCGACAGACGTGATTTAAACGTTGGTTTTGCTCGATGGCGCGATCCAACGAAACGAAACGTTGGTTTCTCTCCGTTTCCATTTTTTCTCCGAAAAAACGGAAACTTTCCACTCCATTTTCATTCCTACTCCAAGGTTGCCCCGTTACAACATTCCATCAAATACAAAGGAAAACTAACACGCATGCTGATGCATCTCAATGATTCACATATCATAGCCAATATTTACTTCACAACTAAAGACAAAAGTTGTGAGAGCGTGTACGAAAGAAAAACTACTGATGGGGTCACTACGACTCAAACCCTAAACCCTAAACAGGATTTAATTTCCTGGCCAGGTAGAACCTGTCGAAGGAAAGACGGCTGGCAGCCTCGGATCATACGATGCTTTTGTGTAGTTCCACTAAAATCGAGCTGAGCATCCCTGATGGCAAAGATATTGAAGAAGTGTGATAAGAATAATAGTACTGGCACTAGTTCATGAGACATAAACTCATCACAAGTAGGAGCCGGTAGAAGTAGAGAAAGATCGACATGGAGATGGAGCTACGTGGGGAGCTGCGGTAGTGGAGCAAGCTGGCTCCAAAAGGAAGATGGACTACCTGGGACATCGGGCTGTAGCTAGAAGGGCGGTAGGGACGCGGCATCGGCCCATACCACGGTGACCCCCAATTGGGACGCACCGACTATGGATTTTCTCCCTCGCCGATGTCGACCGCGTCTACGCAGAACATTGTTCCCTTCCCCCAGCTGCGGGATCAGGCCGGATATGTGACCAGCGGTGTAGCCACCGTCGTTCGATGCTTGTGAAGAGAGCAACCCAAACAAGCAGGCTTGTAGCTTAGGCTCCTGCTAGTGTATATATAGTGGTTTTCTTTTTCTCTCCATATCAACCATTTTATATTGCGTACGTGTCATTGAAGAGTGAAATGATGGTTGCTTCTTCCGACTAACTTACTGTGTGATTTGACTGCTCCTTTAGTGGCCCCTACACGTACTCCCCCTACGTGTATGCAATAGTCACACGTACACATGGACGCAAAAACGCGCGCGACGCCCTAATGCATGCATGTCCGAGCACACGACGGAACACACACGGTCACGCTCAAGTGCTCAACCTACACGTGCATGCACACACATACTCACCCAAGGTGAGCTAGTGACCGTATAAACACTGGAAAATGTATATATTGAGTGCAATGAGCGTATTATGAAGTCCACTGATCGTATTTTTACAAATATACAGTGACAGACAATGTATTCATCTCGTTTGAAATTAAGCCATATTAACCGGAGAGGAGGCATTATGGACTAGCATTACTTTGCTGTGTCCCGTCAACTTGCCGAACGAGGAGAAGCTTGCAGGACAGGAGAAGCTTGCGTGCGGTGGCTCGCAGGACAAGGAGAAACTTTTGACTAATGCAAGCTGTCCTTCGCTCACGCGGTGGACGTGCAACAGTTAATTTGGTGTCAGATTGCCAGAAGCATACACTATACTAGTACTATTATTGTTGCACTTCCCGAAGAGGCGAACAGCCAAGCGCAAAGTTTACTAGTAGTACTACTATAGTCTATAGAGGTACTATACTAGTACTAGGAACCGGATGGAGGAGCGTCTGCACTCTTATTATATTTTTAAAATGTGATAAAGCAATCTTCAACACATTTGGTTCTCTTCGAGGGTTCTCGCATGTGATAATGGAAGTTGATTGCATGGAACACTCGCCACAATTCTCGCTTAATTCTAGCTCATATCCTGTTACAAACAGGAGTGCTCAGTAATATTTCCTCTCTTTTTGGTTATTCAGCATGTAAACAGGTCAGCAAACCTTGCGGCGCATCTTTGTGCGAACCGTGCTTGCTGCACTTTGAATGTGGCCGAGAGCTGGCTTGATGAAACACCTTGCTTCCTACTTCTTTTTTTGCGGGGTACCTCGCTTCCTAGTGACCAGTGTCTTGGCTGATCGTCCTAAGAATGCTTATATATGAATAAAGCTCTCTCATTTACCCGCAAAAAAGATTAAGCCATATTAACTGGAAAGGAGGGAGTATGGACTAGCACTACTTGTTGGTGTGTCCCGTCAACTCGCAGAATGAGGAGAAGCTTGCAGGACAAGGTGAAGCTCGCTTACACCTTTTGACTAATGCAACATACCTCGCCCAGGCGGTGGACATGCATCAGTTCATTCGGTGTCAGATTGCCAGAGGCATACACTGTAGTACCGAACATGCGGAGTACCATCATTGTTCGACTTCACGAAGAGGCGAAGAGCCAAGCGCAAGGTTTAGTAGTACGAGTAGTACTACTACTAGAACTGCATGATGGAGCCTCTGTACTCTTATTTTTCTTAATCTTTGATAAAGTACACATTTATTCCAGAGAAGGGTGGAAAACAGCAGCCCAACATGTAATGATGATATCGATCAACCATGCTCGAATATATCTTGGCCTCCGTGCGAGCCCGTTTGTGTGTTCTCGCTCCTCGTCTCTCTCAAGGAACGGCGAGTTGGCCATTTTGCCGTCAATTGAGATCGGTTTGCTCACACTCCGGTCCCACATGTCAGTGATATGCCAAGACAAGGTGCGTTGACCGACTGGCCATACGCGTACTTGGTTTTGCACCTTCATACTACTCCTCCCTCCGTCATAGTTTACAGGGCGCGCTTCATTATGATGCATTTCTCTCAATGCATTTCCACCACCAGAGAGACTTTAGACGCGTTTGGTTTAATGCTCAATTAATTAGGGCGTGGTAACCGCAATTTTCTCTCGATGTAGTACTACGGAGTGGAGTAAGTGCATGCATGTGTCTACCCGGGGTGGAAGCACTGCATGCATGTGTGTACGCATTATTTCCTCTAGTAATAGACGCCGTGCTATAACTACCAATGCTATTTTTCAGGCCGATCGCTAGTCGCCTTGGTCCCAGAGATTTTCTCTTTTTCTGAAGCGCGCTCTATAAACAGTGACAGATGGAGTAGTATGAGCGGATTCAAAGAAGAGCGTATTGATGGTTGCTTCTTCCGAGCAACTTACAGTGGGAAAGGTGGGGCTTATGATTTGACTGCTCATTACTCACTATTAATGCGGCGCAACGACCGGTCTGAGTCTCCCATGCGGCTGTGCACTACCCCCTCGGTTCTTAAATATACTCCGGAGTATTTGTCTTTCTAGAGATTTCAACGAGTGACTACTCAAATATTTGTCTTTTTAGAGATTCAAATGGACTACTACATACGGATGTATATAGACATATTTTAGAGTGTAGATTCACTCATTTTGCTCCGTATGTAGTCACTTGTTGAAATCTCTAGAAAGACAAATATTTAGGAACGGAGGGAGTACACATACGAAGCAAAATGAGTGAATCTACACTCTAAAATATGCCCATTTGAAATTTGTAAAAAGACAAATATTTAGGAACGAAGGAGTATAATTTTGTGCATGGCACATGGACCCGGATGCCGAAGAGGCTTCTGGCAATGCTATCAAGCTTCCAGCATTTGTTTACATAATTGACGTACTATGCAAATAATTTTCCAGCGACATGAAATTGTACAATGGTGTGAGCTTTCAGCTTTTGTTTCGTGTGTCTTGCCATCGATGCTCTTTCGGAAACAATAAAAAACTAACTTCCTTGCTAATTCAGAGCTAATATTTACATCACAACTGAAGACAAAGTTGTGAGAAGGTGTTAAATTAAAATTGATCCATGCTTTCATTGGCAGCAACGTCCCCCCAGCTCTGTCTAAATCAACAAGGCATGTTGGGAAAAAAGTAGCTGTCTGGAGCATGCAACATTCCGATCATTTTGTGCAGTTCCACTAAAATAGAGCTGAGCGTCCCTGTTCCAAAGATATTAAGTGTGATTACGATAATAGAGGACTGCTGATGAAACAATAAACACACAAATAGAAGCCGGTCACCTTTGCAGTCTCTCTTAAGACTAACTAGTTGGAGAAGATTAGGCTCGGAGTTGGATGAGGAGGATAGAGCAAAACCAATCTCCCTTTGTGCAGTCGCAATGAAATGTAGAGACGTTGCCCGTGTGACATTTTGGCAGAACTGCACAAAACACTCTTAAGAAAAAAGTGATTTGTGCAGTTCACCAAAAGGTCGCAATAGCAACGAGGTGAAATGGATAGCCCTGTTTGCAAAAAAGAGGTAGAAAGGAAACAATTACTGGCCAATAACAGTTGATGACACATGCGATGACAAAAAAGAAGCATATTCCTTGTCCTAAGGGAAGATAACAACACGGTTGTGTTTGTCTAAAACAGTGTGAGGATGAGATTGCAATATGGAAAGTACGCCGGACGAGCTACGTTTTGGGCAAAGAACTATGGAAGATCCACATGCAGCAACGTGGGAAGACGGGCAGTGGAGCAAGGCCGGAGGGGATACCTGGAGGTCATCGGGGTGTAACTAGGTGAGCGGCGGCGGGCGGAATCTGCCCATACTGCAGCAGCGAGCAGGTGGCATAGGCCCTACCATGCCGGAGCTTGGTCAGAGAGAACGGCGTGTGCCGCAAATCGGGATGTGCTGCCTCGGCGCCGTCGAATGGAGAAATGATGTAGTCCTCCCTTTCCGCCGGCGAACGGGATGCGGCCGGATCAGTGACCAACGGTGAGAGAGAGAGAGGCCACCGCAGCCTTGTGTGAGATACTCTGAAGAGAGACAAACCAGGCAGGCAGGCTCCATTGTATATAGTGGAGCGGACTACCTCTTTCTCCATAAAAATCGTTTTATATTCTGTGTACGTGCCATTGAGCGATATAACTTTATTTAAAAATAACGCGCCAACGCATCAAGTCGAACTTTGTTTCGTGCACGCGTGGTACACGACCTCCATAGGTAAACAACCGCTACACGCGTTCAAATTAGCACGTGGGCTGCCATTTCGTACAGAAATGAGCTCCACCGTGTACCCGCGCGGGTGTGGCTGGGCACGAAGCGTGAGTACGTGCACGGTGCACCTATTCTCTTCTTGTATACGTACACCACCTACGTGGGGTTGTGTGAGAGAGATACAAACGTAGAGAGATATAGTGTGTGGGTTCGTGAGAGTTTTTTTGGGGGGGGGGGGGTGGGGTCAATCAAAAAATGTAACATATGCAATGTGTGTGAAATAGAGTCCTGGATATATCATATATATAGAGGGGGCGATCCACGAGAAGAGAGTGGAGGTATCATCGGCTTGAGGTGTCCATAGAATCGAAGAGAGGGATGATGTGTGTGTGTGTGCGCGCGCGATCGATAAAGAGTGCCATCGAATTTGTGTGTGCCCACGTCAAAGATATAGAGTGGCTGGCCTACTGGAACGTGAGAGGGGACATGTGCAGTTTGTCTCTGTGGCATGGATACCTACCTACAGCGCTCGACTATCGGTGTGTGGTGGGGGGGGAGGGAGGCCTAATTAACTATAGAGGTACAATGGCTGGTATATGTGTGGAGGAGGAGAGAGGCCTACCTCATGTATTAAGGGAGATCGATCTACCTCATGTATTAAGGGAGATCGATCGGCATCCATGCATATGTGTAGGAGAGGAATAAGGTTGGGAGAGAGACAGAGCTAGAGTGTTGGAGGGGGTGGTAGTGGAGTTGCTTCTAACAAATGGTGGGATAGGCTTGCTAGACAACCGGAGGGCACGCCTGCAATATCAATAAGAGAGGGGATGGCTGCCTGTCTGTGCACGTGCGTGTGAGAGACGGGTCAGGAGGCATGCACGAATGATGGGGGGGTGATATGGATGTGGTAAGCAGACATAACTACATAGGAAGATCAATCGTCCTTTGTCAGAGAAAGGAGAGACATAACTTGTGAGGTACGTCGATCGATGGGGGGGGAATAGTTAAAGTCGACCTAGGTATATGTTGGGAGATCGATCGGTATACATGCATGTGTGTGTTAGAAGCAAATGAGGCACGGGGAGAAGGATAGAGAGAGAGGGATGCATCTAGGAGGTGGTGCGAGAGTCATACTATATCGAGGGGGGAGAAGTGTGCGAGTACGAGATCGATGAAAAGAGTGGTGGGAGTGAGGCATGGACGGTGATAAGAGAAGAGGGGAAGCTTGTGTTTTGTGCTAGGCACACCTGGCTAGAGAGGCATATCGATCGATGTGTGCCATAAAGAAGGAGCTGGGGGGCCTACACACACCGTGGGTGAACGACCTAAAGTGAAAAGACGAATTTGCGCGATGGAGCTAGAGAATGCTGAGGGAGGGTTAGAGGGATGCGGGCGTCTGCATGCACGAGAGAAAGTTAGCGCTAGCTAGCTACAAAGATAAGAGGATTGTGTGGGTGTAAAAGACGAATAGAGATCATACTTCATTATAAAAAGCGAATTCGGATATTTGAAGAATTTATCATAGTGTTTTAAACCGACGCATGTGTGAATATATATAACGGTGATACACATGGTGTGGTTATGAACATGTTATACTACATATAATATATTTTATCTCTACTCTTATAAAAAACGGAGTTGTTGATGATGGTGCCATCCTGCAATATAGGCCGTCCGATTTATATCTGACGGATAGGAAGGAAACTATGGCAATTTTGAAAAAAGATACCCACACCCCTCTCCATATTTGCAAATTAGGCCTCCCCTTGATCATGTTGATGTTCTGTGGAACGCATGGGCATCTTGCTAGTACTACGTATAACATATAGAACATTGATCATAATTTGGGCTAATGTGTGGCTTTTGCAGCTCAGGTCTAAATACTTGTCATAATGTAGGGGGCGGGGCACTATACTATGTGTGATAAACACGGTGTACACGTATGGAACATGGTTTAGATTATGAATATATAGTTAGTACATCAAATGTACTATTATTTGGAATCAACATCAAGTGTATTCAAAAAATAGAATTCGAGTTCATGTAGTACACATAGTTCATATCTATCTCTATAGTAATCATGTGGTGTGTTATTAAGGTAATACACGAATGATGGTTGAAGTTGGCAACAATCATGATTGTAGATTTGTTATTGAAATAGAGAAACGAATTCAAATTCAGTTCGAATTGCAGCGGTAGTATAGACATTTGGAATGCACTAAAATGTTGGTATGAGTAGGTTACATGCATTATACAGCAAGCGAAAAAATTTAATTGGACATAACATGGATTCATACTACCGAATAGCATTTAATTGCACTAAATTGTTGGTATGAGTAGCTTTAAATAGCATTTTTATAGTAAAACGGGGCAAGACTCTCTCTTTGTGTGGTGTGAATAGTTTTATTTTTTTCGTTTTCTTTTTGGTTGAGGGAAGTGCGAATTGATTTGGTACGTACAAGTACAATATTACACGTTAGGCTTGTCCCTAAAATTCAACCCGCGCCTTGTTATATCCCGAAAATTCAGATATCGTGCTCCCAAAACTGGCGCCTTCACAACCCGCGCCTTGCTATCCCGAAATTACAACGCGCGCGAAAACTCCCTCCAGCTGCCAAATCCCGACACGCGAAATCCCCCTTCTAACCCTGAGCCGAAAGGGCCGCTAGTTCAAATCGGTGCGGGGTACTTTTGTAACACACCCTACATTTTGGACAAGCGCGTCCCTAAGTCATGGTTCACCCCCTCCCATCGCCTCCTTTTTGCCATTCGAAATCCCATGCCGCCATAACCTCTCCGCTCCAGCCGCGAAACCCCACCCTCCTCCGTCCGCCACCTCACCGCTGCCCAGCCGGAGCCTCTTCCCCGACGACGTCGTCCACCGCAACAGCTCGACGTCCCTCGTCCACCTCCCCGGATGAGGATCCGTCGTCCATCTCGTCGTCCCGCCGGTTCAGCCGCCCCGTCCTCCACCTCCAAGGAGCTGCTCCGACGATCGCCTCGTCTATCGCGGCTGCTCCATCCCCACAGCGCCGCCTTAACCTGCTCCACCGGAACCGCACCATCCTCACCGACTCCTCGGACGAAGCCGAGGCCTACTCGGCGCACAAAGAGGTTGTACACTCATCGCATCGCACCTTCTCCTTAACTCGACCTCCCGGCGCCGACGGTGCTCCATCCGCACCCCCTGGAGCGGCTACCTTGAACCCGGCCCGCGGGCGACATCTCCACGGTGGCTCTCCCCCAGTTGCAGGCCCCTTCAGCGGAGGCGTCCATACCAGCCGGATCTGCTGCTGCTGCTCCGGCTCTCACTCGCTCGCTCGCTGCTGCACTGCTGCTCCGGCTCTCGCTCGCTCGCGCAGCTGCTGCTGCTTCGGCTCTCGCTCGCTCCCTGCTGCTGCTCCGCTCTCGCTCGCTCGTACTGCCCTGCTCTGCTCTCGCGTATTTTAGCTACACTTTCACTCGACTGATTGACTTTTGGTCAGTCATTTTCAGGGGGTGGGGGGGCTCGCCGGAGTTAAGGAAGAACCACCCGCAGCGGGGACGGGGGCTCGCCGGAGAGGTACCCCACTATCTATCTTAGGGTTCAGGGTGGGGGCGGGGGCCTATAGGGCTGGCCGGGGCGGCGGCGGACCGGCGGTGGGGAGTTGTTTCGGGGCGGCGAGGCGGCGCTGGGGCCGGCGGTTCGGCCGGTGGTGGCTGGCGGCTCAGGGGGGTGCAGGTTGAAGATGAACTGCAGGCCCTCCCTAAACTACATGTCAAGTGCCTCTCTGCTACCATTGCGTTCAGTTTCGACAGTAACATTCAGATTCCACAGTAAATTTCAGTTTCGACAGTTAAGTTCAGAGTCAACAGTTTTTACCTCATCTGTTGTAGTCAGGTGGTTTTTGGTGATGTAAATTTTACATCTATTTTACATCATCTATTGGAGATGCTATTAGAATCCCACTTGAGATTGACGATGTCTGTCTTGTGCTGCTTCAGCCTTGACGTCTTACGGCTCACCGGGGCTGCTCCAACGACAGAACGATCCATCACAACAGAGCAGTGCCTTGACGCCGTCTACAGATTCCTCAGATCTTCCTCCACACCTCCAACAGCCACCTCATACCTCAACTGCTTCAGCGACCAAGCCCAATGATGCTCAGAGGTCAACACGGCTACGGCAAGAGGTTGTACACTTTGTGCAACTCACTATTATTACTATACATTCAGTCGATCCATTAGGGCTATTTTTGGTTCAACGGAAAAAACAATAGCAATAGGAATTTTCCAATGGCACTCTACTATTCACTTATTCACTTGCATTTCTGTTTGAAAGGAATTGAGCAAAAACATCCACCTGGACCTTACTTTTCAAAATTCCTTATGCATTGAAAACAAGACCAAGTGCATAGTGAGAATAACATTTCTAACTGTACACGCTGTTTTTCATATGTTTCACTTTATTTTTTGGCCATTTGTTTCTTTGCATTTCCCTCTGCTTCTTCCAATTCCTGTACCCAAATAAGTAAAAGCAATATCATCTGTCTTTTTATTAAATTAAAGCAATCATCAGCCTGCTATCATTATTTTTGGATCCATCCACTGGTTGTTACCATCACTCTAAATTTCTGCATGCTCTCCTTACATAATCTCACCATATTTTTTTCGTATGCATGTCAGATATTGTACACAGTCATGCTGAACATGTAGAGAAAAAGAGAAGAGTTTTGCGCGGCAATACAATGTCATGCAGACATCGCTCCATGGTGGGTTCAATGGCAAACCCTCCCCACCCCTCTCCAGATTGTAATCCAGAGGAAGATATCTGTTCTGAGGCGGATTCAGACGCCGCTGACCACTCCTATTTACCCCCCAAGGTGTTTGCTCTACCTTGGCATGATGATGTTAGTCATATCATGCATATGTTGCCTTGCAGTGCCTACTTTTGACATCATATATGTCATCTGCTTAGTTTAGACATGTTCTGTAATGCCACCTGTTTAGTTTCTATATCATATATGGGAATTGTGCAGTCTCATGTCTTCTAGCCAGCCATAATATACGTGAAATGTGCAATGCCATCCTCTTTAACCAGGCATCATATATTTGAATGATATCTTGCCCATCCTTTTCTTCATTACATTTCCATTTGTTGACAATGTTTGTACATTAAACTACTCTTCCTGTGAATCAGCCATTTGGGTGGGAGATTGAAAAATCTGGAGTGAAAACAAGGCCTTCAGCGCAGATTGTGCTACCTATCGAAGCAGATCTCTTGTTGGGTCCCGATAGCTCCTCAGAGATGGATTCAGAGACAGATGACCAGTCCTATTCCCCCACTGAGGTGTATGCTCTAACTTGGCATGGTTATACTGCTCATATCATGCATATGGTGTCTTGCATTGCATAGATTAGACATCATATACAGAATATTCAACACCATGTTCTTAGTTCAGACATCATATCTAATGCCCTCTGTTTAGCATATAAATCACATATGTGAATTAAATGATGCGATCCTGATTACTTAGATAACATGTAGGTGAATTATGTCATGCGATCCTGTTTAGTTATTCATCATATCTTTGAATTATGTTATGCTATGCTATCCAGTTTAGATAGACATCATATATGTGAAATTATGTCATGCTATCCATTTTAGTTAAACAATATACATGTCAACTATTTCATGCCCTCTTTTTTCCACACTATCTATTGCATCTGTCTCTCATACAATGTCTGTACATTCAACTATGTTTCCTGTTTATCAGCCATTTGAATTGGAGCGGGTGATGCCAGCATCTAGCGGACTAAAAACACGGTCTTCAAATAAAACAGTGCTACCTCTTGGTGGAGATAGCACCCCGGTTGTACATGCACGAGAACCAGCCCTACCACACATAACCCAAACTCTCGCAGATTGTACCCCTACTGCGATGGACAGAGAACCAGCTTCACCCAATCTAACCCCAACCCCAGCAGATAGTAACCCAGTTCCTGTTGACACAGCACCATCTCCACCACAGAGCTCCCAAACAAGAGCAGTTAGTAAGGCAGCTCCAGTGCCCAAAGGGCCAGTACTACCACGGCGAACCCCAACTCCACCAGTTAGTACGCCTATTCCTGTGGAGGAAGCACAACCAGCTAGTCGTAGTTTAGCATCTATCGCATTTGATGTTGTTAAATCGTATGTGCGTATCTTCCCATCTTGGAAATATTATACTGAAGATGAAGGAAAATGCCAATTACAGGTGTTTGTCCAGGAGTTATGTGTAAGTAATGTTATTCATGGCAATTACTTTGCTTTGTCCCATACATCCTACTTCCATGATGGTTATAATACATCAAATTTTCCCATTTTTCTCTATAGAGAAGGACCGATTTGGAAACTCAGGATGAGGTAACCTGTGCTAATACCTCTGCTATCTTCAAGAATGCTTGGTGGCAGTATCGGAATTACCTGAAGAAAACGTACTTCACTGGCAAAGAAACTCATCAAATTCCCTTACGTTCTCCTGAGACACATTTACTGGACGATGACTGGGAACGCCTTGTTCTGTACTGGTCCTGAACCAAGAATGTGGTAAGGTCTATGAGCTCATTTTCTATTTTAAGTACTATATTCTTGCGTCTTACTGTACTCTGTTCATGTAGAACAAGTGCCTAAACCTGAAGAACAACTGTTCTAATTTAAGATTCCATTGCTATCAGCGCTAGGCGTTAATTGTGCGTTATGCGCAGTTATGCACAGATTAAGCGTGGTTATGCGCAATGCGTTTCGCCAACGCCTAGAGCCTAGGCGCGCTTAAGCGCTCGCTTAGGCATGCCTTTTTTAACTATGATTGCTATCGTGCATACTACTTTGCTCTTGTATCACTGTATTTACTCATACAAACTTATTTTTAAATTGAAGGATCCAATCGAAACTTCAATGGCACAGCAGGTATGTTCACGCATGTTTCTTTAACAGGCTTGCTCTTATCAATAGCTCTGTTGATTTCAATTTCAATTGTGTATACAGTTGACTTCTCATATCATGCACATTACTAGCATCACAACAGAGCCAATAGTGTTGTTGTACATGTAGACCCGTGGTACCCATCTGAAATCTTATTGTGCCGTGTAGTTTCCCACGCTTTGTATTCTTTCACTGCTGCTTTGTCTTGAACTGATATGATTTGAACCGTGTCTCTATTTTGATTTGGCAAGACAATGCAGTGACCATAGGACATAGATATATGTTTGTTTGATGCTTTTATTATGTACTAGTACTTGGCAATAGAAGACTTGGTAGTTTAATCCTGTCCACCTTACTAATGAACTGGTTCACCGAAATGAGTTTCATATACTAGTACATGCTAAACTGTTATGTGTCTGCTTGTTTCTTCTTTTAGAATGCTGACAGAATATTGGGGAAGAGTGCCTTATTAAGAAATGGTAAAGGAAGTAATGCAGATAAGGTTCAGGATAGTGACACATCCTTGTTGGTCTCCAACAAAGCTGATAAAACAGCTAAGGAAGACTATCTCGAAGACAGTGAGACAACCCCAAAGTCATGTCTTGGTTTAGTGTTGGAGTTACTGGCCACTACCGCTTGCACAAGCTATTCAAACTCACTGTCTGAATCAGTTCGGTTTCTTGAGTCTCAACTACAAGCTGAAAGACATCGATCAGCTGTGCTGCGACAAGAAGCGGAAGGACTGCAGAAGTCCCTGGAGCATTCAGATGCATACTTTCTGGTGCAACAACAAACGTTGGAGGATTTTAGCACCAAACAGGACAAAGCTAATAAGCTTGCTAAGCTTATTGCCAGCATGGCGGATACCACGTTTCTTGAGCTCTTATGAAGTTGTTTCAGTTATGCTCTTGTTTTGCTGCCGCGTTTATTTGCACTGGTGGCCAAGTTTGACGGCCAGTGTATGTAATATGCTGCTTTGTTCCCTATATTTGCACTGGTGGTGAACTTTGATGCCGAGTGGATGTAATATGTGTAACAGCGGTAATAGGCTAGCGTTAATTGCTTGCTTATTTATTTCCTTATTGTCTTGTTTAGTTGTTTGCTTGTAGTCACTGCAGTTCTTTTTCTGTGTTTTTCTAGTGGACACAATAACCTATTTTTGGAAACTAGGCCAAAATAATCATGGCAACACACGGACTGTTGTAACCATGGGCCTCCTGCGGGCCGTATGATCGATGGGCCTTCTACGGGCCGTAGGATCCATTGGCCTTCTATACGGGCCATAGGATCCATGGGCCTTTTATGGGCCGTACGATCCATGGGCCTTCTACGGGGCGTATCATCATTTCGCCAATCATGGGCCGTACTACTCATGGACAATAACGGGCCGTTTATTGGCCGTATTTGATAACTCTATGAAAACAGCCCAACGGGTTTTTTTCGACATGAAAACGGCCCAACGTATTAACGGGCCACAAACGGGCCGACTGTAACCACAGGTTGAATTTGGCCCACAAGCAGAAAATGACAGTAACGGGTCGTAAGTAAATGAATGTGGAAATGAGCCCAAGAATAAATGGGCCCCGAGAAGGCCGGAAGATAACATGGGCTGGAAACGGCCCAACGGAATAATGGGCCGTTAATGGGTATAAAGTGATACACTGTTCATTACGGGCCAGTTTTACCACGGGCCGTTAAGGGTAAGGGCCGTTAGGGCGTTACTAAGGGCCTTAATGGGCCTGAAAGAACGGCTCATGGCGAACCATGGCACATGGGCCGGAAGTTAAAACGGGCTGGAATTATATTGGACGGCCCAGATGACGCTACTGGGCCTAATTCGGATAGGTCCATAAACGGGCCCTGGGTTAGCGGGTTGTAAATGGGCTATATGCGAAAATGCCGTTAACAGGCTTGCCGTGGGTCGGCCCGCCACCTTTTGACCAAGTCAAACGGGCCGGCCTTTTCACAGGAATGGGCCTCTGTTGGGCCGTGCCACGTGTCGACGTATCATAGGCGCTTTGGTCCAATGAGTGGATGACATCTGTCCCAACGGTGAGCCGACACGTGTTTCCTCCAGCCAATGATGATTTTACACGTGAAAAATCCCCATTGGTCGGGGTTGTTAACGGGTTATCGGATCCAAAACCGGACCCGATAGCTTAACGGTGTTCTGTTACGGTGGATGCCACGTGTCGGTCACCCTTGACGAAAGCACTTCTGTGACGCGCAATTTATCGTCATGGAAGTGGACACTTCGGTGATGATAATTTTGGTAATGTCATGGAACACTTCTACGACAGCACAGGTATGACTATCTTGATTCTGTCATAAATTTGTCATGGATGTACATGCATGACAAAAAACGCGACCTACTGTGACAAACACGTATCATCACGGAAGTGTCTTTTTTTTGTAGTGCTGGGGCAATGCTCTAATAATGATGATCATCACACTTTTATTTACTTACAACTCAATATTACGACTCGATACTAGAACAAAGATATGACTCTGTATGAATGCCTCCAGCGGTGTACCGGGATGTGCAATGATCTAGCGTTGCAAAGATATCAAAAAACGGACAAGCCATGAAAATATCATGCTAGCTATCTTACGACCATGCAAAGAAATATGACAATGAATGCTCAAGTCATGTATACGATGATGATCGAAGTTGCATGGCAATATATCTCGGAATGGCTACGGAAATGCCATGATAGGTAGGTATGGTGGCTGTTTTGAGGAAGATATAAGGAAGCTTATGTGTGACAGAGCGTATCATATCACGGGGTTTGGATGCACCGGCGAAGTTTGCACCAACTCTCGAGGTGAGAAAGGGCAATGCACGGTACCGAAGAGGCTAGCAATGATGGAAGGGTGAGCGTGCGTATAATCCATGGACTCAACATTAGTCATAAAGAACTCACATACTTGTTGCAAAAGTCTATTAGCTATCGAAACAAAGTACTACGCGCATGCTCCTAGGGGATAGATTGGTAGGAAAAGACCATCGCTCGTCCCCGACCGCCACTCATAAGGAGGACAATCAATATATAAATCATGCTCCGACTTTGTTACATAATGGTTCACCATACGTGCATGCTACGGGAATCACAAACTTCAACACAAGTATTTCTACAATCCACAATCACCCACTAGCATGACTCTAATATCACCATCTTTATATCGCAAAACTATTGCAAGGAATCAAACATATCATATTCAGTGATCTACAAGTTTTATGTAGGATTTTATGACTAACCATGTGAATGACCAATTCCTGTCATCTCTCTAAATAGATATAAGTGAAGCAAGAGAGTTTAATTCTTTCTACAAAAGATATGCCCACGCTCTAACAAATATAAGTGAAGCAAAAGAGCATTCTACAAATGGCGTTTTTCTATGTGTAGGGAAACAGGCAATCCAAGCTTCAAAAGATATAAGTGATGCACATGAAGCATTCTATAAAGCCATACTCAAAAGATATAAGTGAAGTGCAATGAGCATTCTATAAATCAAGCATGGACTATCTCATACCATCATGGTGCATAAATGAAAAAGGGAAAAACTAAATGCAAAAGACGCTCCAAGATTTGCACATATCACATGAACGAAACGAAATCGAAAACATACCAATACTTGTTGAAGAAAGATGGGATGCCTTCCGGGGCATCCCCAAGCTTAGACGCTTGAGTATCCTTGAATATTTACTTGGGTTTCCTTGGGCATCCCCAAGCTTGAGCTCTTGCCTCTCCTCCTTTTCCTCATATCGAGACCTCCTCGATCTTTGATCACTTCATCCACACAAAACTCAACAGAAAGTTCGGTAAGATCCATTAGTATAATAAAGCAAATCACTACTCTAAGTACTGTTGCAAATCAATTCATTTTTTTTGCATTGTAGCTACTGTAATATAACTTTTCCATGGCTTAATCCACTGATAGAGATCGATAGTTTCATCAAAACAAGCAAACAATGCATCAAAAACAGAATCTGTCTTAAATAGGACAGTCTGTAGTAATCTGAACATTCACCATACTTCTGGTACTCCAAAAATTCTGAAAAAATTAGGAAAAAAATAAACAATTTGTATAGAAAGACAGTGCAAAAGGTTTCAGAACTGTTTGACGTTCCAGTAAAAAAAATGTAAAATCGCGCACTATAGCCAAAGCTTCTGTTTTGCACCGCACAAACCAACAAGCAATGTAAACATCCTAAAGGCGAATCTTGGCACATTATTTTTATTATACAATGGAATTGCACATGGGGATAATTATTTTTGTTGAAAAGTTTCTATAATCAAGATTCACAAAGTTTCCGTGAGCATGAACAAAGTTCAAGGAGCTCCCTCACTTCAGCAATGCTTGTCTCTCTCATTTTCACTTTCCTTTTTGAAAAGTTTTGGGATCCCCTCTATATTTTGTTTTTGTTTTTAAGCTTTATAAAAGGACTCAACAGAAATAAATGACTCTCTAAAACTTCCGGGTTGTCTCCCTGGCAGCGCTTTCTTTAAAGCCATTAAGATAGGCATAAAGTGCTCAAGTAATGGATGCACCCAGATCCCAAGGTATATCAAAGCCAATTTGAATCAACAATGATTTAGAATTTAGTAGTGAGCACAAAGCAACATATATCAAGCAATGACGAAGTCTAACTCTCTTCCTATGCATCGGCATTTCATACAAGAACAATTCATGAACATCAAGTAAAGGCCAATACATAGCATAAGCAGTTTCTTGCAATTTTATCGTGTTGGAAACATAGAGAGGTGGAGATATAGTTCCTCTCTCATAATAATTGCAAGTAGGAGCAGCAAGCACATGCATATTTTATTCATCAAAATCATCATGTGCAATGGTAAAAGGCAACCCATCAATATAATCCTTAACAAGAGCAAACTTCTCCGATATAGTGTAGTTTGGAGAATTCAAAAAGGTAATAGGACTATCATGTGTGGGTGCAATAGCAACAATTTCATGTTTAACATAAGGAACAATAGTGTAGCGACCAGACCTCAAATGGTCTGTGCTGCTGTGCACCAGTGTCATCCCTGGATCAGTAATGCTGACACGCACAGTACAAATGGAGGATTTATAACAGAGTAGCAATCACACACTTATTACATCGAATATCTCCAAAGAGATTAAGTATGATAAATATGGCTTAAGGCCATCTAAAACGATAACAACGGAAGACTTGGAAGATAAGTGAGTCCATCAAATCCAGCGGCATCACTGAGTATAAGACCATGACCTAAGGCACCTTACTCGTCGTCTGAAAAGTCTGCAACATGAAACGTTGCAGCCCGAAAACAGGTCAGCACATGGAATATGCTGGCAAAGTAACACATAGAGAATAATGAACAATAGTGATGCTATACTACATGCATATATGGCTGGTGGAAAGCTCTATGGTTACAGTTTTGCGAAAAGCCAATTTTTCCCTACTTCAAAGGAATAAATTTTATTTAACTATCATGGTGGTTGTTAAACATTGAGATGGTTGACAGCATCTCAATCCCAATTAAAAATCATCATTAACCCATCAAAATTAATTAAAAGTAACATGGTGATGAGATTCACATGATAATCCAAGTACTAGATACTCAAGATGTCCATAACGGGGGACATGGGTAACCATGATTAGTTTGTACACTCTGCAGAGGTTTGTGCACTTTTCCCCACAAGACTCGATCGCCTCCGCTTGATTCTCGCACGGCATGATGTTTGAGAAACGGATGACCGAGACACAGTCTTTCAGGAACAATCACTCTTTACTCCGGGTGGACCGGTACACCTACTTTCCCCTACATCTGCTAGCCCACCTCTTCAAGAGATCATGTAACCTACTCAACTATGCTAGAGCCCATAATAGCTTGTGGCTGCACACGGAAGTTTCTAGCATGAACAATCTTATGATCCATTTGAGCCTGGGTGGCGGTCCTTATACAAACAGACAACACTGGATTCTCCAGGTGCCTCAATCCACCCAGATGTGAGTTTTAGTTGCCACCTTAGGTAAACCATTATTAACAATCTCACATCTGTCATGAATATCACTCAAACCCAATCCACGTCTACGAGCATAGCATGGCAATATAATAGCAACGTAGAAGTAACTCCCAAGGGTTTGATAATAAACAGGGCAATAGGTACTACCTCAACTACTTCCCAAAGTTCCACAATTTAATTCGATCCTAATCATGCAATTGTTTGAGGAAAAGATGTAATGCAATAAAACTGGGTATGGAAAGTATGATCAAAGTGTTACTTGCCTTGCTGATGATCCGCAAAACCTAGCGATTCGAAGTAACAAGCGGCACACTCCGGGTACTCTATCGCAAACAAACAAGCAAACAATCAGTACTCAACTAATGCACAGGTAAAACTCGAGTGAAAGATCCAACCAGAAAGTTCAACTTAAGAACTCCGGTATGCAAAAAGAATCAACTCGAACGAAGCAACGAAAGTCAAACGGCGAAAGAAACAAGCTTCGTTTACTAATCTAGATCTAGGTCAAATTTTACAGTAGCAAAAACTTGTTTGAGTAGGTTAAACGGAAAGAGAATTTCGAGACGAAACTCTAGGCGCTTGAATCGCCTGATTCCGATAAACGAGCGAAAAGTTAAACAGAAACGAAGATTCGATCAGAAATCGAATCTGAGATAATCGCGGAAAAACCCGACGAAAAAGAAAAACGGACGAACGGTTAAAGAACGGACGTTCGTTAACAGAGAAAAACCGACGAACGCGTTCGTTAAAATGAACGAGTCGGTGAACGCTCACAAAATAACAAAACCGAAAAAACCCGATCTAGGGGTTTAAAAAAAAAACGAACGGTTGTTTTTTTAAACAAAACTGGCAACGAACGGCGGCGAGGTACCTCGTCGGGGGCGGGGCTCCGGCGGGCTCCGGCTGCTCCGGCGGGGCGGCGGGGTGCGGGGGTGCGGGGGTGCTCGGGGGTGGGCGAGGGGCGGCGAACGGCGAGCGGCGGCGGGGCTCGGGCTTCGGCTCCGGCTGCGGCGGGGCGGGGCAAGTGCGGGCGGCGGCGGGGTGAGAGAAAAGGGGGGGGGCGGTGGCTTGGAGGAGGGGCAGGCGGCGGGGTCCCGTGCTCGCCACGGACTCCGGGTGGCGGCAGCGCTCGTGCGCGAGGAGGACGACGCGGGGTGGGCCGGCGCTCGGCCCGGTCGGGCGGCGCGCAGTTTTTTTTTAAATACGTTCCGCGGAAAAATTCGTAGAAAAATAAATAAAAGTCAAAAAAGATAAAATAAAATTTCCCTGTCTAGTTAGAAAATCTAGAATAGGGTGAACATTTTTTTGACACAAAATAAAGTTTTTGAAAACATGCAATATTTTTAATGCAATTAAAATTGCAAATAAAATCCAAATAAATTCCAATAAATGATTTTAACACTTTTCCTCCAATATTTCAATTGTTTTGGAGAAGTCATATTTTCTCCTCTCATTTATTTTAAAATGAAATATTTTTCCGGAGAGAAAATAATTGAAACCAAAATCCTCGTTTTATTATTTGATGAAAATCAAATATGAAAATTCGAGAAAATCCCCAACTCTCTTCGAGGGTCCTTGAGTTGCTTAGGATTTATCAAGGATTTGTCAAAATGCAATAAAATATGATAAGCAAAGATGATCTATGTATAACATACCAAATTGAAAATTTGGGATGTTACAAATAGCAAGTTCATCTCCATAAGCATAATTCATATTGGCATCTTGGCCACAAGAATAGGAAGCATCAAGTTCATCAAAAAGGGATATTTCAAACGAATCAACGGGATCATAGCAATTATCATGGCATTCATCCTTCGGTAAGAACGAAGGGACATTAAATAATGTATGAGTTGGAGAGTTACTCTCATTAGAAGGTGGGCTAGAGTAGCTAATCCGATCTTCCTCCTTTTGTTCTTCGCTCTCCTCATCATCTTTTTCATCCAATGAGCTCACAGTTTCATCAATTTCTTCTTCCATAGACTCCTGCAAAATATCAGTCTCTTCTCGGACAGCAGAGACTTTCTCAATAAATTCATCAATATCATAATTGTATTTATAATTCTCATAGCAATATTTAAGGATAGCTAAATTTTCAGGTCTATAAACTAAATCATCAAAATCTTCAAACTCTTCAAACAAAGATTCAATTTCACATGCACCCTTAAAAGCAACAAATTCTTCTATCCATTCCACATCATAGTAATCATATATACCATTAGCATAAGAAGCTAAGGTTTCATTATCATTAAATTTGCATGAAAAGGGAAGGTGTGGAGCCTTCATCCTAGAGCAACAAGTATAATCATATCTCAAGCATAGTTGCCGAGCATACCAATGCAACATATAAATTTGATCCTATAATAGTTTCCCTTTTTGATCAAGCGATAATCCCTAAAGTATTCACGTTGATCCAACGTGTCTCCCATTATATAATTGAATGGGTTTTACTCAGGATTATTAAAGTAGTGCATAATATCTTTCACATAATGAGCATCGAGGGTTTTAGGAGGTTCCCCATCTCCATGAGTAACAAGTAAACCTATTTTTTTTGGTATTTCGTGTTCCATATCCATAACTAAAGATAGAGAACAACTTAGAACAGAAAAATAAAAATTACTTAGTGATAAAGCAAACAAGCACACACGAGAATATTCACCCCACGCTATTGCTCCCCGGCAACGGCGCCAGAAAAAGGTCTTGATAACCCACAAGTATAGGGGATCAATTGTAGCCTCTTTCGATAAGTAAGAGTGTCGAACCCAACGAGGAGCTAAAGGTAGAACAAATATTCCCTCAAGTTCTATCGACCACCGATACAACTCTTCGCACGCTTAATGTTCGCTTTACCTAGAACAAGTATGAAACTAGAAGTACTTTGTAGGTGTTGTTGGATAGGTTTGCAAGATAATAAAGAGCGCGTAAATAAAAAGTAGGGGCTGTTTAGATGAAGACACAACTAAGTTAGTTTTAGTAGAGAGCTTTTTGTCACACAAGAAAGTTATTTGTCCCTAGGCAATCGATAACTAGACCGGTAATCACTATTGCAATTTTATATGAGGGAGAGGCATAAGCTAACATACTTTCTCTCCTTGGATCATATGCACTTATGATTGGAACTCTAGCAAGCATCCGCAACTACTAAAGATCATTAAGGTAAAACCCAACCATAGCATTATAAGGCATCAAGTCCTCTTTACTCCCATACACAAATAACCTACTTACTCGGGTCTGTGCTTCTATCACTCACGCCATCCACCATAAGCAAATCATGAACATATTGCAAACCCTACAGCGGGGATCCCTCACGCTTGCGCGACACGAAGAGCACCATAGGACAGCACCAATAATAAAACATGCAACTCAAACCAATCACGATCATCAATGAACCCATAGGACAAAACATATCTACTCAAACATCATAGGATAGCCATACATCATTGGTAAATAATATATAGCGTTGAGCACCATGTTTAAGTAGAGATTACAGCGGGTAAAAGAGGGGTTACACCACTGCATAGAGGGGGGAAGAGTTGGTGATGACGGCGGTGAAGTTGTTGGTGTAGATCGTTGTCGCGATGATGGCCCCGACGGCGTTCCGGCGCCACTAGGAGAGAGGGGGCGAGAGGCCCCCTTCTTCTTCTTCTTCCATGACCTTCCCCCTAGATGGGAGAAGGGTTTCCCCTCTGGTCCTTGGCTTCCATGGCGGCGGAGGGGCAGGAGCCCCTCCGAGATTGGATCTCTCTCTCTCTCTCTCTCTCTCTCTCTCTCTCTCTCTGTTTCCTTCTGTTTCTGCGCTCCCTAATTCTGCCCTTTCACCGTTTCTTAAATTCCCGGAGATCCGTAATTCCGATTGGGCTGAAATTTGGACACGATTTTTATCCGGATATTGGCTTTCTTGCGGCGAAAGAAGGGCACCAACCGCCCTACGGAGTGGCCACGAAGGCCCAGGGCGCGCCCCTCACCCTCGTGGGCCCCTCGAGCATCATCTCGCATTGATTCCACTTCCCAAAATTCACATATATTCCAAAAAAATCTCTGTAAGTTTTTATCCCGTTTGGACTCCGTTTGATATGGATTTTCTGTGAAACAAAAAACATGCAACAAACAGGAACTGGCACTGGGCACTGGATCAATATGTTAGTCCCAAAAATAGTATAAAAAGTTGCCAAAAGTATGTAAAAGTTGTAGAATATTGGCATGGAACAATAAAAAATTATAGATACGATGGAGACTTATCAAGATCCCATCTAGGGGCCTTTTCCGGCATCCTGCCGGAGGGGGATTCGATCACGGAGGGCTTCTACATCAACACCGTTGCATCTCCGATGAAGCGTGAGTAGTTTACCACAGACCTACGGGTCCATAGCTAGTAGCTAGATGGCTTCTTTTCTCTCTTTGATTCTCAATACAAAGTTCTCCTCGATGTTCTTGGAGACCTATTCGATGTAATACTCTTTTTGCGGTGTGTTTGCCGAGATCCGATGAATTGTGGATTTATGATTAGCTTATCTATGAATATTATTTGAATCTCCTCTGAATTCTTTTATGCATGATTTGATATCTTTGCAAGCCTCTTCGAACTATCGATTTGGTTTGGCCAACTAGATTGGTTTTTCTTACAATGAGAGAAGTGCTTAGCCTTGGGTTCAATCTTGCGGTGTCCTTTCCCAGTGACAGTAGGGGCAACAAGGCACACATTGTATTGTTGCCATCGAGGATAACAAGATGGGGTTTTCATCATATTGCTTGAGTTAATCCCGCTACATCATGTCATATTACGTAATGCGTTACTCTGTTCTTAACTTCTTATGAACTTAATACTCTAGATGCAGGCAGGAGTCAGTCGATGTGTGAAGTAATAGTAGTAGATGCAGAATCATTTCGGTCTACTTGACACGGGGTGATGCCTATATTCATGATCATTACCTTAGATATCGTCATAACTTTGCGCTTTTGTATCAATTTCTCGGCAGGAATTTGTTCACCCACCGTAACAATTTCTATCTTGAGAGAAGCCTCTAGTGAAACCTATGGCCCCCGGGTCTATTTTCCATCATATATGTTTCCGATCTACACTTTTAGTTTCCTATTTACTTCCTTTGCAATCTTTTACTTTCCGTTCCATAAACCAAAAATACCAAAAATATTACTTCACCATTTATCCATCTATATCAGATCTCACTTTGCAAATAACCGTGAAGGGATTGACAACCCCTTTATCGTGTTGGGTGGAAGTTGGTGTTTGTTTGTGTAGGTATTCGGTGGCTTGTTGCGTTGTCTCCTACTGGATTGATACCTTGGTTCTCAGAAGCTGAGGGAAATACTTACTCTACTTTGCTGCATCACCCTTTCCTCTTCAAGGGAAAAACCAACGCAAGCTCAAGAGGTAGCAGGAAGGATTTCTAGAGCCATTGCCGGGGAGATCTACGCCAAGCCGAGACATACCAAGTACCCATCATAAACTCTCATCCCTCGCATTACATTATTCGCCATTCGCCTCTCGTTTTCCTCTCCCCCACTTCTAAAACAATTTTCAAAAAGATTTTCCTTTTCTTCGCCCCTCTTCCGTTCGTCTTCTTCTCTTGCTTTTTGTGTGCTCGTGTGTTGGATTGCTTGCCTTGTCACCGTGACTCCTCTAGAAAACGTTGAACCTCACCTTAGGAGGTTAGACGAAATTGAGAATAATGTTAGAAGCTTCATGTCTTTGCAATTTAAGCATAACAATTTCTTTAGAAACGAGCTCAAGGAGTAGAAATGCTTCATGGAATACATGAATAAAGAGGTTGATGATATGTCTCAGGAATTTCATGGTTTGAGATCTCAGTTTGCGCACCTTGAAAATTTAGTACCACAAATTTCTGATAAACAAGCTACTTTAGTAAACAAAATGGCCGCCAAACCAGAGGCTTTGAATAATGATGAATATCTTAAAGTGATTGATGTGACTCCTATTGAATCTTTGTTTTCCAATGTGAATGTTGATAAAGATGGGACTGGAGGTGAGTCAACTTTAGTTAGAAGGCGTCCCAATGATTCGGAGTTTTTAGATCTTGATGCAAAAATTGATAAAAATGGGATTGGAGAGGTCAAAACTTTAGGTAGCAATGAACCCAATCTTTTGGATTCCAAGGACTTTATTTATGATAATTGTTCTTTAATAGACTGTATTTCCTTGTTGCAATTCATGTTGAATTCTCCTCATGCTTATAATCAAAACAAAGCTTTTACTAAACATATCGTTGATGCTATGATGCAGTCTTTTGAAGAAAAGCTTGAATTGGAAGTTTCTATCCCTAGAAAACTTTATGATGAGTGGGAACCTACTATTAAGATTAAGATTAAAGTTTATGAATGCTATGCTTTGTGTGATTTGGGTGCTAGTGTTTCCACGATTCCAAAAACTCTATGTGATGTGTTAGGTTTCCGTGAATTTGACGATTGTTCTTTAAATTTGCATCTTGCGGATTCCACTATTAAGAAAGCTATGGGAAGGATTAATGATGTTCTTATTGTTGTAAATAGGAATTATGTGCCCGTAGATTTCCTTGTTCTTGATATAGATTGCAATCCTACATGTCCTATTATTCTTGGTAGAAACCTTTCCTTAGAACGATTGGTGCAATTATTGATATGAAAGAAGGAAACATTAGATTTCAATTTCCGTTAAGGAAAGGCATGGAACACTTTACCAAGAAAGAAAATTAAATTGCCTTATGAATCTATTATGAGAGCCACTTATGGATTGCATGCGAAAGATGATAACACTTAGATCTATCCGTGTTTTATGCCTAGCTAAGGGCGTTAAACAATAGCGCTTGTTGGGAGATGCTACCTCTTGAGCACTGCGTTGGTTTTTCCCTTGAAGAGGAAAGGGTGATGCAGTAAAGTAGCATAAGTATTTCCCTCAGTTTTTCAGAACCAAGGTATCAATCCAGTAGGAGACCACGCTCAAATCCCTCGCACCTACACAAACAAATAAGAACCTCGCAACCAACGCGATAAAGGGGTTGTCAAGCCCTTCACGGTCACTTACGAGAGTGAGATCTGATAGATATGATAAGATAATATTTTTGATATTTTATGATAAAGACTAAAAGTAAAGAAAGCAAAATAAACGGCGCCAGAAATAGCTTGTTGACGGGAGATTAATATGATGGAAAATAGACCCGGGGGCCATAGGTTTCACTAGTGGCTTCTCAACAGCATAAGTATTACGGTGGGTGAACAAATTACTCTCGAGCAATTGATAGAATTGTTGAGCATAATTATGAGAATATCTAGGTATGGTCATGTATATAGGCATCACATCCGTGACAAGTAGACCGACTCCTGCCTGCATCTACTACTATTACTCCACACATCGACCGCTATCCAGCATGCATCTAGAGTATTAAGTTCATAAGAACAGAGTAACGCTTTAAGCAAGATGACATGATGTAGAGGGATAAACTCATGTAATATGATATAAACCCCATCTTGTTATCCTCGATGGCAACAATACAATACGTGCCTTGCTGCCCCTGTTGTCACTGGGAAAGGACACCGCAAGATTGAACCCAAAGCTAAGCACTTCTCCCATTGCAAGAAAGATCAATCTAGTAGGCCAAACCAAACTGATAATTTGAAGAGACTTGCAAAGATAACCAATCATACATAAAAGAATTCAGAGAAGATTCAAATATTGTTCATATATAAACTTGATCATAAACCCACAATTCATCGGCCCCGACAAACACACCGCAAAAGAAGATTACATCAAATAGATCTCCACGAGAATCGTGGAGAACTTTGTATTGAGATCCAAAGAGAGAGAAGAAGCCATCTAGCTAATAACTATGGACAAGAAGGTCTGAGGTAAAGTACTCACACATCATCGGAGAGGCTATGGTGTTGATGTAGAAGCCCTCCGTGATCAATGCCCCCTCCGGCAGGACGCCGGAAAAGGCCCCAAGATGGGATCTCACGGGTACAGAAGGTTGCGGCAGTGGAATTAGGTTTTCATGGATGCTTCAATTGGTTTGGGGGTACGTAGGTATATATAGGAGGAAGAAGTACGTCGGTGGAGCAACGTGGGCCCCACTAGGGTGGAGGGCGCGCCTAGGAGGGGTAGGCGCGCCCCCCTGCCTCGTGCTCTCCTCGTTGATTTCTTGACGTAGACTCCAAGTCCTCTGGATCACGTTTGTTCCGAAAATCACGTTCCCGAAGGTTTCATTCCGTTTGGACTCCGTTTGATATTCATTTTCTGCGACACACTGAAATAGGCAAAAAACAACAATTTGGGCTGGGCCTCCGGTTAATAGGTTAGTCCCAAAAATAATATAAAAGTGTATAATAAAGCCCATTAAACATCCAAAACAGAATATAATATAGCATGGAACAATAAAAAATTATAGATACGTTGGAGACGTATCAGGAGACAACCCAATTTTATTTTTAGGTCCTGTTTTGCAATAAATATTTCATGTAGCCTCTGGTTATATGTGGTTTTATGTTTTAATTAGTGTTTGTGCCAAGTTAGACCTTTGGGATAGCCTACGGTGATAGTTGATTTGATCTTGCTGAAAAACAGAAACTTTTGCGCTCACGAAAACAATTCTCATTTTTAGCTGAAGAGTGATTTTTAGTTGATTCTTTTTGCAGAAGCTTAATAGAAAAATTGGCTAGGACTTCATAATTTCTCAGGATTTTTAGAGTTACAGAAGTATTCGAAATATCCATATTGCTACAGACTGTTCTGTTTTTGACAGATTCTGTTTTTCGCGTGTTGTTTGCTTACTTTGATGAATCTATGGCTAGTATCGGGGGGTATGAACCATGGAAAAGTTGGAATAGATATTACACCAGTATAAATAAAGAATGAGTTCACAATAGTACCCAAAGTGGTGATTTATTTTCTTATACTAACGGAGCTTACGAGATTTTCTGTTGAAGTTTTGTGTTGTGAAGTTTTCAAGTTTTGGGTAAGGATTTGATGGACTATGGAATAAGGACTGGCAAGAGCCTAAGCTTGGGGATGCCCAACCCCAAGGTAATATTCAAGGAGGCCAAAGAGCCTAAGCTTGGGGATGCCCCGGGTCCCCTCTTTCGTCTTCGTCTATCGGTGACTTTACTTGAGGCTATATTTTTATTCACCACATGATATGTGTTTTGCTTGGAGCATCTTGTATGATTCGAGTCTTTGCTTTTTAGTTTGACACAATAATCCTTGTTGTACACACCTTTTGGGAGAGACACACATGAATCATGATTTATTAGAATACTCTTTGTGCTTCACTTATATCTTTTGAGCTAGGCGATTTTGCTCTAGTGCTTCACTTATATCTTTTTAGAGCACGGTGGTGGTTTTATTTTATAGAAATTGATGAACTCTCATACTTCACTTATATTATTTTGAGAGTCTTTAAAAACAGCATGGTAATTTGCTTTGGTTATAAAATTAGTCCTAATATGATAGACATCCAAGAGGGATATAATAAAAACTTTCATATAAAGTGCATTGAATACTATGAGAAGTTTGATTCCTTATGATTGTTTTGAGATATGAAGATGGTGATATTAGATTCATGCTAGTGAGTAGTTGTGAATTTGAGAAATACTTGTGTTAAGGTTTGTGAGTCCCGTAGCATGCACGTATGGTGAACCGTTATGTAACGAAGTTGGAGCATGAGATATTTTTTGATTGTCTTCCTTATGAGTGGCGGTCGGGGACGAGCGATGGTCTTTTCCTACCAATCTATCCCCCTAGGAGCATGCGCATAGTACTTTGTTTCGATGACTAATAGATTTTTGCAATAAGCATGTGAGTTCTTTATGACTAATGTTGAGTCCATGGATTATACGCACTCTCACCTTTCCGCCATTGCTAGCCTCTCTTGTACCGCACAACTTTCGCCAGTGCCATAAACCAACCATATACCTTCCTCAAAACAGCCACCATACCTACCTATTATGGCATTTCCATAGCTATTCCGAGATATATTGCCATGCAACTTTCCACCGTTCCGTTTATTATGACACGCTCCATCATTGTCATATTGCTATGCATGATCATGTAGTTGACATCGTATTTGTGGCAAAGCCACCGTTCATAATTATTTCGTACATGTCGCTCTTGATTCATTGCACATCCCGGTACATCGCCGGAGGCATTCACATAGAGTCATATTTTTGTTCTAGTATCAAGTTGTAATTTTTGAGTTGTAAGTAAATAGAAGTGTGATGATCTTCATTATTAGAGCATTGTCCCATGTGAGGAAATAAAATAAAAAAGAGAGAGAAATGCCAAATAAAAAAAGAGAAGGCCCAAAAAAAGGAAAAAAATGAGAGGAAAAGAGAGAAGGGACAATGTTACTATCCTTTTACCACACTTGTGCTTCAAAGTAGCACCATGATCTTCATGATAGAGAGTCTCCTATATTGTCACTTTCATATACTAGTGGGGATTTTTCATTATAGAAATTGGCTTGTATATTCCAATGATGGGCTTCCTCAAAATGCCCTAGGTATTCATGAGCAAGCAAGTTGGATGCACACCCACTTAGTTTCTTTTTGAGCTTTCATAAACTTATAGCTCTAGCGCATCCGTTGCATGGCAATCCCTACTTACTCACATTGATATCTATTAATGGGCATCTCCATAGACCATTGATATGCCTATAGTGCTATGTCCATAGACCGTTGATATGCCTACTATCTCCTTCTTTTTGTCTTCTCCACAACCACCGTCTATTCCACCTATAGTGCTATGTCCATAGCTCACTCTCATGTATTGCGTGAATGTTGAAAAGGTTTGAGAACATCAAAAGTATGAAACAATTGCTTGGATTGTCATCGGGGTTGTGCATGATTTTAATATTTTGTGTGATGAAGATGGAGCATAGCCAGACTATATGATTTTGTAGGGATAAGCTTTCTTTGGCCATGTTATTTTGAGAAGACATAATTATTTTGTTAGTATGCTTGAAGTATTGTTGTTTTTATGTCAATATTAAACTTTTGTTTGCAATCTCACGAATCTGAACATTCATGCCACAATAAAGAGAATAACATGGATAAATATGTTAGGTAGCATTCCACATCAAAAATTCTGTTTTTATCATTTACCTACTCGAGGACGAGCAGGAAGTAAGCTTGGGGATGCCTGATACGTCCCCAATGTATCTATAATTTTTTACTATTCCATGCTATTATATTATCTGTTTTGGATGTTTTATATGCATTAATATGCTATTTTATATGATTTTTGGGACTAAGCTATTAACCTAGAGCCCAGTGCCAGTTTCTGTTTTTCCTTGTTTTAGAGTTCCGCAGAAAAGGGATACCAAACGGAATAAAACTTTTGCAATGATTTTTCTTGGACCAGAAGACACCCAGGAGACTTGGAGTGCAAGTCAGAAGAGCCACGAGGCGACCACAAGGGTGGAGGGCGTGCCCCCCGACCTTGTGGGCCCCTCGATGACCCCCTGACCTAGATCTTCCTCCTATATATATTCTCAAATACCCCCAAAACTTCCAGGGGAGCCACGAAACCACTTTTCCACCGCCGAAACCTTATGTACCCATGAGATCTCATCTAGGGGCCTTTTCCGGCATCCTGCCGGAGGGGGATTTGATCACGGAGGGCTTCTACATCAACACCATTGCCTCTTTGATGAAGCGTGAGTAGTTTACCACAGACCTACGGGTCCATAGCTAGTAGCTAGATGGCTTCTTTTCTCTCTTCGATTCTCAATACAAAGTTCTCCTCGATGTTCTTGGAGATCTATTCGATGTAATACTCTTTTGCGGTGTGTTTGCCGAGATCCGATGAATTGTGGATTTATGATCAACTTATCTATGAATATTATTTGAATCTCCTCTGAATTCTTTTATGCTTGATTTGATATCTTTGCATGTCTCTTCAAACTATCGATCTGGTTTGGCCAACTAGATTAGTTTTTCTTGCAATGGGAGAAGTGCTTAGTTTTGGGTTCAATCTTGCGGTGTCCTTTCCCAGTGACAGTAGGGGCAGCAAGACACGTATTGTATTGTTGCCATCGAGGATAACAAGATGGGGTTTTCATCATATTTCTTGAGTTAATCCCGCTACATCATGTCATCTTACTTAATGCGTTACTCTGTTCTTAACTTCTTATGAACTTAATACTCTAGATGCAGGCAGGAGTCGGTCGATGTGTGGAGTAATAGTAGTAGATTCAGAATCATTTTGGTCTACTTGACACGGACGTGATGCCTATATTCATGATCATTGCCTTAGATATCGTCATAACTTTGCGCTTTTCTATCAATTGCTCGGCAGTAATTTGTTCACCCACCGTAATAATTTCTATCTTGAGAGAAGCCTCTAGTGAAACCTATGGCCCCCGGGTCTATTTTCCCTCATATAAGTTTCCGATCTACTCTTTTAGTTTCCTATTTACTTCCTTTGCAATCTTTTACTTTCCGTTCCATAAACCAAAAATACCAAAAATATTACTTTACTGTTTATACATCTATATCAGATCTCACTTTGCAAATAACCATGAAGGGATTGACAACCCCTTTATTGCGTTGGGTGCAAGTTGGTGTTTGTTTGTGCATGTATTCAGTGGATTGTTGCGTTGTCTCCTACTGGATTGATACCTTGGTTCTCAAAAGCTGAGGGAAATACTTACTCTACTTTGCTACATCACCCTTTCCTCTTCAAGGGAAAAACTAACGCAAGCTCAGGAGGTAGCAGGACCTTGTGGCATCATCACAGTAAATGGGAATATGGAGCATTCCCTC
Organism: Triticum aestivum; assembly: GCF_018294505.1. Lineage (NCBI taxonomy): Eukaryota > Viridiplantae > Streptophyta > Magnoliopsida > Poales > Poaceae > Triticum > Triticum aestivum. The sequence continues at coordinate 394,462,471 of NC_057799.1, forward strand.
CGTACTGAGGAGCATGCCGCGGCCCTAGCAGCCGAAGTACAGGGCAGACTCATCAAGCCGAACAACTCATCGCTCATCAAGACCCATGACACCGCTAAACGAGTCCGACCCGCATTACAATGTGGTAGCTCGGTGGAACCGGAGCTTGAATAGCAGTTTAGCCTCCACCGATCGCGCCATAAGGTTGCAGCATACGTACCGGGCGTACATAACTATACACTTAAAATACCTTGGGCAGCGCCAGAGGCACACTTCGGAAAATGTCCATAGTACGGCTTGACCCTATTCGGACCTCAAATATTTTTTTTCCACTGTAGGTTCGTTAAGAAACCTACCTGATCTACTGTCGTATGGGGGCTCCTTTCCAGGTCCCTCTTTCTAACTGACGACCATCGTACTCCTCCTCTACAAGGATGTCTCACCAAGGAGAAACAGCGCAGACGTGCAGCAGGGCATCGTTGGGATCTTCAAACCACTACTTTTAGGCCCTGTGTAAACCTTTCCCTTGTGTAAACTTTGGGCATGTAGAATGACCTAGGTACTCATGGCATTATCTGTAACAACACGGCTCAACGTATTAATCAGGGTATAAAGGAGAAGTTGATCACCACTTTGTTTGGCAATCATTTTATTTTATATCATCATTTGTATCTCCTCCCTACTTTAGACTGCCACACATGCATTAGTTCGGCCTTAACACCGGGGGCTGTATTCGGCCCTGCACATTTCAAGTCCGAACACCTATAGGGAACTCTTCGGCGTCCCGAATATTGTATTATATGCATCGGCTCCGAATCATGTCTTTGGTCAATAGTTGGGTTGCTGGCTCTTGTGCTTACCACCTTACGTTCTGCCCGTTCGGCTAAGGTAGTAAAGGGAGAACTACTGCAATTGTATTTCTGGTTCGTCCGGTCAAGTACCTTAGTAGAAAAAGCCAAAAAGTGCCTATCATGATAGGCGAGAGCTGGTCGGCGATTCGGCAACTTAGTATTATACTACAAATTGTTAGCGATTCACCCCGTGTTATACGAGGGGCTAGTCTTCGTCCAGCCGCCTGGAAAAGGCACCATAGCCCGGATAGCCGCACACGCACAAGGGGTTAGTACTTAGCTCCACAGTCAAACTCCTATGGCTAAGTGAAAGTAATAAAGCCGCATAGTCTGATTGCCTGGTTCACCTTGCGGACACCTCCTTTATGGACCAAGACGTTGGATAAAGTGTGGTCACGCGTTATGTCAAACACCCCTATGGCATCTACATGGGGCCTGAAGCCGACGACTAGCAACTTTCAGAAATATAACAATAAACCGCCGCACAGGAGGGAAAAAATCACTTGAAACGAAAGGCGCAAACATAGATATATAACAACATGGGTTCATAACAAAGTTTGTACAACCCGAACACATTCAATCAAATAATACGTCCTTAGAACATTGACCCCCTATCACTCGGGCTCCTTCTAGGACGTCATCGAAGTACCTCTCCGGCTTCCGATGATCTTTGCCTTCGGGCGGGCATGCGGTTGCCACTTCGGTGGCCTTTATCTTTGCCCATTGCATTTTGACGCGGGCGAAGGCCATCCGGGCACCCTCTATGCAGGAGGAGCGCTTTACAGCATCAATCCGCGGCCGCGCATCGACAAGCCGCTTCACCAAACCGAAGTAGCTGCTAGGAATCTTCTTGGCCGGCCAGAGTTGGACTATTAGGTCCTTCATGGCTAAGCCCGCCACCCTATGTAGCTTCGTCAGCTGCTTCAGCTGGTCGTTCAGAGGCGTTGGGTGTTCCGGCGCGAGAAATTGCGACCAGAATAGCTTCTCAGTCGGGTTCCCCTCCTGGGCTCGGAAGAACTGTGCGGCATTGGCGGCACTCTTTGGAAGATCCGCAAACGCGCCTAGAGAACTGCACACTTGGGTGAGCAAAGCATACCTCTGACCTCCAAAGATACTCTGCAAAAGAAAGGCCTTACCAGCCGCTATCTGCCTCGCCTGATGGATCTCTTTGCGAGCACTCCGGGACTCGATCCATGCCTCTTTACCATCATGGAGAGCCCTGGCAAGCTCGGACGACTGGTCCGAAGTCTTCTGCTCCAAGGTTTCGCATTTGCTGATGGCATCCTTCAGCTCTTGCTCGACTTCGGCCACCCGAGCTTTGTGTTGGTGGCGGGCAGCTTGCTCGGCCTTCAGTTCCGCAACCGCTTTGTTAGCGGCTGCCTTATTCACCTCCGCCTCTTTCTTGGCCTGGGCGAGGGCGCCTTTGAGGGTCTCGACCTCGGCTGCACCAGCTATGATCATAATCAATGCATTCCATGAGTTAACCTCTAAATATACATATCACTTCTGGTATAAAAATAAATTCCTTCTTAACATTGTACGCATACCGCATTTCGTCGAACTGCTTGTGGATGCGGCCGACTTCCTCATCCGCCACCTACAGCTTCCGATTAAGTTCGGAAACTTTTGCAGCCTGGGCGATCACCGCCAACATGGAGGCCTGTTACAATAACAGCCCAGTATGTTACTCTCCTGAATATTATGTGGATCCTCTGTCCGTTTTCTTTTAAACCGGACAGAGCCTCAAGGGCTACTGTCTGTACACATGTTTATTCTTCTATATGAAAAGTTTTTAGAACATTACATCGCATACCTCAAAGCTTGTCAGTAGGCTGCAGAAGGCTTCGTTCAGTCCACTTTTAGCAGACTAAACCTTCTTCATCACCACACCCATCAGGGTGTGGTGCTCCGCCACGATGGAAGCACTCTGTAGTGCTTCCTCCAAAGCGTTGGGCACCTCCGGATTAGTGGAGGCCGCTGATGGAGCTGATGCTCCTCCTCCTCTTTCGAAGGGGGTTGTTTATCCGATCCTGGAGCCATGCTGGCCTCCGAAACAGTGTTCGGTTCGAGCCCGGATTGCTGGGGCTCCCCACCGTCGGTTTCCATAGGGGTCGCCTCCCTTAGGTCTTTGGTGACCGAGGTATTGACCTCAGGCGCCCTCTTGATAGCTTCGCTCGCCCCCTTTCGGCCACGAGAGGTCCTTCGGCACGACACTTCGGTGTCCTCCATGGCGATAGGCGAGGGGGCTCGCGACGGCGTGTCACTCTCCGCCATTTCGGGCGGCAGAGAATTCCTCTCTGATAATGGAGTACGTGGGGAGGGCTGAAAGGCAAATAACAAAATAACTTACATAATGGAAGCAGGTAGACCAAAGATAAACAATAAGTTTTCTGAATACTTACGATTCACCTTGGGAGGTTTCTTGGGGACAAGTTCGGACTCTGAGTCTGAACTGTCCAGGAGGGTCAGCTTCCCTCTCTTGGGCGCCTCCCCCTCCGGGTCTTTGGAGGCCGCCCTCTTCTTCTTCCTCCCCTTACGGGGGGAGTCGCTTTCCACCACCTCCTCCTCTTCTTCCTCGTCTCCCTTGTGGGAAGAGAGGGTTTCGGTCTCTCCGGACACTGTTTCCAAAGGACCCTTGTGGCGGGGGCCGCCCTTGGCCTCCTTGCCTTTCTTCTTCTTGGTTTTCTTCTCCGGCGCCTGATAGGGCGCCGGGACCAGCATCTCCGTCAGCTGGGGTGCGGTCGGGTCCTCAGGCAGCGGTGCCGGACAGTTGATCCGCTCCGCCTGTGCCGTCCAGACTTGTAAGGAAGGCAGGTAATATAATTTCTGTTATATCTAAAATAATGACCAGATAGGTCTTCGGAAAGATTATGCTTACCGCCATGGCCGGGTTCTCGATGTCGAGTCCAATGTCCACGGTCTTCTTCGGCCACTTTTTTGGGCCTTGAAGAGCTGCTTCCATATATCTTTGTGCGTGGTGCCGAAGATGCGCTTCAGGGTTTGTGGCTCCTCCGAATTGAACTCCCACGTGGGGGAAGCCCGAAGCTGGCAAGGAAGGATGCGGCGGAAGAGCATCACTTGAACCACATTGGTGAGACCGGTTTTCTCACCCAACATGTCAGAGATGCGCTTTTGGAGTATCTTCACTTCCGATTTGGACCCCCAATCAAGACCCTTGGCGGTCCATGAGGTGAGTCTCATGGGGGGTCCGGATCTGAAGTCAGGCGTGGCCGCCCAGTTGGCATCGCAGGGTTCGGTGATGTAGAACCACTCCTACTGCCATACCTTGACTGTCTCTACGAATGCCCCTTTGGGCCAGACGGCGTTGGGGCTTGCCGGAACTCTCGTCTTGTCTAGTTTGACCGCTGGGCAGCTACGACATGGGAGAGGTGGCAGGGCCATGCGGGCCAAGCAAGCCGCAAGCCCGACAGTGAGGGGCGGCAAGGAGACGGGTCATGCGGGCGGGGGAAGATGGGGGTGGCAGGGCTGTGCGGTTTCAGGAGCGAGGGACCGAGGGGTGCAGGGCGTGGCATGGGGAGCGGTTTTTTTGAACGGGCGGGTAGGATTAGCGATCGATGGCGTGGAGTGCCTTAATTGCGTGGCTTGTTGCATTAAAACACAAAATGTTTTAGACCCTTAGATCTAATAGATAGACGGTTCTGGTTATTTGGATCTGCCCCCTCTCTTCCTTTTATAGGGGTAGTAGATAAAAATAAATAAAATTTAAAATGTAGAAATGCAAAAAAGAGATATGAAACTAATTGTCGGTTTGTTGTGTCTTAAAATGTACAAAGCATTTCTCATTACTGATAGCCCATTTTCTGGGCAAGCCAAATGCATCCCTTACAGCCCAGCAGGGCTGACAAAAGCAAGTAGGCCCCGGTTGGGTATTCTGCAAAAAAAACTGGGCTAGCCATTTTGAAAAAGAAAAAAACAACTGGGTTGATCTTGTGGTAAACATAAAATAAAAGGTTGGCTAGACTGGCAAGAGTGCCCCGCACAGCCCAGTTTATACCCTGCTCCGTCTCAAAAACAAAAAAACAGGGCAAGCTGTGGGGTCACTAGTGTGAGCCGCTTGTTGTGCAATTCTCTCGTTTATTGACTATGTTGACAATGGCATGGGACCTAGATGTTAGCAATCCATTAGGAGGAACCATGTTTGGCTTGAAATAAGGAGGCACTTGCTTGCGTACTGCCATGACCCTGGTGGCTCCCTGCTGTCATCCTCTCCATGTACAATCATCTCTTGATTGTATACGTGTCAACCTAGTAGGCCCACAAGTCAATTTCTAACTCCGTGGCGGACAAATACAACCCATTCCACATGTTCACATGGAAAGTTCAACATTCAGAGAAAAGTAACAGGTATGATCCAGAGATAGAGTACTGAACTTCCACGTCGACAACCATCATAGCCAACTTAACTATCTACTCCCACTGATACTCTAGTGTACAAGTACTAACTTACTCTTAGCTAACGAGATGATGCCGACCTCCATTTGTGGTACACGCTAAACACCAGCACCGACGTCCTCCTCCTCGCCTCGGACTTGCCATAGGTGCGATAGGGTGCGTTGCGCACGCGTTGGCCCTTTCCATGCCGGCATGGTCCAGCGAAGCTTCGGCTTCTAAGCGGGAAACCCACTTGACGAGCTGGTAGTAAAATTAGGTGTCCCGAACGCGTGCGTGCCTGACAGCCTCTAGGGCTATGATAGTAGCAAAAGGGCAGCAAGATAGCCCATCCTTTTGAGGCAAAGGACAGGCCAAAACGGTCTCTTATGATAAGCAAAGCATTCTTGAGGGTACACGGGAATTTCATCTAGTCACTTTCACCATGTTGGTTCGGTTCGTGTTGGCTACTTTGATAATTTGATATGTGGGTGGACCGGTGCTTAGGTGTTGTTCTTACTTGAACAAACCTCCTACTTATGGTTAACCCTCCCGCAAGCATCCGCAACTACGAGAAAAGTATTAAGAATAAATTCTAACCATAGCATTAAACTTTTGGATCCAATCGGTCCCTTACGGAATAGCGCATAAACTGGGATTTAAGCTTCTGTCACTCTCGCAACCCATCATCTAATTGCTACTCCACAATGCATTCCCTTTGGCCCAAATATGGTGAAGTGTCATGTAGTCGACGTTCACATGACACCACTAAGGGAATCACAACATACATACTATCAAAATATCGAACACATATCAATTTCACATGATTACTTGCAACATGATTTCTCCCATGACCTCAAGAACAAAAGTAACTACTCACAAATTATAATCATGCTATAATCTTCCACCAAATAAACCATATAGTAATCAACTACAAGATGTAATCAACACTACTAGTCACCCACAAGCACCAATCTATAGTTCCGGTAACAAGATTGAACACAAGAGATGAACTAGGGTTTGAGATGAGATGGTGCTGTTGAAGATGTTGATGTAGATTCCCCTCCCAAAGATGGGAGAGTTGTTGGTGATGATGATGACGATGATTTCCCCCTCCGGGAGGGAAGATCCCCCGGCGGAATTGCTCCGCCGAAGGGCAAAAGTGCTCCTACCCAAGTTCCATCTCGAGACGGCGGCGCTCCGTCCCGAAAGTCCTCTCCTTATTTTTTCTAGGTCAAAATGACCTATATACCACAAGATGGGCAACGGAGGTGGGCCTGGGTGAGCACAACCCACCAGGGCGCGCCCGGGCTCCCTGGCGCGCCCAGGTGGGTTGTGCCCAGATGGTGGGCCCCCTATGGTAGTTATTTGCTCCAATAATTCTTAAATATTCCATAAAAATCCTCGTGAAGTTTCAGCTCATTTAGAGTTGTGCAGAATAGGTAGCCTGACGTAGCTTTTTCAGGTCCAGATTTCCAGCTGCCGGAATTCTCCCTCTTTATGTATACCTTGCATATTATGAGAGAAAAGGCTTTAGAATTACTCCAGAAAGCATTATTATGGATAAAAACATTATAAATAACACTAAGAAAACATGATGCAAAATGGATGTATCAACATGCCCTGCAAAAACAAGTTAGACGTCCTCTACTTTGTTGTCGCAAGTTTTAAGTGGCTGCTACAGGCTTCTAGCAAGAACCGTTCTTACCTATGCATCAAACTACAACAGTGTTTCGTCAAGTTTGCTGTTTTAACCTTCTTCAAGGACCGTCCGCAGTCAAATTGGATTCAACTAAAGTAGGAGAAACAGACACCCACCAGCCACCTTTATGCAAAACTAGTTGCATGTGTGTTGGTGGAACCGATCTCATGTGCGTGGACATGTAAGGTTGGTCCGGGATGCTTCATCCCACAATACCACCGAATCAAAATAAGATGTTGGTGGTAAGCAGTATGACTATCAACGCGCACAACTCTTTGTGTTCTACTCATGCATATCATCTACGCATAGACCTGGCTCGGATGCCACTTTTGGGAAACGTAGCATGCAATTTCAAAAAAATTCCTACGCTCACGCAAGATCTATCTAGGAGATGCATAGCAACGAGAGGGCGAGAGTGTGTTAACGTACCCTCATAGACCGAAAGCGGAAGCGTTTGACAACACATTTGTTGTAGTCGAACTTCTTCTCGTTCCGACCGATCAAGCACCGAACGTACGGCACCTCCAAGTTCTGCACACGTACAACTCGGTGACGTCCCTCGCCTTCTTGATCCAGCAAGGTGTCGAGGAAGTAGATGAGTTCCTTCAACACGACGGCATGGTGACGGTGATGGTGAAGTGATCCTCGCAGGGTTTCGCCTAAGCACTACCACTACAAAAAAAAGACACATCCATGACATTTTGGGCCGAACGAAATTTTTTTCTGTCATACATATGACACTTCTATGACGATAATTGTGACAAAACCCGGTATCATCATAGATGTGGTGGGCTCCTACTTCTATGACAAAAAATCATGACAGAAAATGGGCTTTTCGTCCTGGGCGGGCCGGAGACGCAGCTGCATGACATTCTTTGGGCCGTCCATGACGGAAAAAACTGTGGTAGAAGCGAGGGCGAGGAAAATTTTGGGGAGTTCCCGGTTACGGTGGGAGGTCGGGGGCCGAGCGATGCGCGTTTCTCTCGTACACGTACGCGCGTGTGTGCGAGGCGTTGGCTCTAACTGAACCCGAGCGAGGCGTTGGGCTCTAACTGAACCCGAGCGATTGCACTGCAGGCTACGCGTTACTGAACCCGAGCGATCGATCGATGGCTGTTAACTGAACCCGATCGAGCGATTCCTTCGCTACTGCTGCTAACTGAAGCCGATCGATGCTGCCTCTGGGATGAACAGTGAGCGTTGCGGGGGGGTTTGGATGAACAGTGAGCGGTGGCGTTGCCTCTGGATGAACAGGACCCCGTGGTGTGGTGGAGGGCTGGATGAACAGTAGACGGTGGAGGGGTGCCCGTGGAGGGGTGGTTGAACAGGACCCCGTGGTGTGGAGGGCTGGATGAACAGTAGACGGTGGAGGGGTGCCCGTGGAGGGGTGGTTGAACAGTAGCCGGTGGAGTAGCGCGCGGTGGAGGCTGGATGAACAGGAGCCCGTGGAGGCTGGAGGAGGTCGACGGTAGCCCGTGGAGGCTGGAGGAGGTCGACGGTGGAGATGAACAGTATCCCGTGGAGTCCCGTTTTGCGGTACGCCACACCCCTCCCGATGAACAGGACCCCCGTTTCGACCGTAGGAGGTCCGTTTCGTCCGTTTTGCGGTACGCCACACCCCTCCCGATCAACAGGACCCCCGTTTCGACCGTAGGAGGTCCGTTTCGTCCGTTTTGCGGTACGCCACACCCCTCCCGATCAACAGGACCCCCGTTTCGACCGTAGGAGGTCCGTTTCCTCCGTTTTGCGGTACACCACACCCCTCCCGATCAACAGGACCCCCGTTTCGACCGTAGGAGGTCCGTTTCCTCCGTTTTGCGGTACGCCACACTCCTCCCGATCAACAGGACCCCCGTTTCGACCGTAGGAGGTCCGTTTCCTCCGTTTTGCGGTACGCCACACCCCTCCCCATGAACACGACGCATTCCGTTGCCTCCCCATGAACACGACGCATTCCGTTGCCTCCCCATGAACACGACGACGACGCTGTTTCTCCGTTCCGACCCAGCCATGTACACGAGCCCTGGCCGTACGTATGCGCGAGTAGGCGTTCGAGACCCCGCCCGTATGTACACATACGTGGCCGTATTTTCTTTCTTGCACCCTGGCCGCTGTACGTACGTGTACATGCTACGTGCGCGCCTCTACTACGACACGTACGCGCCTCTACTACGACACGTGTGCGCCTCTACATCCACCAGTATATATGTACGTACACGTTCGCGACCAGAATGACAACGCTACGTACGCTTCGACCAGGTGGGTCCCGACTGTCAGGCACTTCCTTGCCTGCGAAGATGTAGCTGGTGGGTCCCAGCAGTCAGGGGGGCAAATCGTTTTTTTTGCCCGGACGCACTTCCTTGCGTGCGAAGATGTAGCTGGTGGGTCCCAGCAGTCAGGGGCAAACATTTTTTTCGCAAAATACGGTGGCCCGTCCGGTGGGTCCCCGCTGTCAGGTGGAGGAATAATTATTTTGCACGTAATAAGGAGGCACTTCCTTGCTGCGGCCGTGGACCCAGCTGTCAGCCTCTCCACGTACAGTCCACGTCCGATGGAAGCCGTTCCTTGACCACGTTGACCACGCCGCGCCGAGAGCACCAGGGCGGTGGACGACGGCGAGGCCTAGGAAGGGGACGACGCGGAGCCGGGGAAGACGCGGCAGTGGATGCCCACGCGTAGAGGAGTACGAGGGTTCACTGGTTCGCTGCGGTGTGAGGCTGCCGTCGCCGCAGAATAACAGGGGGTGTGGGTGAGTAGAGGGATGGCCTGGCCAGCGGTGGGAGTAGTAGGGGGCGGTGAGGCCTCCGCCGCATCGCAGCCGGCCACGGGAGGCAGGAGCACGAGGCACGACCGTGCTGGTTTGGGCGGCTGGAGCAAGAAGACCAGAGGTTGAAGAAGCACTACGGCCGTTGGATGGACATCGTACGGTCACTGGAGCTAGAATCGTGCATATTGACTAAGTTGACAAAGCCCTCCGTCCCCGTCAACTTAGTAGGCCCACAAGTCAGCCTGCCACTATACTGGGTCCCAGCTAACAGGGGGAGTATTCATTTTTTTGTGCGTAATAAGGAGGCACTTCCTTGCGTGCGAAGATATAGCTGGTGGGTCCGAGCTGTCAGCGGCGGTAACGTTTTTTTCGCGAAATACAGAGGCCCTTTCGGTGGGTCCCTGATGTCAGGTGGAGGAATCATTATTTTGCGCGTAATAAGGAGGCATTTCCTTGCGTGCGGCCGTGGACCCAGCTGTCGGCCTCTCCACGTACAGTCCACTTCAGATGCATGTCGGTCGTTGACCACGTTGACCAGGCCGCGCCGAGAGCACCAGGGCGGTGGACGACGGCGAGGCCTAGGAAGGGAACGACACGGAGGCAGGGAAGACTCGGCAGTTGTTTCCCACGCGGAGGGGAGTACGACTGTACGAGGGTTTACTGGTTCGTCTGCCGTCGCCGGAGAATAACAGCAGGTGTGGGTGAGTAGAGGGATGGCTAGGCCAGCGATGGGAGTACGGTGGGGCGGTGAGGCCTGCGCGGCAGCAGAGCCGGCCGCGGGGAGGAGGGAGCAGGCAGTCCCGCCGGCGCTTGTTTGAGCGGCTGGAGCAGGAAGAGCAGAGATTGAAGAAGCACGACGGCCGTTGGATGGCCATCCAACAGTCACTGCTTGTGCGTCAACCTTTTTTTAGGAAAGCCTCAAATCTGTGGAAAACAGCATACAGCCCATCTGCCATTATTTCTAATAATTTACAGCCCATTTGCTAATTATTAAGGTTTTTTTGGAGCCCATATTCTTTTTGTTAGCATTACAGCCCATATTGTGGCCACGGTTAAAAATTATACGAAATTTTGCATATTTCGGTGCGGTCCGAACTGTTTTTAATCCCGAAATTTCGACTCACATTCAAACTGATTTTAAAAATAAATGTATATCAATATAAAATCCAACAAATTCTCCACGCATAAAAATTAATGTAATTTAAAATCTCGAAATGAAAAAAAGATATTTGAAACTAATTGCCGGTTTGATGTGTTTTAAAAATGTACAGCCCATTTCTCATTACTGATGGGCCATTTTCTCGGCCAGCCGAATGAAAGCTCTCCTCGTCTTGAAAGATTTGCAGCCCAACAGGCCTGACAAAGCGACTTACTTGGCAAATCACAAAAAAACTGGGCTGTGGCCGTGGACCCAGCTGTCAGCCTCTCCACGTACAGTACTCTTCCGATGGAAGTCGTTCCTTGACCACGTTGACCACGCCGCGCGGAGAGCACCACGGCGGTGGACGACGGCGAGGCCTAGGAAGGGGACGACGCGGAGCCGGGGAAGACGCGGCAGTGGAAGCCCGCGCGGAGAGGAGTACGAGGGTTCACTGGTTCGGCTGCGGTGTGAGGCTGCCGTCGCCGCAGGGCCTGGCCAGCGGTGGGAATAGTAGGGGGCGGTGAGGCCTCCGCGGCAGCACAGCCGGCCACGGGAGGCAGGAGCATGCGGCACGACCGGCGCTGCTTTGGGCGGCTGGAGCAAGAAGACCAGAGGTTGAAGAAGCACTACGGCCGTTGGATGGACATCGTACGGTCACTGGAGCTAGAATCGTTCATATTGACTAAGTTGACAAAGCCCTTCGTCCCCGTCAACTTAGTAGGCCCACAAGTCAGCCTCCCACCAAGGTGGGTCCCAGCTAGCCGGGGGAGTATTCATTTTTTTGTGCGTAATAAGGAGGCACTTCCGGTGGGTCCGAGCTGACAGCGGGGGGAACGTTTTTTTCGCGAAATACGGTGGCCCGTCAGGTGGGTCCCAGCAGTCAGGGGGCAAACGTTTTTTTCGCAAAATACGGTGGCCCGTCCAGTGGGTCCCTGCTGTCAGTTGGAGGAATCATTATTTTCCGCGTAATAAGGAGGCACTTACTTGCTGCGGCCGTGGACCCAGCTGAGACTCTCCACGTACAGTATACTTCCGATGGAAGTCGTTCCTTGACCACGTTGACCTCGCCGCGTTCCGTTGCATGCATGCGTCCATGGGCGTGGTGCGTCCCCACTGTCAGCCTCTCACGTACAGTCATCTTCCGATGACTCTCGGTTGTTGACCACGTTGACCACACCGTGCCGAGCGCACCCAGACTGGAACGACCCGGAGATGGGGAAGACGGGGCAGTGGAGTCGCAGATGGAGAGGAGTGGGAAACTTCACTGGTTCGGGTGCGCGGCAGCACAGCCGCGGTGCCGCCCACGGGAGACAGGAGCAAGAACAGAGGTTGAAGAAGGAGCACGGCTGTTGGATTAACATCCAACGGTCCAGCTGCTAGAATCATTTGTTGATTAAGTTGACAAAGCCGTGCGTACACGTCCGCTTAGTAGGCCCACAAGTCAGTCACCAAATCTGACGGGTCCCAGCTGTCAACGGGATGAATAATTTTTTTCGCAAAACAAGGAGGCACTTCCTTCCGTGCGAAGATACAGCCGGTGGGTCCCAGCTGTCAGGTGGAGAAATAATTTTTTTCGCAAAACAAGGAGGTCCCTCCTGTAGCTGGTTCGAATCCAAACCTAGACTATGACTATATATGGTGCTATGCTACTCTGCAAGTAATGAAACTGACATATCCAACGTTCGCTTCTCCTCTTCTCTACTTACTCTGCCTAGCATCAGAAGCTCTGGCCGCAGCAACCATGTCCGCTGGCTGCTCGTCCACCTGCTCTTCAGCAGGCAACAACCAGATATGCGCCAAGTCGCCACCCGTACCATCGCCTGTGGGTCTCATCACACCCCCGCCGGCACGCGCACCGCAGCCGATTGCTCATCGCAACCCGCTGCCGTTGGTGTGGTGCCACTGCTGCAAATCACGCAGAGTCATCCGTCGCGTCTCAACCACAATCCGCAACCCTGGCCGAGTCTTCTACAAATGCCCGAATCATGGGGTAATAATATGTTTAAGTGTTGTTCTGCTGCTTTCAGTTGCTGATTTTTTTAATAGTTTGGTTGATGATCTTCCAATTTGATTCGTGCAGAAAAGGGAAGATTCGTGTGATTTGTATTTCTGGGAAGTTGCTGATGTGGGGGAATGCAACTACGCTGATTATTTGGTTAGCCGAGGAATCCCAATACCAGCAGGTTGGGGTGTTGGACAAGTAACTGAAGGAACGGCAGAAGAGGAAGATGCAGAGCAGAAGGTTAAAGATGCAGTTCCTCTGATCATGGCCAAGCAACAGCTGCTGAACGGCCTTGACAGCAATGAGGAGATGAAAGAGCTTGTGAAGATAATGGGCAAAATCGATGTGCTCTGTAGGATGATTGTCTCTTTATTTGCAGTGTATGTAGCACTCGTGATGTATTCAGTGGCTACGACATGAGCACTTTGCTGAAACTAGTAATGAATGAAACCTGTGTAGCAGGCTGGGCGTAGTGTTGTGAACATCTAATGATTTCTATTAACGGAAATCAGGGGGTATCCCCTTTTGCTCATATAAATAAATAAATAGCAGAGGCCCTGTCGGGTCAGCTTTGTTCTCATTCGAAGACGTCGAGCAAATTGCAGTCCAACAGCAAACTATGTCATCAAATTCAAGTTTCACAGCCAAATATGAGTACAACTAAACAACAATGTCATCATGTTTTAGTTGTCATACAATCACCAAACACAAATCAGCATACATAACAAGTGATGTTCTCACAGCAAAATACTAAACAACATGTTCATCAGGTTTCAGTTGTCATAGCAAACACAATTTCACATAGTAGATAAAAAACGTCTTCTGACAGGCAAATACGACAAAAGCAATGTAATCATCATCCGCAGCAGCAGCGTCAACATCTTCGCCATGTGTATCAGTCTGAATCGTAATTCCCCACGGTGTCATCTTCTTCTTCGTCCTCAACGTCCTCGAACGTTGGCTTCTTCTTGATCAACTCTTGTATGTCCACAGCACGACAGGCAATCTTTTCGCCGGCGTCATTGACGTGATGGTTCTCAAAGATATTAGGAACATCTGTGTTATCTTGTACATCAGGAGCAGTGTAAGCATCATCTTGTTGTGCAACTTCATTAAACGAATTCCTCTGCTCAAACCTTTGCAATACTCTCCAGTCATCGCTACGTGCAAATGTGTCTTCCAAGAAAAATATCTGTGTTGCTTGATTTGCCAAAATAAAAGGCTCGTTGGTCTGGTACGCCGCCTTGACATTGATGGATTTGAAATAATCATCAGCTCTGGGTTTTGCGATCCTGGAAAACAGGTTATACCAACGACAGCACAACAGAACCACACACCGATGATCCTCGAAACTGGAGATATACTGCAACTGAACAATGTCTGTTATGTTAGCATACATTTCAGTTGTCTCTTTGTCATACGTATCCGTGCTCATGATGGCACTGTTTTGTGTCTTCCTGCCTTCGTCTCGTGCAAGGGTGTTGTAGCGCACATCTCCAACAACGCAAGATTCATAATGTCTTACCCGAGTATCAGGACCCATTGCTAGTGAGTAAAGGGCATCATCAACTGCCTGCCCATCCTCCCGCATCTTCTTAACCTATGGTTAGAAAATAGACAAGCTGATCATCTTATGTACTCAATATATTAAAAAAACTGACAGTGCACTTCAAAAGCTTACATGGTTCTTGAACCATTTCGCAAATCCTGCCATAACCAGTTTGTCAATGTTTCTTGGATTTTGCGGCAGTAACTCCTCTTTGTAGATGCTGCACAACATAGTGATCGCGTCAAACATCTAAATATATAAGAATGTGCTGCAAGTTTAGTAGATTACGATGTATAAGCTGCAGTACTGCACTTACTTGATATAAGGTAGTATCTCAGGACAGTTATTCAACACATACCAAACCATTTTGTCCAAATCTTTAGGTTTGTCCTCTTGTCGACTCTTCCCTGTAACTCGAACAGAATAATCGAAAACATTGAGCCCGGGATTGTCTTCACCCACCTCTTTGCTAAGCTGATCAGCTGTTTCAATGTATTTTGAGCAGAATGTCAACGCTTCTGTAGCAATGTAGGCCTCTGCAATGGAACCCTCGGGTCTAGCTCTGTTCCTAACATAGCCCTTGAAAGTGCCTAGCCGCCTTTCAATAGGGTACATCCAGCCATACTGTACTGGACCTCTAAGTAGTGCCTCATCAGGTAGATGAACAGCCAAATGCACCATCACATCAAAGAAGGCTGGAGGATATATCTTCTCAAGGTCGCATAGGATAGTTGGTATCTTGTCTCTAAGACGCTCCAAAGCATCTATCCTGATATTCCTACTGCAGAGTTCCCTGAAGAATTGTCCCAACTCTGCAACTGCTCTGTATAAGTCAGGGCGGCCCAATCCTCTAAGGATAACAGGTAAAACCCTTTGAAGTAGGACGTGGCAGTCATGAGTTTTCAACCCTTGTACCTTGTTTCCATCTGCACTGACTCTCCTTTCAGGGTTGGAAGCAAATCCATGTGGGAATCTCACACGTGACAGGACCTCGCAGAATTCTTTTCTTTTTACCTTGTCCAAGACGTACACAGCTGGTGCCATATCCCGTGGTTTACCTTCATCTTGCACCTGCAAATCCTTTCTGATACCCAGGTGTGTCAAATCAATCCTAGATTTTAAGGTATCTTTCGTCTTGCCTTCAATATTAAGAAGTGTGCCGATAATGCTGTCACATATATTTTTCTCGATGTGCATCACATCAAGATTATGCCGCAGATCCAAATCTTTCCAATACTCCAAGTCCCACAAAGTGGACCTGCGGGTAAACAATAATCTCTCTTCTACCCTGCCACGCTTCCTTTTCCCGCTACCATTACCAGGATGGTTTCCTGGTGTAATATGCCTGACCTTCTCTAATTCCACTTGCAACTCATCGGCGGTGAGCCTCTTTGGCGCATCACGGTTTTCATGCTTTGCATTGAACACATGTCTTCGGTATTTTCTAGGATGCGGCTTGTCCTTGGCAAGGAAACGGCGGTGTCCAATGTAACAGATCTTGCTAAGTATTGCGTATGACAGCGGATTCCTGTCACAGCGAACACATGCATTGTAACCATGTGTCGTTCGCCCTGACATAGTGCCCAAAGCCGGATAATCATGGATGCACCAAATTATAACAGCACGCAGAAAGAAATCAGCTGGTGGGCTGCTATATAGGTCTCGAGTGAGAACACCCTTCCATAGCTGTTGAAGTTCCTCCACAAGAGGCTCCATGAACAAATCAAAATCCTTTCCAGGACTTTTTGGACCTGGGATGAGCAAGGCCATCATGTAGTTTGATTCTTTGGTGCAGACATTTGGAGGCATGTTGTAAGGGATAACAAGCACTGGCCACATGCTATATGTGGCGCTCTGGTGGCCAAATGGGTTAAATCCATCTGAAGCTAAGCCAAGTCTAATGTGTCTCGGGTCAGCAGCAAACTCTTTGTGTTTATCATTGAAGCTTTTCCACTCACTACCATGAGATGGATGGCTCATTACATTCTGATCTCTGTACTCCTGGTTCCTAGAATGCCACAGTACATCCTCCCTTGTTTCAGCATCACGAAACAACCTCTGCAATCTTGGTATAATTGGAAAATGTCTCAGAACATTATGAGGAATCCTCTTCACAGCATCGCCATCTTTCCATCTTGATGATTTGCATTTCGGGCATTCACTTAAGTTGGCATAATCCTTCTGGAACAGAACACAATGATTCTTACAAACATGGATCATATCATATCCAATTCCAACTTCACGAAGGAAATTCTTCATTTTACTGTAGGTGTGTGGCAGCTCAGACGCATCTGGGAAAGATTCGCGGAAAGCAGCCAACATCGCATCGAATGATTTGTTGGTCATCCGCTCAGATGTCTTCACCTGAAGAAAGGTGACCATAGCTGAGAATACTGACAGCTTATTTCCTGGGGTGACAGCAACGTTGCATTGTTCCAACATGCGGGCCCACCGTTTTTCTTCTGCAGGTGAAAGTTCACGGAATGCACGAGCATTTCGTAGCATTGTTTCAATGTTGGTCAAACTCACTGGCTCTGCCACTACCACCTCCTCCTCCTCTTCCACCTGAGCATCACGCAGATCAAGATGGTGATCTGCTGCTTCCACGTAGTCAATAACATTGACGTTCACAGCTTCACCATGATGAACCCACCTAGTATATGTGACCGACATCCCATACAAGTGTAGATGATTTTGCACAGTTGACTGGGGTCTTGTAACTGAATTCATACAACTGCTACACGGGCAGAGCACATCTGATTTCGGACCACCGTACTCAGCTCTGATAAAGTTCATGAAGTTTTCAACCCCCTCGACATATGCAGCGGAGAATCTTCGAGCAGAAGTTATCCAAGTCCTGTCCATCTGTTAGACATACAAATTAGTTCTTCTACTAGATATTACAGGAAAAACATATATGCTTTTTTATGAAGTCCAGAAAAAAAATACCTAGGTCGATGTCTAAAGCTATGGCAAGATATTTGGACGAGCAGATCTAAGTAACGAAATATATGTAAAGCTAATTCAGCAAACAGATTTGAGGGCCAAATTATGGCAGGTTGTTTCAGCAGTCAATGTGGCCGAGCACACAGCCATCGAACTATCGAAGGCCATCGCAGCAACAAAGATCGAGTATAAAATGGTGTAGAGCTATTTCACCTAACAGATTGGCTACTAGACCATGGCAATCTACGTCATAATAAATATATGGCAGGATATTTTAGCAACTAATCGGCCTTGGCATGCCATCTCAGCTAAGCAGATTGAGTGCAGAACAGGGCAAGGAAGCTTCTTAAGCAGAGCATATTGACAGTAAACTACTTCGGCAAACAGTGAGATTAACAACGTCTATCAGCTAACATTCAGCGCTACACCGACATGAACGGGGCCTCAGTCTAGAATGCGCGTACCGTGGGAGAAGCTGACCGCCGTGCGTCTCCACACGAACGTCGCCAGCGGTGGCGGTGCTGACCGCCGTGCGCCTCCACAAGAACGTAGCCAGAGGTGGCGGCGCGGCTAGAGGACGGCAGTCTACGAGAGCGTAGTGTGGGAGCGAGAGGATCGCCGAACCGCGGCGCCGACGTATCGGC